>NC_086330.1:196693637-197009410 GCF_032445375.1 Bacillus rossius redtenbacheri | reverse complement strand
GCGATACAACCAAAGGTTACAGAGTTTGGTTTCCGGGAAGAAACAAAGTTGAGATACATTGCGAAATAATATTTAATGAAGGAGAATTGTACAACACATCATCGATGCATGTGGTCCAGGAAGAATTTGAGAAGATCCAGGAGTTTATCGAGAAGAACGAAGCAGAAGATATTGGACACTTGGAAGGTGAAAACGGATTTGACTCGACTAATGAAGAGAACACGATTAGAGCTGATGGAGCAGATGGAGCTTTCAGTGAGTCAGATTTGGAAACAGATGAAGGTGATGAGTGTAGCAGACCAGATTGTACACGACCACAAGATGAAGTTATTGATTGGGTTCAATGTGATAATTGCAAAAAATGGTATCACATGCAATGTGTCAGTTTAGACACAAATAATTTCAACAAAAATATTGATTACGAGTGCATCGAATGCACGAAACCGGAGCAAAATCTTCTATTAAGCCAGGAACCTATATGCTTTCAAGAAGCAATACAACACAAGGACCAAGTAAACTGGAGGAAAGCTATGGAAGAGGAAATGGAAGCTCTTAGAAAGAATAATACATGGACCTTAGTTGATCGACCTAAGGAAGCTAACATTTTAAATAATAGATGGGTTTACAGGTTGAAGCATAAACCAGACGGTCAAGTTTTGCGGTACAAGGCGAGATTAGTGGTAAAAGGATATCAGCAGAGAGCTGGGGTTGACTATGAGGAAACGTTCAGTCCAGTTGTCAAATACGATTCAGTGAGAGTAATGCTATCGCTGGCAGCAGCTCATGATATGCCCATCGAACAGTATGATGCTACCACGAATTTAGTTTGGTTAAATAAACTAGTAACACAACTAGTTGGACATAGAATTGAAAGTCCAACTTTAAATGTGGACAATCAGAGTGCAATTGCCTGGATCAAGAATGGCAATTTTGAAGCAAGGTCAAAACACATTGACATTAAGTACAAGTTCATACTGGAGAAGTTCAAAAACAAGGAACTAGACCTGAAGTATGTACATTCAGAAGATCAGGAAGCAGATGTATTCACAAAACCACTACCGAAGAGGAGGTTCAAGAAGTTGAGAGAAGCTATTACCGTTGTCCAGAATGTTGCGAAAATTGTTTGAATATGTTTATTCAAAGTAATATTGTTAAAGGCAGAACCTAAAGTGGGAGTGTTGGAATTGATTAGTTTCTGCCATATCATAGATTAATTGTTGTTTGGTTGCAAATAGGCAGCACATTATTTGTTCCTGCATACTGTCATGCATATTATATTCTCTATGGAAGTTGTTACCTTTTTGCTAGATTGTTGTATCAAGAGAATATAATAAATGACCACGCAAATTACCTAAATGGATTATATATTATTTCTAACACATTTCAGAACCACCGGTAAGTTATAACAACAAGGACTCAATAAAATGCAGGAATGGAATAGCCATAGATCGTGTTGCATATTTGTTTTCACTCAAATCATTGGTGGCTTTCTCAATTGGCCTCAAGACATTAACCATTCCTTCTGCAGTTGTCCATTCTTGTGCACTGAGACAATCAACACTTGAATTGGATGACACCAATTCTGCAGCTATGTATTCCTTCAATTCCAATAGACGCTTGAGCATGTGAAACTCTTGAGTTACACCTTGTTTCAACATCTTGAACCACAGAAATCGGAATCTTCTGATCTTGTATTTGACGTTGCTCTAGCCGTTCTTTAGCAGTACAGTGAAATTCCGTTACAACGTACTTCAGAATAACGTATCTTTCAGTTAACGTATGATTTTAAATTCCCGCTCAAAACAATGTAAAAATATTTCACTTAAACATTAAAAACGTATCCTACCTTTCAATACAAACGACCATTAAGTATTTTCCAGTTATCAGGAAAATTTTACGTAATTGTTTTTTGTGCAGGAGTTCTTTAATATAAATGTACATTATGATTATTTTTTTATCGCTTTCAAGAATCGTTAACAAGTATAAATTGTAAACAAACATTGTATCAACGATTCATAGAATCATAGCACAGTATAACGCGCCATCGTCCTCCTGCATGGAATACACACTTAGTGCACGAGACAATCTAAACAATCGATTGCTGTCTCGCCCCTCTTGAAGACAATTGTTTTTAGCTGCGCCATCTTTTGGTTATTTATAGAGCACGTTTTAAAAGTTTAACTTACCGCAGATACAAACGTTAAATAAAAATTATATTTTAAATTATATACAAAATAGAAAATCCAATAATGTTATTTTTTTTACTATTTGGTGTCACAACATGGCCGACACGCTTTAATTGTTTTGCCATGAAGGTCGGAATGTTGCCTGGCACAGCCATGCTCGCGACGCGCGCTACTAGTGCGGAGCTATGGTTATCTATGGATGAGAGGTTTGTTTACGTTTGATGTGGCACGAGGAAAACAATATTGTTGATTGAATATTTTAATCAGAATGGATGGCCAAAAAGATAAAAAGAAACGCAAGCAGTTTACTTTGAAGAAAAATGTGGAAATTTTAAAAGAAGTTGACAAAGGTAGGAAAACTGCAGATGTGGCACGGTCGTTTGGTTTGGTTGCCACTACACTGTCAACAATAATAAAAGATCGCAAAAAATTATTAAACTGTATGAACAGTCATCTTTATCTGCTGGTCGCAAGAGACTTCGCCTAGGAGATGACGAGGGTATTCTATCCCAATAAATGTACATATCTGCATAATAGTTTAACCCAGGGCTGCCACCACTTTGAAAACAATATCCTTGATTGAAATGTGAAATATACTGTAATATCCTTGTTTTGAATATTAAATATCCTGTACATTAAAAAATACAAAAAAATATGCAATTTTTATGAAAATTACTCTATCATAATGTATGTAACTATACTTCAATCAAAACAATTCAATTTTTAACACTTTATACAAGTATTTACACACACACACACACACACACACACACACACACACACACACGTAGCCTACACTTCACCACTGGCAGTATTTAAATATCACTTTTCAGATGTTTTGCCCTATTCCTCATTTCTTCTGTTGGCTGGAATTCTGTCATATTCTTCCTAGAAGAGATATGCAACAAAGCATTTAGCATTGGTGATTCAAGACAAGACCTGAGCACTGTCTTGATAAGGTTGAGCTTACTAAATATCCTTTCTGTTGTTATAACTTACCGGTGGTTCTGAAATGTGTTAGAAATAATATATAATCCATTTAGGTAATTTGCGTGGTCATTTATTATATTCTCTTGATACAACAATCTAGCAAAAAGGTAACAACTTCCATAGAGAATATAATATGCATGACAGTATGCAGGAACAAATAATGTGCTGCCTATTTGCAACCAAACAACAATTAATCTATGATATGGCAGAAACTAATCAATTCCAACACTCCCACTTTAGGTTCTGCCTTTAACAATATTACTTTGAATAAACATATTCAAACAATTTTCGCAACATTCTGGACAACGGTAATAGCTTCTCTCAAATTTTTGTTCCAACATCTCGGGGCTTGCTTTAGGCCATACAAACTTTTATTCAATTTACATACTTTCTCGCTGCCATCATCGAATCCTTCTGGTTGCGTCATGTACACTTTTTCCTCCAAGTCTCCATGTAAAAATGCTGTTTTTACATCATACTGTTCGATGGGCATATCATGAGCTGCTGCCAGCGATAGCATTACTCTCACTGAATCGTATTTGACAACTGGACTGAACGTTTCCTCATAGTCAACCCCAGCTCTCTGCTGATATCCTTTTACCACTAATCTCGCCTTGTACCGCAAAACTTGACCGTCTGGTTTATGCTTCAACCTGTAAACCCATCTATTATTTAAAATGTTAGCTTCCTTAGGTCGATCAACTAAGGTCCATGTATTATTCTTTCTAAGAGCTTCCATTTCCTCTTCCATAGCTTTCCTCCAGTTTACTTGGTCCTTGTGTTGTATTGCTTCTTGAAAGCATATAGGTTCCTGGCTTAATAGAAGATTTTGCTCCGGTTTCGTGCATTCGATGCACTCGTAATCAATATTTTTGTTGAAATTATTTGTGTCTAAACTGACACATTGCATGTGATACCATTTTTTGCAATTATCACATTGAACCCAATCAATAACTTCATCTTGTGGTCGTGTACAATCTGGTCTGCTACACTCATCACCTTCATCTGTTTCCAAATCTGACTCACTGAAAGCTCCATCTGCTCCATCAGCTCTAATCGTGTTCTCTTCATTAGTCGAGTCAAATCCGTTTTCACCTTCCAAGTGTCCAATATCTTCTGCTTCGTTCTTCTCGATAAACTCCTGGATCTTCTCAAATTCTTCCTGGACCACATGCATCGATGATGTGTTGTACAATTCTCCTTCATTAAATATTATTTCGCAATGTATCTCAACTTTGTTTCTTCCCGGAAACCAAACTCTGTAACCTTTGGTTGTATCGCTGTATCCAACCATGATACCTTCTTCAGCTTTCTTGTCCCATTTCTTTCTTTTTTTGCTGAGGTATGTGTACCATTACTTTTGAACCAAACACTCTAAACCGATTCATATTTGTGCTTTTTCGAGACCAAACTTCGTATGGAGTCTTACTGTCCGTTGAACTCGCTCCTGTGTGATTTAACACATAGACAGCCGTATTGACTGCTTCAGCCCACAATAATTTTGGTAAATCCGCACTATAAATCAATGTTCTAGCTGCTTCTACAATTGTTCTGTTCTCTCTTTCAGCTCTACCATTCTGCTCTGGGGTGTATGGTACTGTCTTCTGGTGTTTGATACCCTCCTTGAACAAAACTTCTTTCAGTTGGCTATTCACAAACTCCGATCCATTATCCGTTCTTAGGACATTTACTTTTTTACCAGTTTCCTTTTCTATTCTCATCAGGTAATTTTTAATGCATCCTGGTACCTCACTCTTGGTTTTAAGAAAGTAAACTTGGCGGTAATTAGAGAAATCATCTTTAATTAATAAAAAATACTTAGCGCCTCCTAGTGATTCTGTTTCCATAAACCCACATACATCTGCATGAACAACTTCTCCAATTTCAGTAGCACGGTTTAAACTCCTTCTGTATGGTTGACGATGCATTTTCCCAAGTACACATGCTTCACAGGGCTCTCTTACTCCTGATATTGGAATGTCCTTCATCTTGAGTATTTTGTAAACATGATCATAGTTTTGATGCACTAGCCTTTCATGCCACTGCTGTATACTTGTTTATTTGCTTGCTCCCACTACTGGGAATGCTTTCTGGTTTCTCTGGATAACTGGCTTGAATTTCATTATATACAGCTGATCTACTCGTTCTCCCACTGCGGCAGTACTACCATTATGCATAAATTTACAACTGTTTTTGTCTGTAGCCATGTCATAACCCTTATCTAAAACTGCACTCAAGGAAAGCAGATTGAATTTTAATTTTGGAACATACAGTACCTGCTCTAAGTGCTTATCCACCCAATGTGATCCATTATATGCTTGAATGTTGATGAACCCTCTCGCAACTGCATCAATCGTTTTCCCGTCTCCTAGCTTAATAGGTATTTTGTTGTTTAGCCATACCAGTTCTGTGAACAATTCTTTGTTTCCACTCATATGACTTGTGGCTCCTGAGTCAAGACACCAGCTTTCTGTCATGATATTTGAATTTGATTCTGACAATAACATGACGTCGATGAGGGCTACTCCGGCCATTTCCTTCGTTGATGATTTAGAATTCGCGTTCTGGACAGAGTCTCTCTTCTTAATTCGACAATCACGTTCCCAGTGACCTTCTATTCCACAGTAATTACAAAATCCTTTACGTACCGGATACTTGTGTTTCTTACGCTGCTCTTTAGCGGCCAATGCTTCTCCTAAGTCAGCTGCCTCGTGGATACCCATTCGTGTCTCTTCCATGACCAATCTTGCTACCAGATTTGGCAAAGTCCGGTCAACTTTCGCTGTCGACTCCCAAGCTGTGACAAAGTGACTGAAATTTGACGGTAGCGTTAAAAGAATTTTAGTGATTACCTGATTGTCTGAAACATTCTCACCCAGTGCTCTCAGTCTATGTGCAAGGTCTTGCACCTTGGATACATGTGTCGTAATGTTGTCAGCACTGTCCTTCTTCATTGTGTACCACTGTTGGTTTAGCATGTGAATCCCTGTCTCTGTCTTGCTGTCGAAGACTTCATGAAGGCAATCCCACATCTGCTTGGCATTTTCACAGTTGATTATATGCAGCATGACCTCTTCTGTTAGACTCGATGTAATCAGAAACTGAGCTGTCGCTTCATGCTGCTCCCACTGTTTTAACTGAAGCTTGTAATTTTCCAGTTTATCTGATGTCAATTGAGCGTCTGCAGTTTTGTTTGGTTCCTGTGGCTTCTGATGATCATCAACTGTTACTCTCCAAACGTCTTTAGCCATGAGGGCAATTCTTACATGAAACTTCCATAACGCCCAATTTTCTAATCCACGCAATTTTATTACTCTAGTTGCTTCATGAACACTCTCCATTTTTCAAGACAATTGCACTTTCGCACGCTGGCTGGCCAATCTTGAAACTTGGTTTCACATACAACTTTACAGCAATATTATTTAACCCTATATTTCAACACTTACAGCCATCCACCTGGGCCCATAACCTGTTGTTATAACTTACCGGTGGTTCTGAAATGTGTTAGAAATAATATATAATCCATTTAGGTAATTTGCGTGGTCATTTATTATATTCTCTTGATACAACAATCTAGCAAAAAGGTAACAACTTCCATAGAGAATATAATATGCATGACAGTATGCAGGAACAAATAATGTGCTGCCTATTTGCAACCAAACAACAATTAATCTATGATATGGCAGAAACTAATCAATTCCAACACTTTCCACCCTTGCATTGCTGTGTGGAAGAATAAGCATTGCCTTTGAAAGTTTACAAAGCAGTGGAAAACATGGTTTCCCATTAATTTCATACTGTGACACTTTATGCCAGGCCTGTCACCAAATTAGGTTCCTAAATCCCATTTACAGCATTTAAAAATCCTGTAAAATTTATAGCCGTAATTGACACTATTTATTTTTCGCTGTAATTTTAAATATAAATTGCATTCCAAAACATAATTTAAAAAAATCAAATGAATTTAAAAAAAATTATAAGATTTGCCACTTACATTACAAAACTAATAGTTGGTATCACAATAAAATGAAAAATAATTTAAAAATTTCTCTTCAGTATAGGCTTTGGTGCTTTTCTTGTTTACAAACTTTAAATACATTCATACAACTGAAGTTATTTACAAGTTTAAAAAAAATGTATTTCACATCATTAACTAGCTACTTTTTCATGTTCTGTGCTCTTTTCTGCATCTCGTCAGTAGGCTTGAAAGCCAGACCTGCAGATGCTCGTTGGTTTTTCGCATGAACTTGCGTCTTCAAGCCGCCCTTTGTCACGTTCAGTTCCGAGTTGCAAGTCGAACAAACGGCGGAAAATTCCGTTTTGCCACGCCTCAACCATTTCAATTCTTGCTCCCATTCTTTACGATAACGCTGTTTATAAAGTGACCTGTCCGGCGAAGCCTTTCGTTTTTTCTCCATCACAATCAAAACTACTACTTAAATCACGTAAGAAGGTTGTAAACAAATGCTGCACCTAAAACATTGTAATGGCAAAATATACCTATTTTTACTGACGCCATGACATTTCTTAGCGTTTAACTCAACAAACAAAAAACATTTCCCCCGAAACCATAGATATTGTACTTCATGAAACGATATGTGGGAGTATATGTTTTTGGTTTGTGGTTAAACGATTGGAAGTTCCATGGCGCTACACCTAATGTGAGTGTTTGCTTTACTGTTGGTTGCTTGTATGGTTTGACAACTTCAAATAGGTAGTTGAATGTAAATATTTACACGAACGAAATTCAAATATGAAAATATCGGCGAAGCGTCGCAAATATCAGTGAATGTCGCCGTTTATCCGTTAGTCCGTTTTAAGCTTCAAATATCCGTGAAAACGGATAAAATCTGTAAAAACGGCAGGCCTGGTTTTACCAATTTGTCATTTTGTGTTCGACAGACATACATTTTGTATATGTTGGCCTAGAATTTAAGCTACTGTATTAAGTTCATTTTTTTTTTAAATTCTTTTTGTTTTACAAATATTTGCTTTCAAGCTAATGTAACATTTTATCCCCTACTACTTTATTTTTAAAAATTCAAAAATACTATGTTTTAAAGGTAACTTTCAGAATAAAGTACTTTCATTACTAAGTATAAAAGTTGAAGCTTTATTGATGTACTTCAGTGGTGGATCCAGGATTTTGGTTTGGGAGGGGCTTGGCCCAGCTGAGGCTAGGCTTTATCAAGGCAAACACTAAAACAATAGTGGACCCAGATGCTTTTGGAGGGGGCTTGAGCCCCTTAGCCCCCCCTCTGGATCCGCTACTGATGTACTTTATAACGAGATTCTACTGTAATGCTTCGTTTGTATCTGCCTACAATACGTCTTGCCTTTGAGAGCAATTTCTCCACAGTTGGTGTTTCCTGTTTGGCATCTTTTATGGCCAACTGAGGAGTGTGGGCGAGGCACTGTAAATGTGTCCATAAGTGTTCACTAGTTATGGCAGAGACAAAATTTTTCCCGTTGTCTGTTACAAAGGAAACTGTAATGCTGCCATCATTTGGGATTCTCCAGTCTTCCATCAGTGTGCTCAAAACTTGTTGGATATTTGATGCCGTGTGTGACCCAGGAAAATGGCGGACACAGAATGTACGACTTTTTTGTACCCAGTCCTTGCTGACATAATGCAACGTTAATGAAATACAGTAGAACCTCATTTTTACGTACCTGCGATATATGAATTCCCGCGATTAACGTATTTTTTTACATGCACTGTCAATTTCCCTATACTAATAATGCATTCTTTTCCCGCCTTGTGCAAAAGCATTTCCCACTGTTTACGTAGAATTAGTGCTGTATTTCGTGGCAAACCATCGGAAAATTTAGAGAAAACAATAAATTCTCAAAATGAATAACGTGAAGTTTAATTATTAAGCGTTACTGCATGAGTGTATGGTCACCACAGCTTCATTCGCCATTGTAAAAAACTTACTTTTTTTTGTGCCACGTGCTATTGTACACCATACGGCCATGAACCAAACGTATGGTGACATAAACATGAAAATTAATAAGTACCTTTCTTAGCGTTCCCCTTTAATCTTAAATGTATTATGCATGAAAATAAAGGTGAAAACTTGCATTTTAAATACACAAAAGAGCGGATTACTGTTCCATTATTAAAATACGTTTTAAGCAACGTACGAGTTTCCTATAAATATGGCGTCTTCGTGCATATTCGGTGATGTTCATTTTAACTAGGGATGGGTTGGTACCGGTTCTCGGTTCTCGGTTCTCGGTTCTCGGTTCCTACGGCTCTCAGCATTTTAACCGGCACTAGAACCGCAGCTAAAATGTCGGTGCCGGTACCGGTACCAGCAGTATAGAAAAACCCTTTACGAAAATAGTCCTTCACTACTACACTAGAGTCCCGTTATAGCGAGCCGTTATAGCGAGGTGTCACGGTTCCGGGTTTGATCCTTGCTTTAGACATCTGCGAATTGTGATTTTTCAGTTCGAATCGAATTTCAAAAAAATTCACGAGATTCGAATTTTTTTTGAATTGAATTTGGGAATATTTATTAAAATAACATAGATCATTAAAATTTTTTAACATACCACCTTTGAAAAACTTGTCACAATTCACAGTTTAAATCAAGTAACTAAAATTAAAGTGAGACTATTTTGAAGAGGCACAACCAGATTCTCAAAAATTTAAAAAAAAAAAAATAAAAAATTATATGTTTATAGCACTAACATAAATCACTTCGCAAATCATTTCAAATTGTCATGGAGGAAAGGTGAGTTCATCGACATGGTGCGGCAACCACAATTCTCTGCAGCTGGTAACTATGTTGCCCAGGAACACAACAACCATGGGGGGGGGGGGGGAGGCAAGGGTATTTTGCCCCCCTCTGAAACCTTGAAGTGGGGGCAAACGGGGGCAAAGAAAGTGCTGTGTAATCAATTTTTAGATAACAAAACTGCTTAAAAAGCATCATTTTTAGGGCCATGAAAAGATCCCGAGAGTAGCTGGAAGTTAAAACACTGTAGCATCGTCTGTGTTTCGTGATTGGGTGAGTTACTTTGAGGTGCATGTTGATTTTTACAACAACCAATCACACTAATTCATTGTGCAAGCAAACTCGTCCTTAGTGGCTCGTGCAAACAAGGCAACGACTTCTCTCCCAGACGGCCGCCAATCACAAGGAAGAAACCGCTGGTGTGGGTATACCTTGTTGCAATCTAGTAGGCGTTCAGATTTTTTCGCGAAAATGTCCTGCCCCTAACCATTTTCCACCTTGAAATATAAATTTTCCCGGGGGAGGACCCCCGGACCCCCGCTTCAATGATTCTTTATAAAAAGGTATATTGCCCCCCCTTTGGAAATTTAGTTGTTGCGCCCCTGATGTTGCCTGCTGTAGAGAAAACTATCTAACTTGCCACCTTAATTAGCATATTTGACTTTCAAGGATAAAAATATTAATAAAAATATCACAGCATAACGAAGTGGTAAATAAGAAAAATAACAAATTTACTGTTTTTATCGCGTAAGTAAGCATCGCACATTTTTATTCTAAAATCAAGTTTATAATTAGGGGTGACACCGTGGGTTCACTCTTAGCTGATTTTTTAAATAAACAAACTCCGTCGTATCACTGCGCCGCGTCAGCAAGTGATAGGCTGAATTCATCTTGCACGCCAAGCACTAGTTGCAACACAGAAACTTCAGTACAGTCGGTGCTAATAAAATAACGGAGAAGTAATATAACAGGAAGCACCGTAGCACTTTGTTCGGCGTAGGTGGTTCATTTCCGAAGAAAAAACTATGCACTTTACGCCTAATAGCCATCTTCACAAAATAATCACAAGATTTTTGATAACAGGATACTCAAGTTTCCTTTTCTTCCCGGGAGTTGTTAATGTCCCAGTGTTCTGTAATTCTTTCCTGGCACGAAGCACACTGCTCTTCGAAACACTCTTAAATTCCGAAGTTAAACTCGCGATATCGTTCACACGACAATCCGAATATTTGCCTGAAAAGGTTTAAAAACATTAAACACAATAGTTTTCTGTGCACTTTTCAAAGGCTTTTCCGTTCTGTGCTTTACAAAACCTTGTCCGGCGTCAGCCATAACAAACCGTGCGCGCGCGAATCCGAAATACAACTGTTGGGCCGGGCATCAACTGTACACTGTACACACGGCGTATCGTCTGCTAACATAATTGTAATAAAAAAGGCAGCGTAAAAATACTTACAAATGGTACGTAACCAAGGGTCTATTTCTTGCGCACAAAATATGTGCGCGGAGGCCGGCAGCCAATGAAAATGTTTGTTTACAAGCTAAATAATTTAAATTAATGAGTGATGCAATAAAACCATTTTATTCAACGTAAAAAAAAAGAAACCCGTAACAAGAACGTGATTTGTAACTATATGCATAACGATCGTGCTGGTTAACTCGGTTACTGACAGAGCGCGCGCGTGCATGCAGTCTGCGAGATATCTATATCGATCTCCGACTACGTGAGAGCGCTCTATACAGGAATACAGGAACCAACACAACCAAACTGGCGCTGCTTACGTTTTTATAAGCGGTATAAAGAGACTCCCAAGACGTTAAAGATGAAGTTTTTTAACTTTTAAAAACGTCTTTAAAACACGATTCACACATCAGGTTACTTTGTAATAGGATTAATTAATTTAGTAAGCAGTTTTATCAGAACGAACGGCGTAAACTGCGTAAAGAAATAGGCGCGTTGTAAACATCAAATGAGGTTAAAACGGGACAGAAATAAAATGATTCAAATAACGTGAAAACGTAAATAACGGTAACGTAAATAAGGGGTTTCGATGTATAATTTTTTGTAAGTGGAAGATGTAATCGTCCATTTACATTTCTTTTAAAAATGGGGGAGGGGGATGTCTTATATTAGTGTATCCGGGCTAGATTTTGCAAGTTGAATTACTGTAAAATGAATTCGATTTGAATTTACGAATCGAATATCAAAAAATTCGAACTCGAATTTGAAAATTTTGAATATTCACAGAACCCTACTTGCTATAACTGTGTCCTCGCTATAACCGAATTTGACAGATTTTGGCCCCAAAAAAATAAAAATTAATGGAAAATAGCATAATAATTGTGTTTGAACCTGTATAATTAGAAAATAACAGTTTATATTAACGTAATCTTAATTTCTGTGAGCAGATGTGTGAATTCTCTTTAAAACAATACCCCACAAGTACGGATGTGATCACCGATTGCGTCAAAATAACCAGATTACCCTACCACGCATGTAAGTACGTATAGCATCTCTTCCCGCAATCGATTACTCGGCTTGGCCCGCGGCCGACGCAGCATTGTGCTGCTCTCTATTGTCGGCGCGGGTTGTCTGCTGGCGGCCGTGTTGGTTCGGGATGTAGCTAACAGGCGGCGCTAGTGTAGCGCGACGATTTAATTCCTTACAAAAAAAGTAGGAGTGCGGCAACGCACGTACGCCTCAAACGAAATAGTCGCTTGAAAACTATATTTTTTTCATTTAAAGAAACCTGTACAATTTTTTTAAAAATAAATTTGATATTAAACTCAAACCATCACCACCCCTTTCCCAGACAGATACCCCAACAACTGACCGAAATAAAACAAGAAAACTGTCCTAGCGATTCGGAAATAAATACGGTAGTGCCTACTATTTGTCAGATAGTAAAATAAATAACGTGACGTGTTTGTAAACGTGTCACGACAAATAATTCCAAACAAGTTTATATTTATAAATATTTGTTTATTATTAACGCGATCAATTAGCAACAAGTATAAAGACGGCTCTAACTTTTTTGCCCTAACATAGTTATAAACAATGATATTATTAGTTAATGAAATGTCCCAACAAATTAATTATGAGCATTTGTATTTTTAAAAAAGTGCGCATTGTTATGTTTATTGGCGGGAAAAAATATATTTTGTCTATTTTCTAAATAATAAGAAATGCGTACAAGTATATGTATATTGTTACGGCGTGCAGCTGCGCGTGACGCGGCCTGGCTAACGTTCGTAACATTGCCCCCTCCTTAGCTTGGTTTATTCGAGTCGAGCATACCTTGGCCTTGAAGCCAAGCGAAAGTTTGATAAAAGAAAGGACGGGATTCTATTTTTAAAACCACGCACTTAGGTGGCGACTACAAGGCTGAAGAATGTGACAGGCGTCAACGGCAAGATGTCTAGTGGCGAGCGAGAGGGGTGAAGATTAGCAGACAAATAACCATGGCACGCTTCACGCCATCACGCCGTAAATTCCTCAAAAAGACCTTGTTATAGCCGTGTTCTCGCTATAACGGGATTCTACTGTACTTAACTGCAGCATGAAATGGCTCAACTCACGTCCAATTCACATATGAATTATTTTTTTGGACTTCTGTGGAATAATATTCATCTCTAACTATAAAATAAATTACAGGTGAAAATATACAATGTTCTCGTCACATCTGTAAACAAAGTACGTTTTACAATCAAAACATAACAGTTGGATGTGCCATAGTTGTAGTTCATAGATGTGTGCAACTCTATAACGTGCCTCAGCAGAGATGTAAGATAGAAAGGCACCATGTTTGTTTCAATTTGTTTTTAAAAATAGGCAGTTAATTGAGTCATTGACACGTAAGTAAGGGTGACTGGTGTATAAAGAACAATTAAAAGTGCAAAATTCCACAGAATATTTGTTTAATAGAATTAATGATTGATTAAAAATTGTCCGTAATAATTTTCGGCATTCTAAAATTTTATGCTTTTTGTGCAGTGCTTTGGAGTGTAAGTTCACTGCATATGCAGCCATCTAGCGTAACGGCTAGTAACTTTCTCTTTTAGGTAAACGGGATTGCTTTGAAGGGGGAAGTTTTTTTTATTTATTTTTTATTAGTAAAGTGTAGTGTGAATGTGTAGATGTATTTTACTATTGGCTGGGAAAACGAAATGCTTGTTGACACTTGTAAAGTATAATTTTTCTGGCCAAATAGAGAAAATTGTGTAAGAAATGGCATCAGAAGTGTAGCAGTAATTTACTGTTGACTGTGGAAACAAACTGAATTCAATGTAGGCAATAAGTTTGATGGAAAATTTAAGATTTTAATTCTTTGAAAGTTCACCTTCATTGTATTTATTTCCATTATTGTAACATTTTCTTTTTATTCCTATGTTCTAAGGAGGGTGTATGTAGATTTCTTGAGGTAATTACTAGATTAATATAGAAAATTTTAGTTTTATTAAGTGTTCTCTATATTACTTTGAATTAATTTTTTTATTAATACATATTACATTTTTAATAGGTTGGTGTGTTTACTGTGGCTTGAAACAGTAAATTGTTGAAGATGTAAGTCTGGATACAGGCTTTTTAGTGCTTGTTTTGTAGCCAAAACAATAAATAGTTTATTACTTAAAACACCTCATAAATAATGTGTGAATAATATTTATTTTATGGTTTAAGTCAGAACCGAGATACAAGAACCAATTTTTAAGAACCGGTACCGAACCGAGAACCGGGAACCGGGAAAAAAACAGGAATTGAC
Organism: Bacillus rossius redtenbacheri; assembly: GCF_032445375.1. Taxonomy (NCBI): domain Eukaryota; kingdom Metazoa; phylum Arthropoda; class Insecta; order Phasmatodea; family Bacillidae; genus Bacillus; species Bacillus rossius. The sequence continues at coordinate 196,994,728 of NC_086330.1, read as the reverse complement.
CCATCACTAATTTTAACACATTAGAAACATTCTGAAAAGTCAAATGGCTTCAATGAATATCCAAACAATGCAATGGCAATTTAACTTCTATTCCTCAACGTAACAATTATATTGATGGTGTTAGCTATCGTTTTATAGTATTATTTCACAAAAAATCTGAAATTAATAAAACTTTAACACGTAATTAAATACAAAGTTCAAAAATCAATTGTGTTACAAAATTTCAGCACCAAGTGGCTATATCAAGATGCTTCAACATTCTCATCTCTTACACAAGAACAGAAAATTTCATGTTTAGCTTTCAGCAATAATGAAGAACGGCGATATTGGATGTATTTATAATTTTAATTATGTGAGATAGTGAAGTTCTAGTTAATATATAAAAACGTAACCGTCTCTGACATATTATTTTGTGTGGTATATATTTTCTTATTGTTTCCCATATAGTGTGATGATAAAAAAAATTTGATCTTTTCCCTCATTTTGCGTTTTCCCGGTTTTTACATATTTTTTTCCTGGTCCCTTGAAATATGTGAAAATGAAGTTCTTCTGTATAACCATTGTTAGCTTTGGAAGTCCATGTATCGGTAGTAAAGGAAACAGCACTGATTCCGCCTCTTATATCTGCTTTATTTCTTCTTTTAGTTGTTGCACTGTCTTATCGTATATTTCAGGAATAATTTTTCTGGAAAATGTGGTTCTTGATGGACACTTATACATTGGCTGACATGTTTACAGTAGCTCGATGAATGCTGGTTCCTCCACAGTAGAGTATGAATGGAAGCCTTTTATTAAAAAGGCTGCCACTTTGGAATTTAAATGGCTGGTTTCCTGGCTGTCACTCTTCCATATTTCTTTCTTCTTCAAGACATAAAAAAGTGTGGCTTGTTTCGTTGAGGGTGTGACATCTACTTTGCTTGCCTCTTCTTTAAGTTTCTTGAATTCAGTTTCATTATCTTTATGTTGTCCAATATGAGATACCAAACCAGAAGTACTCCCTGCAACAAAAGTATGGTAAAAGGAATTTGGCACCTTAAAGTTTTACAAGGAACAATTTCTGCTCTAGATGTGCTGGTAACCACAAAGCTTGTGTGATTTTAATTTTTTTAAAAATTAAATTTAGGCCTAATGTAAAAACCAATTTTTTACTTTGCCTATTTTAAAACTATTAATTTTACCACCACCTTTGTGGAGGGACAAACACATGTTTGAAAATAAGTGTAATTACAGGGTGGCCACTCACCGGGAAAACCGGGAAAACCGGGATTTATCAGGGAAATCACGTTGATCGGGAATTATCAGGGAAATGTCAGGGAATTTTTTTAATAACCGGGAATTTTTTGTGTCATGTATATTTCCCGGCCAACCATTACGGATTTTCCGTAATTATTACGGATTTAACACGGAATTACGGAACATCGCTGGTTTATTACGGAAACGAGGTTTTGTGCTGCATGGTAACGGAAAAAAATTCCGTTTCTGGTGTGCGTGTTTCGTGAACGCAGTTCGAATACATCACGTGGTTGCGCAGATAACGGAACTAATAAATGTGCGCATGTACTGTCGAAATAAGTAGATTAATTCTTGTGTTTTGTAATAGAAATGGTACAGTAATACGTCCGTAGTACGATACAACTAGTACATATTCTCGGACTTTTCGTTTGTTAGCTACTTATATCACGATAATTTTTGTACGGTGCTTTGGCTAACCTGTGTTGTGTTAATTACTTTCTTGAAAGCCATTTTTTTCATCAAAGTGTTTTTGTCGTGTCTACAGACGTGAAACCATTTTATGTTGTTCGATAGTGTTGTGTTCTTCAGTGCCGGTTGTAGAAATAAAGCGTGTGACAGAACAATGTGTATCTGGAGCAAAAAAGAACGTTATTCTTCAGAACTTTCGACCAAACTATTCAAAAGAATGGCCATGCTTGTTAAGGCCAGGCTACATTCGCAATAGCACGCAAACAGCACACAGATAGCACACACGCACAGAGATAGCACAGAGCTTGATGCTACATTCACGCACAACACAACACAAAAGAATACCAGAAGCATTCAAAAAAATTTAATTTTAAGAAATAATGTACATAGCTATAAAACCAGAAATAGATATTTAATTTATGTCAGTTATAAACGACTATGTAAATCATATGAGTTTTGAAAATGTAAATGTAAGTTTTTTTTAAAATAAATTACCCTTGTGTGCAAGGACAGTATCTTTTGATTAGTATACTTAAACAAATCTTAGAACAATGGATCATATCCAATCCTTTATACTCACTAGACGAATGGAACAATTTAAATTTTAATGACCTTAAGTTTGTGTAAAGTTATATTATTGTTGAGATATTTTTCTTTAAACTTAAAAATGTGTATGTATTTATTATTATGTATTTTCAATGATAATGTATATTGCACCCTGTGTCTAATGACAATATTATCAATTATCTATCAATTATCAAATCCTTCTTCTTTAACACATTCATACAGGGACTTCCAAGCATTTAATTTAGCTTCTTCATTTTTGTATCCTGCGGATCCCCTGTCATACAAAATAATTTTACTTTATATTACAGCTATCAAATGTGCCTTCCATTTTTATATATCGTGTGTTTGAAAACAATTACAAACCACTCAAGTCAACAGCATCAATACTTTCGTGACAATTGTTCTTTTATAAGACCACTAGAGTAGTACTTAAACTGTTTGCTGATTGGCTACCACCAGGGTCGCGCACAGAAAATAACCTAAAAGTTAAAAGTTAATGAACTTTCTGTGCGCCGATCCTGTGCTATGTTTCTGTGCGCGTGCTATTTGCCAATGTGGCAGCTCATATCTAATAGTGTATGTTGAACTTCTGTGCGTCTGTGCTGTTTGCGTGCTATTGCGAATGTAGCGCGGCCTTTATCTTCAAATGTTTTGGAACGCCACGCGTTTTGTAATGTATGCACGTGTAACTTTTCGATTGCACATGGTGGAAGGGATGTCTGTAGACGGCATATTGAATCAAAGAAACATGCAGAACATTTTAAAGCCGTGGCGAGCAATAAATCTATATCGTCGTTTTTCGCTACATCTGAAGAAACGAAAGTAACAAACGCAGAGTTATTGTTTTCAAGTTTTTTGGTAGAACACAATTTACCGAAAGCAGTAGCCGATCATTCGGGTAATTTGTATAGAGCTATGTTTCCGGACTCATAAATTGCACAGAAATACAGCTGTGCGAGAGCAAAAAACATCTGCCTTAGTGGAGTATATGGCTGGTGAAACTAAATTAAAACTGTTGAATCTTTCGTAAGTGGATCATTTGCTTTAGCTACAGATGGGAGTACTGATTGTAATGCAGTGAAGATTTATCTATTAGTTGTTTCATTTTTAAATCAAACACAAGGTAAAATTTGCACTGTACTGTTATCCCTTGTTGAGAGTACTATGACTAAGAATATTTCACAACTATAAATGTTACACTTCAAAAATGAATGTAAGAACAGTTATCAAACGTTGTGTGAAAAAATGTTTGAGTGCTCGTCACTGAAATACCCCATTACTAGGGACAGGAAAAATTCGCGGGTTCAATGACATGTAGGATGAACTCCATAGTTCTGCGTACTCTCGGTCAAATGCCACCCACTCATTGGCTGCTGTCTTGTGAGACGTCCCAACGTAGCAGCCTGAGATTCGATAAAGCTTTGGTCGGGTGTTTCTCATTGGCCCAGAGTCATCCAGGTGAGTAGTGAGTCAATAGCAGAGGCAGCACTGAGGTATAACTATTTGTATTTTAGCCTATCGCGAAATGAATTCGCGAATTTTTCCGGTATCTAGACATAAAAAAAAAAACACAGACTGCAGGTCATTGAAAGGGATGCTATAATGTAAAGTGACATATTTAAAATGTATTATGTTATTTAACGAACTTCCGTATGTATATAATGAAGAAAATACAGCAGGGTGCTAAAATATGAGTAATCTCTTTCTATAATATTATATTTTTTCATGTTTTTTTGTAATTGTAAATATCAGGGAAATTTTGAATTTTTAATCAGGGAAATCAGGGAAAAATCAGGGAATATTTTTGGTGACTGTGAGTGGCCACCATGAATTAAATATAAGGTTCAAAATAAGAATTAAATCATGAACATATTTATTGTAATTTCAATCCCTTACCTGTTGGCGTACAAATTTTTTTCTTGCATGAATTGCATGTTGCACTTTCGCCACTTTCATCTTGAGTATAATATTTCCACACAAAACTTGACTTCTTTCTTTTGAAAGTTGCGCGAGTTGTTTCGTTCATGTTCACCACGTGTTGCATCAGGCACGCAAGAATAGGATATGTAATATTTAATATAATCAACATCCGCCCTAGACCACACAACACAGCCCCATGTCACTCGTAAATTTTAAGAATCAATCCAGATCTTTCAGCGCACAGACTATTTCCTTTACAGTCGTACACAATGTCGCAGTCTATGATAATATATTTATCACGTGCTTGGTACTGACGAAAAAACACTTGACTACTGCGGAACGGCTGCCATCTTGCACCACTGTCACACATGGCTAGCTCAGGAAGCTGTAGACCAGGCAAAGGGACATCGTCAAAACAAAACATAACAAATGGTTGCTGCCGAGTGGTCACTACACGCAGTGACTTGTTGACCTGTTTGTCTAATTGGCTGTATATTATGAGGATTTTATATGCCGGACAGAGTATGTAAAATTTAAATAAAGCAGACGACAATGTGTTTGGCTGTGCGCGAATAAAAGTAGTTACGTTCTTTGTTTATGTGTATACGGTAAATACTAAATAGTGTACTAACAGTTCTGGAATGTATGTTTCACAAATATAGTACCTACACTACTGTTTGAAAGCAAATGAATCAGGTAATTTTTCAAATATTGCATGATTTTGTTATGATACCTAAGCCTACTGTAATCACGTTTGAATTTTGTTTACTTTATCGGCCATGTTTGTTCACATTATGATTTTACCGTATTTTCATTAACGTGAATGATTTTCATCACCACGTAAATTAATTTTAACGGAAATCTTTTTTATAATAAATGTCTTTATATGATTTGCATATGTTATTACATTATTAGTAATAAATAACATATGCAAATCATATAAAGACATTACATTTTTATTAAATTACGAGTTCTTTTTCAACTAGAACAAACTAACTTCGGTAAGCTATTGAACTTTAGTTTGGCTCGAAATATTTCTCTAAAAACGAACTTCGACAGATGAAATTCTTACCGAAATCGAAAATGAACGTAGCAAAATTTGATTTCGGTTTCGGTATATGGAACATTCGCACAACCCTACATTTTAGTTAGATTTCAAATAAGTACTATCTACTGTAGCCGTTACCATGGTGTGACTTCCTGAAAATTTTTATATAGTTTTTCGTTTCATGATCCATAGATCCCAAAACTGCCAACTCAAAAGTTTTATATATATTACAATTTTATGGGCATGATAACTGGTGCAATTTTTCACAAATCACTTCCAAACTCATACATAATATCTAATAGTGGAAAATCTTTGTCAAGTTCATTACTGGACAATATCCAACCAAAGGGGTGGAAGTGGAGATGGTTTTTCAAAAACAGAAAAATCGCTTTAATTCTTGTAATATGGAAAATACCACATCCGTTTAAATGTATTATAACTAGGGCTGTACGGGATAGGTAGTTTTGGTTCGGGAAAAATTTGGGCAGGAAGCTATGCTTTCCCTCGGGAAACGGGACTGGAACGGGAATTATTTAAAAGTGCGGTATGTATCCAAGCAAATTTATTTATTTCAAAAATGGGTTATCAAAACCATATCATTTAAACTTTTAAAAGCCATAGTATTAAAATTAAAATAATGAAAAATAAACAATACTATTAAATGCCTCCATTTTCGTGTATGAACACCAGTTCCTCTGTATGTTCTGAGGAAAGGGACATACGCATGGGGAAAACAATGTTCCCCGCAGAAGAAAACACACGTTCACTTGCAGTTTCTGTTGCAGGGATGCCTAAATACAGCATTGCAACTTTACACACGTTAGGGAACGCATCTTTTCCTTTTTCTCTCCACCACTTTAGGGGATCATCACTTCTTTGTACAACAGGCATACTAAAATAGCAATCAGTTTCTGATTACATGATCTGGTTACTTGATTCGCCCTCAGCAAGTTCGTCAAAAACACTCCAGAGAGAAGTAGAACTCTGTGCCAACTCACTGGTACCTGCAGCTGTTACTGAAAGAAAAAGAAACACCACATACAGTAGAATTTCGTTATAAAGTACATCAATAAAGCCCCAACTTTTATACTTAGTAATGAAAGTACTTTATTCTGAAAGTCTATATATTTATCTTTAAAACGTAGTATTTTTTCATTTTTAAAAATAAAGTAGGTGATCAAATGTTACATTAGCTTGGAAGCAAATATTTGTAAAACAACAAGAATTAAAAAAAAAATTATTTAACTTAATACAGCAGCCTAAATTCTAGGCCTTCATGTACAAAATTTATATCTGTCGAACACAAAATTACAAATGGGTTAAACTATTTTGCAGATATGTACATTTATTGGGACAGAATTCCCTTGTTATCTCTTAGGCGAAGTCTCTTGCGACCAGCAGATAAAGATGACTGTTCATACATTTTAATAACTTTTTAGCGATCTTTTATTATTGTTGACAGTGTAGTGAGCACCAAACCAAATGACCGTGCCACATCTGCATTTCTCTTTCAATGTGAACTGCTTGAGTTTCTTTTATCTTTTTGGCCATCCATCCTGATTAAAATATTCAATCAACAATATTGTTTGCCTCGCGCCACGTCAAACGAAAACAAACCTCGCATCCATAGATAACCATAGCGCCGCACTAGTAGCGCGCGTTGCAAGCATGGCTGTGCCAGGCGACATTCCTATCTTCATGGCAACACAAAGCGTGTCGGCCATGTTGTGACACAAAACAATTTAAAACTTAACCTGCATAAATTAACATTGGATTTTCTATTACGTATATAAGTTAAAATATAATTTTTATTTAACGTTTGTATCTGCGTTAATAAAAACTTTTAAAACGTGCTCTACTAATAACCAAAAGCTGGTGCAGCTAAAAACAAGTCTTGAAGAGGGGCGAGACAGCAATCAATTGTTCAGATCGTCTCGTGCACTAAAGTGTGTGATCCATGGAGAAGGAAGAATGGCACGTTATACTGTACTATGATTCTCTGAATCGTTAAGACATTGTTTGTTTATGTTTTATAGTTAACGATTCTTGAAAGTGATAAAAATTAATCATAATGTACATTTATGTTAAAGAACTCCTGCACAAAAAACAATTACGTAAAATTTTCCTGATAACTGGAAAATAATGGTCGTTGTATTGAAAGGTAGGATACGTTTTTAATGTTAAAGTGAAATATTTTTACATTGTTTTGAGCGGGAATTGAAAATCATACATTAACTGAAAGAAACGTTATTCTGAAGTACGTTGTAACAGAATTTCACTGTACTTACACAATGCTATAGTGGCTTTTGTATAAATAAAATAACTAGGCCTACAAATAAATTAAACAATAGGTACCTGGTTGTGCCGTTGCTTGTGTGATTTCTTTTACTTTTTTATCCAGGTGGTTACGTGCCAAAAGTGTTTCTTCCGTTGGAATTACAACAGCCTTAAACCTCGGGTCTACTAACATTGCTGTATAGTATGGCTCTTTTCGATCGTAGCATGGAAATCGTGCTTGGAGAGCTTGGAGAAGTACCTCATTTGCAAACTCCCGTCTTTGTTTTGCATTGGTGTTGATGTAGGCCTTCAGACATTTTTTTAGAGAAAAAATGACCGGAATGACCATTGATGCTGATGGTGAACTTTCACCACAAAGTTGGGTTGTAGCATCATACAATGGTTGCAATATATTAATGTAAGATTCAATAAGGTTCCATTCACTCAACTGCAGATTGTCCATGTTCAGTGTTGGTAAGTGACGAGAAAGAGGTATCTTGTTGTGAAACAATCTCTTCAGCATTAAAAACTCTGAACTCCATCTTGTCTGACAGTCTTGAATCAAGTTTAGTACCGGCATATCTAGTTCTTCTTGAATTTGATGCAACTGTTCAGTTGCTCGCGCACTGTGTTTGTATCGTCCAACAATTGAACGTGACTTTTTCAGTAGGTACCTCTTTGATCTCACATGTTACTTTAACAGCATCTTGCAATACAAGCTGCAGTGTATGTGCAAAGCACTGCAGCTGCGTAAACTTAAGTTTGCATAGTGAAAGTCCCAACTTACGGTTTCGTCCATTATAACACACAATGTACATGTCCACTTTGTCCCCTGCATTTTCAAAGTCTCATTCATTGAAGCACTCTACTTGTTTCTCACTAATTGCTTCACCATTGTGTCCACTAGGAAGGCTGTAACACCCTAAACAGTACTTCTTCATGTCGAAATCATCAATAAAATGACATGTCTGCGACATGAATGCTTCGTTGCTAGCAGATGTCCACAAATCACAAGTGAATGATAAAGATGTAATTTTGGATAAACTTACTGCATTGGCAATATGTTCGGACATTTTTACCTTTGTTTTGTTGTACAGTTCAGGTATTACTCTTCTTGAAAAAGTGTTACGAGATGGCACTGAATAAAGTGGTTGAGCTATTTTAAGGACTTTGTGAAATTTATAATTTTCCACTGTACTGTATGGCAACATAGCATCAGCTATCCATTCCCCAATACAGTTTGTCAGCGAAATAGCCCTTTCATGTGTTGAAGGCCAATTGTAAGCTTCGTCTAAGCGAAGTTGCTTCTTTTTTGGTTCTAATGTTTTTCTCCCAATATTTACGCCTTTCCGTGTTGCTTCCATCTGTTCATGTTCTTTTTTCAAATTTGGATGTTGCATCAGATGTGGAAGCAACCCAGATGTGCTACGAAAATTGGTTTTTAAAACCTTTTTGCATTGTTTACACTGTGCAGACACATTATCTGGCAATTTTTGGTAAAAAGACCATATTGGAGTTTATTTGGTGTGATGACTTTCCATTATGAAATTCACGTACGTAAACACACACCTTATGTAAACAACTTCACACTAAAATACTCACCAACACAGATATTATCACAATGCGTTTAAAACCGGAGTAAAATACATTGAATATCTTGTTCTGTAGAGAAAGGAACCTGAATCTCTGGCGCTCGGCTTTGTGTGTGGAACATCATCGGTGACAAACTTTACAGTATGTAAATATTTAGAAGTAACATTTCGCCACAGTTTCGCTCAACGCCTATCTTTGCTTTCGCCTTCGTTTGTACTAAACACCAAATTTATGAACGTTTAAATACATTTCGATGTAATATACATCAGTGTCGCCACCGTCTTTCCGCAATATTTCTTATTTGTTAAAACGAACATCGCCGAACAAGCCCGAAGACACCATATTTACAAGAATTTGATACGTTCACATCACCAAACGTTTCACTCATGGCCGTATGGTATACCTTGGCAAGTGGCACAAAAAAAAATTTTTACAATGGCAAACGAAGCTGAGAAATTGCCGTGGCCACAAAACACACGTAGAAACGTAAACTAAATAAAGTTTACACAATTCGCTTTACTTTTATTGTTCCGTCTAAACTTGTCTCATGGTTTGCTATAAAATGGAGCGCTAATGCAACGTTAATTGCGGGAAATGCTTCGCATAAAACAGGAAAATAATGTATTAAAACTATAAGGAAAATGACGGTGCCAGTAATAAAATAAAGTTAAAGTTACCAAACGGTCCAAATCGGCAGCCTTTTGTTCCACTTCATGCCTCTGTGATTCAGTACTTTCACTAGTTGATATTTTTCTTTTGCATGTTGTGGTACAGCATACAGTTTTATTGGTGACTGTGTAGCAGCAAACCACGGTCTGATTACCATTTTTGTGCTGGGTGGATCTTTTAGGTTTCACAATGTTATTAGTAATGAACAGAAACAAGGTGTGATTCCGTCTGAATATAATCACGTCAAATTTATTAAAGGAAAGTTTATAACAGATAGAAGAAAATATTAACGTACAATATTAATTACATTCTTAAACAGCTCTCAGGTATATTCAGAAAAAAAAATTATGGGCCGGCCGTACATGAAATTATCAAAAGTTTCATTTACTAAAAATACATAAACCAATAAAAAAAATACAAATATATTTAAACTATCCCAGTTGAGGTATGTACTTAAAGTCCAGAAATTATGTTTGTATGATTAACTTTGTTTGACGGCGTAATTTAGGAAAGTTCAAAAAAAGGTTGAACAATACAGTGGCGCCGGAGGTCGGGGCTTCGTTTCCCGGAGCTCACGCGGGAACATGATGCCAGGGCGCTTGTGTCCTGTTGAGGAAGGGAGATGAAAATGCCAATTCGGCGTCCGGCTCTCGGACCCTGTCTGCGAACAGTCCAAATCAAAACTGATGAGAACTTGTACACAGGCAGTATACGGGGCAGAAAATGCCCGGAAAAGTTAAGGGGAGGTTGAGGAAAGTCGCGGATCGTCACTCACCAGACAGGGAAGTTGGCTTCTGTTTACCGATGCGTCGCCAGCCAGGAACTGGATCCCGCGAATGTGGATGTTTTCATCATTTCAAAAGAAATAATTTAAAAGAAAAATAACTTTTACTCTTGTACTAAGCAGACAGACTAAACTACTTAAAAAAAATTACAGGGATAGCATCCCTTATATAAGCAACTACATAGTCGGTTGCGGCCGGATGGAAGTCTAGCAGTGTCTCGTCGACTTGCCGATAATCGCAAAATGGTCCGTCTGCAGTAGCGATGCGAAGTGTCTCCCTGCACCATAATGTATACACTGACGTGAAAACATCTCGCAAAGTTTGGTAGATTGAGTGCTCCCCATAGACCATCGTACCTATTTTGCTGGGACTGGGAATGTTTTTACTAGGGATGGGACGAATCCACATTTTGGTCGAATCCGAATCCTTGTTCGAATCCTCAGTGTTTGTCATCGAATCTCGAATCCCAGTCCCACACTAAACTTCACCACATGTTATTAAAAAAATCCCACATTTATTTTAAAAAATTACATAGGCCTATGTATTAAAAAAAATCACATGTGTATTAATAAAATTATAAAATAAGTGTATAGTGTATACACCTGATATAAAATAGAGACAAATAACCTCAAAAACCACACACGTAAGTTTGTATCTGTCTAATTCTCTGTTAAATTAATCCTTCCTATGTTTTCAATAAAATACGTTTGTATAACAGACACCATTTAAAAAAAGTTACGTTTTTTTCTGCAATGTTATATTATTGAAGGTTGGAAATGATAGAGTAGTTATGCTAATTGACAAAATGCAGCATAGTTCATCTTATGTTTGTGCCATTTCCGTTACCTTTATAATATAGTTTAGGTATACAATTTTATAGAGCTGGACGAACCTCAGTTCTCTGGTTTCGAACCGAGCCGAACTGAACCTCATACAGAAATAAATGTTTTCAATTAAAATGAACCGATGACCAGCATTTCGGTCTTTAACTGAGTGGTGAGAAAGAAAGGTTCTCAAGCCATATGTAAAATTAAAACCTTATATAGCTTAGCTTATATATATACCAACTTTTAATTTATGAAGAAGTTCCAGCATTTTGGTCTTTAACTGAGTGGTGAGAAAGAAAGATTCTCCAGCCATATGTAAAATTAAAACATTATATAGCTTAGCTTATATATATACCAACTTTTAATTCGTGAAGAAGTTACATCTAAATTTCAAAAAGACTATATTCCTTTTTAAGTGTACACTAACCTTCATTTAAAAAAAAATATTATAAAGATGACGAACATTCAGCATAAGGCCACATAACATATTTTTGTGGTAGACATAACCTAACATTTTTAATAAGTAAAACTTTTTAATAGGACATCAAAAAAAAGGCGAATGTGAATTAAGTTACCTATCTACATTACAAAACCCGCTGACTGCAGTTGCTGTTTTCTTGGAAGAATGCTGCTCGTTAGAAGAAACTTTAGACTTTTTTTTGGGGTGGTTCTGGGTCATCCAGGTCGTCATTATCTTTTCTCCATTTGGAAAACTTAAACGACGTTATCCCGCTCATCGAAAATCACCTCAAGAACAATAATATTGTAAACGTAACGTAAAAAGTGTGGTTATAAAAATTTGCGTAGGAAAAAAGAATACACGAGAAATAATGATGGCTGCCGCGACTACGCTAGTCAAATTAGTACCATACTGTAAAATTTACTGGACCAGTACTTTTAATACACAAGATTAAATTAATATTTTCATTACCTGACTGTTATAACCAAAAAGGCCAAAGAAAATAAATACATCCCAGTAATTTAAAATACGTAATTTACGTAATCATTTCCTACCGCATTTGTCTTGTGTTAACTTGATCACGTTAGTTTTGCCGAAATACGAGAGTTCTCGTACATGCGCTTTAGTTTAACGTATGGGGTACGCAATTTTTGGTGATTTTACAACACTTATCTTACACGCACTATAGTTAAAGGTATAATATACAATACCTTTGGCATTTGTACGATAGTTTATATTACGTAGTACGACAAATGTATACAAAATTCTCTAAAGTAATCAAAAAACAAAGCACGCCCATATGAAAAAATGCTATGCGAGTTATGCGACGATTAATAATTTTTATTTTATTTTGTCTGAGCTTGAAACTGTTGAGGCGACGATTATGCGATAAAAGTCGGAATATTACAAGTAATAGAATTTTGTTGAGCTGTTTTGTGAATGGTCTAATGGGGGTTAGAAAATTAGAAAAACGTAATTTTTTTTAAACGAACGTTCGGTTTTTCGAATATATTTTAAGAGGTTTCGAACCGAACCGAACGTAAGGGTTCGGTTCGGTTCGAAATTTTCAAACTTCGCCCAGCACTACAATTATCAGTTACTACCTAAAACTCTTAAAAACCCACCTCGAATCCCACCTCGAATCCCACCTCGGATCCTACGAATCCTCGAATCCATAGGATTCGGTATATTCGACGAATCCAAGATTCGAAAATCCCATCCCTAGTTTTTACTTTTTCCATTCTAGATTTTTTCTTCACATTTTCGGAGGGGGTTTAAACCCGCAAAAACCCCCCTGGGTGCGCCACTGGAGGCTTAGAATCCCCCTCAGTTATGGGTGTGTGTGTTCATACGAAAAGTTATTTTGTAACACAACTTCCAATACAGCTGCGGTGCTATAATATCAACAGTTTTAGTAATCTTTAAGACTGATGGTAATCGAAATAAATAAATCATTTTTAAAAATTTGTTTTCATTATCTAACCTTAATTGTGATAAGCGGATGTAGTTAACTGTTGAAATTATTGCACTGTAATAATTTACACACCGTTATAAAAGCAGCGACGATAATGATTCCTGATAAAACTATCAAAATTGTATAAAACAAGTTTTTTCGCCGTTATGATAAATAAAACCTAGAAACTCCTTCAATAATTTATAAACGTGTATTAAGCTGGATGTTCGCTCCTGGTAACGTGGTATATGTTGCCGTTGGTTAGTGGATTATCTTAGGATACTCCCGTTTCACTTATAGCAGTTTCATTCTGTCGCGCTCTATTTCTACCTAGCTTAACCCTCAACGGCGCTAAAGACTTCACTGTTTACTGTCATAAAACCCAATCAATAAATTATAACAACATAGGTTTTGTCCAGTTTTCATCATATTGTATTTCAATTCAAAATAAACGTATCCGTTAAATTGCAAAACACTTTCTCGTCAGGTAGAGTTAATGTTGGTCACAAATGTTTTATAATTGTGAAAATAGAGAAGTGAAAATAAAAGTGTACGTAATGGAAATAGTATTATCAGACATGGCCAATGGTCGTGATCGCTGTACTTTTACCTGGCTGCTCAGTGCTCACACTTAACGGTCCCAACTCTGGCTCTGACCTTGACGGTGGCAGTGGGCAAGGGTGAGTGTGCATCTGGCTGCACCCGTGACTGTGTACACGTTGTAACGGTTCGTTACTTACAAAAATAAAAAGATTTAAAGCGATGATTTTAGTTGTTTTATTCTTTCAAACTATAATGCAGAGACGAATCCAAACACTTTCAATGTTTCATTCACTCGTTTCATTCGTACGTCGAGAATACTCGCAGCTCGCGCGATGAGAATTAATAAACAAATAACGTCGATTAAGTCCTTTAACAATCTTTTGCAGGAAATATCCGAAATATGTGCGGCCTAGAAAACGGCCACACCTAGCGAAAAACCGCGAGCAGCCGAAACGCGGCCTCGCCTGGCAGCGATCGCCCGACGACTACTACTGAACTCATGACACGTCTCCTCCACTCAGGGAGTAGATGTCACATGACCTCACCGACCAATCACATGCACTCTTCATTCACACTTACAGATACAAGCCAATCACAGAAGAAGTTACAATACATGAAAAAACCTTGTACATACAGAACTCTGGGCTTCCCCTAATCTATCTCTTTTCAATTTCACATCGAAATTGGGGACTCCCATTCTCGTTCTCTCTCCCACACCGTGAGAGAGCAGTTATCACTCAGTTACCACGCAGGGGGGAAATTACCGTCTTTATCTCGGTTGGCGGGGGAGCACTGTTTCTTTTTCACTTACACTTACAGGCCTCTCATGCCTCTCTTTCTATCCATGAATCATTCCACACGTTAATGAACACTACAAACAGCAATTATAATACAAATTACTTTACAAAATTAAAATCATTTAGAAATAACCTGAAAAAGTAGGCCTAAACAGGCAAAAATCTAGTACAGCGACTTCTTTGTGAATAATTACATAAAAAATAGTAATGATCGAAAATGTCTAATAAAATAATAAATACCTTCCTAAAAACGTAGCAAGTGAAAATAACATATATTAATATTCATAACGTCTGATTCTACTGTCTCATAACATACACACCACTCTAAAAACCTTGACTTATTACTGCTTACATATACAAAAAAGAAGTTTAAAAGAAAATTATTTATTTAGGAGGGCAGGGTCTTGCAATGTTACAATGTATAGTTACATGAGAAAAAACCATACTAGAAATATTCTTGTTTCGTTCTCTTGGCAGTTTAAGCTTTCGGAAAAAATACTGTATGCCTTGTTAGCTTACTAAGTTTAAAAACTACCAATCAGAAAGTGTACGGCTCTAACCTACTAACAAAAACCCACTTTTATCCGATAGTGTACCTTTCATTCATGTTTTTAAATCTAGCTTGTTATTTTTAGAGCAAAAATAATCACGTGTAGAAATATTAGCAATATTTAAAGGAGAGAGGACCTTGTGCTTCATTAAGCAGTCATATGCCATCAAAGACTTGCAGATAAGCATGAGCGTAGATCCATCTAGGGCTGGGGTTCCAGGTTCCTGAAATTTTATTGAACTTCTTTCTCCCTTTTCCACAATCGAGAGGGATAGTGAAGACGATTGTGAAAGCTCTTCTGGTACTCAACTGAAGTTTTAGATGAATAAAATTTTTCTATATAAAATAGTTAGAAATTATACTACACAATAGAAATTTAAACGGATATGCAAACACTCCTAGGTTTATCGGTATTTTAATTTAAATATTTAAACTATTTTTCAAGTTACCTTGTATTTCCGCAATTCTGCACATGTTTATGTGATTGTTTAAATTATAAACAAGTGCAACACTTGCAATGAGCTTCGTTGTTCCTATGTGAGAAACACGTTTAATGTTTTATAGTTTTTAAATAAATGTCAAATTTTTGACTAAGTATTTTAAGTTAAATTTTTTGTCACACTTGAGATTAGGAAAAATATTTCAATAATAAATTTCAAAATCAAGAAGTAATTTCACTCATAATCGGTTTAGAAACCGTAAATTCATTTGCAGTTACATACTAAGTAAGCCTATTTATTCATAGAAACATGCATTTATCGGTTGATTTTTCTGTTCCAATGGTCACAGTTTTATCTTGCATTTGTTCCTTAAAGTCTCTTTACAACCCGTAAGGAACCATATCCCCCGTAAAACTATCATCAGGTTTTATGACATAAGGGTCTGCCACATGCGCACAGTGGGTCTGTTGAATGTGTCGGAGCTGATGGTGCAGGTGCAGATGTGGCATATGAGTGGTTCACATGGCCTATGACGTCAGATGCTGATGGTACAGTCGAGTGATGTGGATCTGTCCAATCAGAGCTGGCAAACTCAAACTTACAAGGTCAGACAGGTATTAAGCATCATCTACATCTGTGTTATAAACACACCGCCAAAACAGAAGCACGATGAGTAGATGAGTAGAAACAAACTGTGCTTAGCGCGAAAATAATCATATCAAACTCCAAAAATTTTAATTTTGATTATTGGTTATTAAATTTGGACTTAGACACAGTTTTGTTGCATTTTTTTACGTTCAGTTGCTTGGAAACAAAAAGCAAAGTACACAAAAATGTAAATAAATACTATGAAGAGTGTACGCATGGAAAAATAAGTTGGGCCCCAATTTTTAAAAGACTCTAACAAATTTTTAAGCATTGTATTAATAAACCTTGCATTCAATATCTGTATTTATTACATTTTTGGAGTAAAGCCAAGCAAACTACAGTTTTTCCCTCTATGAATGATAATGTGTACAAGACATGAATGTGGCAAGTCAGCATTGTCACACAACATGGTCAGAGAGATCAGTCAGATGCAACTGCATGAATATGGCAAGGCCTTTAAAAGTAAAGACGTAGTGTGTCTGGGCTCAATCGACATAATGGACTATATAATAACTAATAATCACAAACTTATACTGTCGCGCAAGGCTGACCTACCGAAGAGAAAACAAAACGAGAACCAACTGGTCACAAAGATGGCGTGGGAGCAGCAGCTTCACGATTCCAACGCTGCAGGCGGGAAATTCAAATTCAACATTTACACCCGGCCTGAACATCCCGCCCACCTTGAAGTGTCCACAGTTCAAAACAAAGTTATTTACAACAAACACTAGTCACACTATGTACAGACCACCAACTCCATCCCCAAGAGTTACTGAATGGGGAGGAGACACAATTTCACTACAGGTCGAGCGAATGTGCCGTGAGGAGTGCGAACCTCTGTGACATGCACGACTCCATCCTTGCCAGGATACACCTTAACAATTCTGGCTACCCGCCAACGCAGTGGGGGCAGGTTTGAGTCCTTGATGAGCACTAGCTGTCCTTCGGTCACATTCTTGTCTCCACTGATCCATTTTTTCTTCTGTTGGAGGTGATGTAGGTATTCCAAAAGGATTGATGGATTTTCTGGACCAGGGACCATCGTTGTAACCTGTTCACAGGAGTCGAAGTAGTTTCGTTATCTGGGAGCACTTGTGGAGGCCCAAAGGGTAGGAAATGATTTGGGGTCAATGCAGATGTGTCATTGGGATCAGTTGACAGTGCACACAGAGGTTGGGAATTCAGGGATACTTCCACCTGAGCCAACACGGTGCATAGTTCTTCATAGGTGAGGAGTGGCAGTCCTACAGACTTCAGTAGAAGGGATTTCACATACTTAATCCCTGCCTCCCATAATCCGCCAAAGTGTGGAGCAGCGGGTGGATTTAAATGCCAGGTTGTCCCTTTGGGAGCTGCAGTCTCTCAACAAAGAGTTTCTTCGTTGTGGCAAGTAGGGCAGCTGTGCCGGATCTGGGACCGTGTCAACAATTAAACAGTTGGTTGCCTGAGCATGTGGCCGGGTGGGCATGGCAGGAGGTGGGCGTGGCACCACGTGGCCGGGTGGGTGTCACCAGGAGCCACGTGGAGGGAATCCGCAGGTGGTTGTTGACGTTACGTGGAGGCAGTGTGGATGTTTCTAAATTAGGAAGCTAGGTAGCGCTGGTGTCGCGCGCCGGAATTATTTTTACAAGTACAAAAATGGGATGGCGGGCGACGGGGATTCTAACCTTCATCTCTGGATTGATAGTCCGCGACGTTAATCACAGGACCACGAGACCATTGGAAGAAATAATTTCAGATGTTGTATATAGTATGCTTATAAAACTTTTTAATAAAAAGAGATGTAGTCCGCCATGTTTATATTCTTTATAGTGCTAGGCGAGAAATTTAAATAGTCGGCCGCCATGTTTATTTTTTATAGTGGTAGGCGGTAAATTTAAACGAGCCGCATCGGCTGCTAGTCGTCCGCCATGTTTATATTCTTTATAGTGCTAGGCGGGAAATTTAAATAGTTGGCCACCATGTTTATTTTTTATAGTGGTAGGCGGTAAATTTAAACGAGCCGCATCGGCTGCTAGTCGGCCGCCATTTTTATAGTGCTAGGCGGGAAATTTAAACTAGTCGGCCGCCATGTTTATTTTTTATAGTGGTAAGCAGGAAATTTAAAATATATAGTGTCGGCTGCTATGCGGCCGCCATGTTTATTTTTTCCGTGTACATTGGAAAAAAAAAATAATTTCGGCTGCTAGGAAGTATCCAGAACAGCCAACTTTGAAAATGAAATAATATTATATGTATGACAATCGATTGCTGTAAGTCACCATCTTGTAGTACAGCATACCAGGCCGCCATCTTGTAGCACAGCATACCAGGCAGCCATCTTTTTTTTTGTTCCCCATTATAGTCATTGTTTTTTTCTTTTCTCAAGTTTGAATAAAAGTATTATTTCGGCAGCCACTACTCTATGACTATAGTAGTAGTGGTAGTACTAGATGCCAAATTCAAAATACACACACAGGAGTGTAGCCATGTTTTCTTATAGTACTAGACCAGTATAGTCATATTATGCTTAATTTGTTGTGTAGCATGTCTGTCTATAATAAAAAAAGCTATAGGCATTACTTAGCTTATAGCATGTTAATAAAAATATATACTTTACGTAATTCGGTGAATTCAAACACCGTTTTTGTTTTATGTGTTAAAGACATAATGTTCTCTTGTAGTGTGTATTGGGGTAATTAAATATACAGTGGCAATTACTTAAAAAAAAAGTAATATTATTTATAATATATCACCAATTTTATTAAAAAGTATTCTTATTACGTCACTTGTCATTTAAAAGAATGTATTGTGCATTTATAGATAGTCTTATAGTCATAATACTAAAATTTTTTAAAATATTTTTTTCCAAGGGCCTGTAGTCGCGAGAGAGCATCGCAGACGTGTCGCGACGGCGCATACTCCCTCGCGACTCCAGCCCTCCCCCTCCTGATTTAATAATAACCCAGACTGTCTCCCGCATAGGGAAGCGCTCGCAGAGGGGGGATGCAGCCGCAGAGAACTGTATACAAATGTAATTTCTTCCCAAGTTAAAATATATATTTCCCCAACACTTAAAAAAAATATTACGTGTACCTGGTGTGTTAGTTACTTGTACCTGCCATTTGATTAATACCAGGTAAAAGTAACTTGTAATAATATTCTCTTACGAGTCTCGTTTATGTAATGTTTTTGTTAAAAAAATAATGTATTTATATATTTTTTTTCTCACATCAGTTTTTTTTTTAAGAGTCACGTTTACGTAATGTTTTCGTTAAAAAAATAATGTATGTGTATATTTTTTTTCTCAGATCAGTTTTTTTTAAGAGTCTAGTTTACGTAATATTTCTGTTAAAAAATAATGTATGTATATATTTTTTTCTCACATCAGTTTTTTAAAATATCTTTTTTTTACGAGTAGCGCATTGCTACAAAATTAGATTAAATATTACGTGTGTTTTCCAGACGAAACGAGTTTTAAACCTTAACACCAGTCTACAGCAGCCCAGCTACCGTGACCGCATAGTTCTTTACACATATTAAAAAAAATTATTTGTGCCTAGTAAGTTACAAGCCACAAGTAACGTAAATAGCATAATGGATATTGAAATAATGTATTCAACGCATCGATATTACTTAGTTAAAAAAAAATTATTTATGATTTGTTATTGTAAGATCCCCCCTACCCCGCTGGGCGTCCATCGCAATCAGCTGGGCCACGACTTTGCCGCTAGGCAGAGCCGGCACCTGCTGCTGCTGTGTAGCAGGTAGCCGGTACCCTCTTTTTTCGTCGGCTGTTAGCGGCCGACCCCAGGGACATGTCCCAGAGGGGCCGGCCACCAACAGCAGCGGTGAAGTCTTGGCCGGCGGTGAAGGAGGAGGGGGAGACGACGGCCCTTCCTGCAGGTCTTCTGCGAAGAAGGCCGCCGCAATGTCGGGTGGAATACTCAGCCCCTCCTCTACCTCTTCCTCGAAGAAAGAGGCCGCCAATGCTGACGGGATCCTCTCCATGCTGGGTGGGGAGATCTGTAGAACGTCACACAAATTTCAGGCATCCTATCAAGAGGACGATTTATGTATATTAAAAAAAGAAACAGGGCAATATTTTTTTTACTTTAAATCAGGATAGAATGTATATAATTCGAGAGGCAACTTGAAACAAGCTAGTATTTTTTTTACTTTAAATCAGGATAGAATGTATATAATTCGAGAGGCAACTTGAAACAAGCTAGTATTTTTTTACTTTAAATCAGGATAGAATGTATATAATTCGAGAGGCAACTTGAAACAAGCTAGTTTTTTTTTACTTTAAATCAGGATAGAATGAATATAATTCGAGAGGCAACTTGAAACAAACTTTCATGGTAACAGGGGAATATTTTTTTTACGTTAAATCAGGATAGAATGAATATGCAAGCTATCATGGTAACAGGGAATATTTTTCATACATCTCTACACATTTTCTTTAACGTACCGACGGTTTTTCTCTCCACATGCATAATGGAAAGGATCAGTTGGCATGACATGGCGCGGCGCGGTGGGGGGAGGTGAACACACCCCTCTCGGGATAATTTTTTTCTTTTGTGTGTGGGGGGAGGCGGAAGAAGCGCTGTTGTGTGCCTTCAACCCCCTCACACACACACACACATATACACTTGAAGCCCCCTCCGAGCAGGGGAGGAGTGGTGAGCGCTGTTGTGTTCCTGCAACCACTGCTCGGAGGTTACGTCAGCAGTGTTCGTCTCACTGGTGAACGTAATCAGAGGGAAAAAAATGGAAATATGTACAATTATTAGGAGGGATCGGGCGAGGCACGAGTTTTAGAAGGACACAGATCTTTATGCCCCCAGGGTAATGTGCTGACACCGTCTTCAGAAAGCCAACGCTTATCGTCTCCTGAAGACAGTGCTACCTTGTTCACTTGCTCCGTTAACATGGCGTGGCCTCGCGAACGGAAATGGTATTAACTGCCTAGAATCCGGGAATTTTTAAGCAAGCAATCCAGGGAACAGAAGTGATTGGATTACATTGGCCTTAACTCCTTTCGCTGTACGCATACAAGAACCATCCTCCATCTTCTAGCGTAGAGTTTCGGGCGAAGACCCACGTATTCCGTAATGATCTTGCCAGCGGCCTCATCTTTCATCACCCCTGTTACACCCTTGTTGACTAAGGGGAAGCATTGATCATTACCTGGCGCATAATTTTATGTGTCGAAACGTGAAGCTAAGTCGAGTCGAATTGAATCATAAATGTTATCACACTGAACGTGGTAAATCAACGAATCAGTGTCCGAGTACAAGAGATGCAGAGACTGTGGAGGGAATTTTTTTGCATATAGTTATAATGAAAGTCGTATAAAACCAATTTTGACAAATCTAAAATGGCGACACCCATGTACAAAGGTTTATCGAAGGTTATTGAACCTTTCTGCAACTCTATGAGAACTAAATTTTCATCGACGATTTGCCAAGCCTTGAATGTCGGATGACCAATCAGCTCGGCTGCCCCATAAAGAGAATCGTAACACGAAGCGATGCGAATGTCTCTGTGCTTTCTAGAATCCTCTAAACTTTTCCCGTAGACAGAGTTAGAAAGTAACTTAAAACACGCTTTTTCGAAGGGATTCGCAGCCTGGTCACGACGCTCAGCATTAAAGGTTATGTATTCTTTCATCCAGGCCGCCTGTTCAAACCGCAGCACGCGGTGAACGTGGCCGATGACCGCCCCATACTGAACGTAGTGCCGCAGTGTTTTAGCATGGACAACATAATTATTACGCGGCGCGAGAGTTAACAATAATTTACTCATTCACCCGTTTGGCTGTACGCCATTCACAGGGGCCGGAGGCAGATCTGATAGGCGGCCGTGACAATCATCGGGAAAGGTCATATCCACTTCCACGAAATATGACGTATCGCCATCTATGTCAATTGCGTTGAAATCCCAACTCGCATACTCATCCCTGGGAACCCACTCAAATTTGCCCACAGGAAGTTTATCTAACATTGTGTGAGCATACAAAGCGTTTACATCGAAATAGCAGATGTACAAAGACGGAAGGCTCGGGTCGTGATTGGACATGTACACATTATTAGCTTTCGCGTGACGTCGACTAATGTTGGTTATACCTCCACGAACGGCTGACTCTAGGAAGAGGTATATATCCGGGTCGGTTATCAGCTCAAGACGCGCACCGGTTTTAATTAAAAGTGCATCCCATGCGAGTGAGGGAGTGGTTATGTAATGGGCAGGATCTAATGAATAATACTGTAAGCAAACGAAACGACACGACTCGAATATGTCGGCCAGCAAACAAGTATTCACCTTAAGATAACTAAGTGCGTACTCTTTCAATGTGGCTCAATGAAAGACGTCCCAAGCATTTTGAGCATGAGTATAGTCCAGATCACTCACATCCGTGCCACTCATTACGTTATGGAACGCTTCCTTTGGTGGTAGCGAGGCAGTCTTCAATTGTTCACTAGATTTAAAAAAATCATAGGGAAACACACCTTTACGCGTAGCTAACTGAAACTGTGCGTCATCTGGAAACATTGAACGGGTGACTTTCAATTTATCTGGTGTGAGATTGCCAGCGAGAGTTTACAGAGATGAATTTAAAAAGTTAAGTGAATCTATGAACCTAAGATGCACAGTGCGCATACTTCCTTGCACATTATCTGAAATGGGTATGTATTTTGTAATGCACTCGTAGCTCTCCATTGTAAGTCCAAGGACTTTGACCCCGCTGGGGTTCTCCACAACGAAGGAGCTGTCCGGCTGTGCAATCCGCAGCGAAACTAAATGTTGCATTAAAAAGTGGGCATCGTAATTTTGCAAATTATGAAAAACCGCGACGAGTTGATTCTTTTGCAACCTGAAAGCCAGGTTGCATTTAGAATGGGCATAACCACGTATTTCACCAGTCAAATGGCAGTGATCGAGCACCGTCTGCCCAGCCAATACCTTCTGACAGATATGGCAATGTGTTTGACTTGCAAGCCTTGCAGAGACGGCCGGGGTCGGAGTCTTAATAGTAATGGTCTTTGAATAAATATCGCAAACCCACTTTGCCATTGAAACTTATTCTGTGACCATTTCAGCAATACAATTATCACCCTCGAATTGCACATACTTGGTCAAAGAGCTATCGTACCCACATACTAACAAAATGCTACATGCATAAGGAACGTGTTCTTTTACCCGTGTAGTGCTAGAAGACTCGTCACTGGGCAAACAGGTGGAGAAAGGCTTAAGGTAACACTCAGTGTCACAGTACGCAATAAAGCCTAGGCGGTCCTGTTTTGCAAAGTTTGTAAATTGCAAATACTTGTTCTCTTCTGTAGGGAAGCAGGTCCGCACTGCTTGATGCTGGCTGCAGAGAACGTTGTGTGAATTTAATCTGTCTTCGCTTTTAAAATACTGAAGACAGCGCTCACAAATCCATTTCTTATGTTGTGTCTTGGACAATTGAGAATGCAATAATCTGGACATTGATTTAATGTAAACAAAATGTAGGTGCTCTGTCGCGGCACTCGAACGAATCGCCAAGATATTTACATGTCTCTCTCTTCGCTCAGAGGATACGTGAAGAGGCTGGATCGAGGATTCAGATTTGCCACTAAAACATTTGTCGACGATATTCCCCTTAGAATCTACGCAAGCGTAAACATTAATGGAAATATCATTGTTCCTCTCAAATGTTTTAATCTGATGCAGAGTGGAGGGAAACGTCAAGCCATTCGTATTAAAATACACGAGTGGATTTGGATACGAAGTGGCTCGAGTAACATTGCCTTACACCGTCGACACACCTGCCATGACGGCATACAGGAAACAGTGCTGCTCGGGACAATGTTAACACAAGCTTTCCTATTGGTCAAAAACGCCGGCAATTTCGTGTGCGCTGCGCCAACCGTGAAAACTCTATAGCTTAAAACATGAACATCCTTGTTAATCAATCTTTTTAGAGCCCAGCCACTGCCACGCACAGCGAAATCACTAACGTGTTTTTTGAGTTCCAGAATGAACGCTGAATCGTAGGTTTCCCATACCTCATCAGAGTGCAGTATTGCGGTTGAATGAGTTGTGAAATGAAAAGTTTCACTCTCGTTTCCCTCCGCAGATTCCTTAACAAACTAAGCCGAGAGTGAAATGTAAACTTTAAAGGGGCGAATTAATTTGTTAGTTAAGTCCAGAAAGGGAACCCTACATCTCTGTAGAAACCGGTCCAAGTCCAGATCGACATTGTCAATATCATTTCCAATTCGAAAGTCCACTATCTTGTTAGCAAATGCAGTGTTCAAGGTAACACTCTCCAGGCGAGGCAAGACGTCGGGCCCCTGCGCCAACACCACCCCTGACCCCCGCCCACCATCGCGAGAGTCAGAGATAGAAGGCTCAGAAAGAAAGAGAGACTGGAAAATTACATTCAACAGTGAGCACAAAGCTAAAACAAAAATAAAAGAATAAAATTTAGTAGACGTATTTATGGAGTATGGGTTTGACATAATTTTAAAATTAATTAATTTTTTTGCTTCAAAAACAAAGTTACGAAATCTCCCATCCGTTTGCAAGATATGAAAAAAAAATTTTTTTTAGAGAATATCTCTAGATGTAAATATTTTCTAAAAAACATTTACTTAATGAATAGGAAACGTTAATAAATTATAGACGGTAAATGCGAAAAAAGTGTGGTAGTGAAATGTGAAGAAAGTTTAAGTTTAAGATTATTTTCATGTTAAATGAAAAAAATAATATTTCCATTCAAAATGATAATAATATCATCCTACCATTACAAACAGCTTAGTAAAATAAATGTACAGTAAAATTTTCCTACCTTAGCTGGAAAAAACACGGGAGGCGCAACTCTGTTTGTCGAGGCAGCAGTGTGGCAGCAGTGCGGCGACTGATCAGAGACTGTGTTCCCTCACAGTCTGTGCCATGTATATATTAAATGAATGTTTCAAAATGGCTGCCAGTGTATTTTTTTTTTTTTTTACTCTGCAAGCGCTCACGCCGCGTTGTGTCTGGTTATTTTTACAACTTACCACCCCTCCCTCCAGACGGATGTCACCCCAGACGGATGTCACCCCAGAAACTCAAACACAATGAACAAGCTAGTATTCAAATAATCTAACAAGTAATAAGATTTACAATTTTTATTCAAAAGTCACTCTTCAAACCACTCCTCATACAATAATTAGTAAATAAAATACACACACAAAAAATTATGACTCTTTACTCAGAGTCCAAACATACATAATTACGTAGAAAACTGTTTTACGAAAACCACACTTATGTGTGTTTTAAATTAAAAAAATAATACCTTTACATGAAGACGTTTTTTCACAAAGCGACGTATTAAATGAAAAACACAAGTAATAAAACAGTTATGACTCTTTAATCAGAGTCCAAACAGACATAATTACGTAGAATACTGTTTTACGAAAACCACACTTATGTGTGTTTTAAATTTAAAAAATAATACCTTTACATGAAGACGTTTATTCACTAAACGACGTATTAAATGAAATAAAAACACTTAAGACTCTTTACTCAGAGTCCAAACATACATAATTACGTAGAATACTGTGTTATTAGACCACACTTATGTGTGTTTTAAATTAAAAAAATAATACCTTTACATGAAGACGTTTTTTCACAAAACGACGTATTAAATGAAAAACACAAATCATAAAACTTACAGTTTGTTAAACATTTCTATGAGTACAGTACGTAGGGCTATTTTGGCATTGCTTAGGTCTCTTTCGTGTTGGTTCTGCTGAACGTTGTGATCACCATCTTGACTGACGGGTCCCAGATGGCTGAGGTCTCGGATTCGAGTCTTGCGCGGTGCATACGTTGCGAGGACTCTCCGCTGACATTTCTTGCGCGCTGGTTTCGCAGGCTAGATGATTGCTGATGCACAGTCGGGTGAATGCAGTTCTGGCATTTGCAAGGCATGATTGTAGACTTCGTCGAAACTGCAAGCTGATGGCGTGTCTTTTCGCATTTAATTAACTGCACAACGTCCGTACGAATTGCACTGATTAACTTCCAGAGGTAGATCGTTAGTGTCCGGGTTTATAATCTGAACAGTGTGAGAGTGACCATCACAACTCTCAACATAGTTCTTCAGGATGCCATTATTCCAGATTGAGTACTCCACCATAGATAAACCACGAGACAGGTTTTCATACTGGTTACCTGGATTAAACAACATGTTTACTCGACCGAGGCTCAGTCCACACTGAGCTGAGATTCTGATTGTCTTTTAGCAATTATATGTATGAATTCCATAAATAAACTTGCAATGTATTCACAGAGGGTGTTACAACACCCTGACTCACAAGAGTTCATGATTTTTTTTGTTTTTAGAAAAGTTTACGTTTCGTCGATAGCTTGAAGCCGACATATGGCACAAGAGGTAATGATTTAGACACTGAAAAGTTTGACTCTTTTATTACTTTTGCACGGTAAATAGGACATAGGTGCCCTACACACGGAGTGTTCTGGTCGTCATCGTCTCCCAACAAACATCGCACGTTTTCTTCCAACAATGATCGGTTCCGGTACAGCGCTCTATAAAAGTTTCATCATTTTTAACTCTAGATGTCCTGAGTTCATCAACGGTTGTTGGATGTTTAGCCAGCAGATGGCATAAGTGCACGTAACAGTTCTTATCTTCACAGTGAAACGATGTTAACTGTCTCATGGTAGTATATGGGAATGATTTAATCCAGCACATGCGATAATGGATATTATCGCGACACGATTAAAAGTATACAGGCAGACGTTCACAATCCTTCTCAATGTCATCATATCTAACACGGTATTCGACACAGTGCAGGCTAGAATGCACGTAAAGGTATCTAGTTTCTTGACAGTCGTACATTATCTGCGGTAAAGTGTCAGTTAACCTAGGATCCGCTATTCTGTGTTTCTTCGCTTTTTCTCGCCATCGGCGCGAAGCCAAAGAAATAGGAATGTCATAGAAGTTTCGGACACTTTGATTATCACTAAAACCATCATCTGACAATTGTTCTGGGTTCGTATCTAAATAACGAACATCCTCGAACAGCGGCATGGGAACGTCCAGATGTTCACCGAAAGCTAGTCTTAAGCCTGCGGGATACGGCCCGCGGATGTGTCTAGCCTTTTCCCTTTTAGTCTTGATGGGGTCCGTACCCCAGACGGGTGGAAACATGGCGGACGTCATTCACCGGAGCTGTTACTGGCGAAGACTGGCTGCTGGCGGTTGATGTCTAGCCGCGACGGCGGCGGCACCACAGGTGGGCAACCTGGTCGGCGTCCTCTGCGTCCTCTGCCTCCTGCGTCCTCTGCGTCCTCCTCCTCCTCCTCCTCCTCCTCTTCGGAGCCGACCGCGGTGTGGAGGTCGCAGATGTCCGGGTTGCACGGCACACTCCACGAGTGGTTGCCCCCGTCGAGGAACGTTGAATGTGTGAACGAATCACACGATTCACTCCAGGCAACAACTGTGCCGTTGGGACGATGCAGCTCGCACTCAACAAAACCTTGCTCCTGGCCGGGCCACACCTGCACCACCTCATCTGCGGCCTCGACGAGCAGAGCTGCCAGAGAGCATGGGAGGCGTGTGTCCGGCCATAGGAGGCTTACGCTGCAGTTTTGCTGAGTGCAAGGCAGCTCTATCAGATCGTCGTCTGCGTCGTCGCGAACAAGGTGTCCCAACGTTGTGCACACGTGCAACCACTGCCGACCATCCGCCGTCTCGAAGATCACCCGACCGTAGCCGAGCGACACATCCCGATACATAGTTGCCGGATTAAACTGCATCGGGACGTGAACACTGGGGTGAAGGGTGGCTTGGAGAGTGACTAGGCTCCCTACGAGCAACGCGTTCCATTTATATCACCCGAGGACCCACCAGGGTCTGGCGTCACTTGGCAATGCTCCAACGCCCAAGCCCTAAGCAGCGTGGCGTTATGTCGTGATGTAACGGGCCGTGCACGGCTATTATCTTGCGTATACATCTTATTCAATTCTTTCAGTGACGGACATCCGAGCTCGGTAGAGCATCCTGAATATTAACATGTTTTTTGCACAACTTTGCAAGCCACCTTTTTTGCTCTACACCTGCCACCATTACAGTTCCGCTAATATGTCCTGACAGGATGTTTTGCAACGAAGTATACGGAAATAGACCGTCATCCCAATGGATGCCGTGGAAATGTCTAGTTAAACAAGAATTTGTTCTCTGGTAATTTCTGTGGAGGTATTTCCACGAGTATGGCGGCTGAAATGTTCTCGTAATTATCTCCCCTTCGTCATTAGCCAGGCTTATCTCTTTTAAGACGAAACCGTGCTGAGAGTAGCATCCCTGGAGGTTGCCATACAGCATGACGTCCCAGGGAAGACTGCATTATCACTTACATTACATTAGAATTTTAATAGATTTGTCTCTTGGGTTATAAGAAACCAATCAATCGTGCAGAATTAGTGCGAATGCTTGAGTGCCAACAGGAATATTTCTCGTTGTGGTAATTTCTATTCTACAATCCACGACTCCTCCAATCATCTTATCGTTCTTTTTAGACACATCAAACACAAAGAGAGGAGCCATATCTTTAAATTTCTCCGGGTCGAGAAGTGGTGATGATTGACGGCCGTAATATGAGTCTTTAAATTCCGCGTACATGTTATACACTAGCAGATAGCTATCATTAGGAAAATTACTATCCAGGTTTGTGTACGAATAGGATTCCGAATTCAAAAAAACTTTCACATTCTTAATGTCAACATGATCAAACTTTGATTTATCAATGGCGATGTTGTTTTGCCTACCCGTTTGAAATGGGACTATTATATATCTAGGCTTTTCCGTATTAAAGAATGTTTTCACGGACCAATGTACCGATTGAGATTGCGGCAGGGCTGGATATGTTTCGAGGCTCCAGGATCGGAAAGCAAGGTCTATGTTTTTTTCCTTTTTCAACCATTTTAAGCAAACGAAGCCTCTGTGCGGTAGAAACGGTTACATGAGGCATTAGCCAATCGATGCTCATGAGTGTTAGTTTCACAGGCAACGGTTGCGCTGCCGTGTCTAATACCGCGTTGTTTTGAGTGTTTGACACCAGTAACACTAATTCTTGTCGAACGTTAACTAAAACGTGTTAATAATCTTCGAAAAATCCCATGAAATGACTCAAAGGCATGCATATTTCAAACTCGCCGTTTGCATTAATGGGTACACTATAGTCTTCAGACAAGCCCCAGCCGGCCATCTTGGAAACGGCTTTTTCACTGGGCGTTAGTGAAAGATAGTTTTTAATCGTAGTCACTAATCCAACGTCGCGACATTCATCTATCTGTAAATTATTTACCTCGTACACAATTCTGTTAAACATGTGTAAAATTCCATTTCTGACAATTTTTGCGTATGTAGCGGCCTGGCCATCCGGTTTGACGAATTTTCCGCGGATTCTTAACAGACTTTTGCACGGCAGACAATAAATATCAGAATTCTGGATTGCAATACATATCTCGGAATTTAAATCATAAGGACCCGAAATGAATGACCGGTAGCTATGTATTTCCGTTTTCGTGATATCATTTTCAAATTGAATTGGCTGGTTGACTTGGAGATTGCTGGAATCCATTTTGGAATACTTTGAATCCTAGTTTCTTGAGAAAACGTATATTTTTACGTGTTAACCGCTTGGCGTCTCGCTGACTACTGGTTCTGCCTTCGACACCGCCGGAGCCTTTATGAATGCCAAAGTATTTCACTCTCATATTTTTTTTAAATGCTGATGTAACGTTATTTCTTCGCCTCTAAAATCTATGAGCTTCCCGTTTTGGTCGACTATCTTCACAGACAACTCGTGTATTCGTTTAACGATCACCGGAACGTATATGAAAGATTTAGGTACTTCGATGACCTTATAACCCGGCGGGACGCTGGGGTAAAACTCGTGTATGCTCAAGCTAGGTTGTCCGTTTAAATAGCTGGAGCCCACGATATTTGTATCTATACATATGACCGATACAGGGAAAATATTGACCGGTTGTGTTGACTCATGCATTCGACCTGCCACGTAAATTTTAGGTTCAAAACCGAGCATTTTTCCAATCGTATCGCTTTCTGTAAAATGGATATCGTAATTACAATGCATATTACATTGCAATGTATTAGGGTTGCCTCTCAAAATAAATGTCGCATCGTGTGGTAACACTTCTCCGATGTAACTTTCCAACTCTGAAATTTCATAACTTCCGACGGGAAGAATAATTTGAGACACAGGACCATTGTTTTTCGAAAAACAGAATTTGTTGTTTTTTTCGTCAACGTTCGGAATGGAATGGTATGTTTGAAAGTCGATTAGCCCAATCTGCCACTCTCCATTCGTAAGGTCAAGGGGTAGAAAATATACGGACCGCAATTCCGAATTTTTTCCCATTAAAATAAGTGAAATTGACATTTCAGATTAGCTTGCACTACAGTATGGATCACCAGGATAGGTTGCACTCTGGTATAGACTGGACGCGTCAATGGCTGGTGTATCTGTGCTGTTTGAAATTATTTCTTTTGCTTCTTACACGCGGACACAAGAAATCTTAAACATAAATGACCGCAATTCCACGATTTGATTGTCTGTTGTCTATCGTAATTGTAACTTAAAATTGTGCCTTTCAGGTATATTCTTACTTCCGGAGGCAGTCTGAGGTCGCCATAGCGGTCATAATACAGCGCAGTGCTGCCAGACTTTTTATATGCAACCCACTGCGTTCCTTTTCCTGTAGATACGTCTAGATTAATTATCCCACACTCATACTGTTTCGGTTTTAAAGGTAAGTTATCTCTCATGAAAACGCCTCGGATATTTTTGATTTTCAACTTGAATACCGCATTTTCTAAGTCCGTGGTCGTTAGCGCTCTGTGAGGCAAGGCTAAAATCACCCTTTCCTCATTTTGTTTTACCGCTTTCCTAGTCGCTGCTGCGAGAGCGTCCCTTCGCCGCGTAAGGCCATCTGGCAGGGTTAAAAGCGTCCCACCCTTCCCTGCCCCTCGTTCCTTTTCCGGCGGCGGCGGCGTCGAAGGACGCCACCTCCCACGACACCTCCCACGGCTTTGAAGGGTCTTAAAAAAAGCCCCGCACCATTTTTGGTTCGATTTGTTAAGGCCTGAATACGTCTGTGATGTGCATTTTCTTGCAAAAATTTTGTCTGATTATTAGCGGTTGTCACGCTCTTTGCGATTCCGGCTGCGCCTCCGATCAAAGAACCGAGTCCTGCCAGAGCTGGAAATAGAAATGGTAGAACACCGCCCTTTTTATCACGTTTATTTTTCGTATTTTTTTTCTTTGTGACACTTATGCCGGCTCCTAGTTTACGCTTAACACTCATTATTTTACTTACGCTCCAAGCCGCGATCTTTTCACCTAGCTTAGTTTGAGGGTTCTGTGCAATTTTTTTAGCTTTAAGTGCTAAAATGCGGTCCGCTTGATGTCTGTTCTCCAAATCGTTACTCTTTACGTATGAAATATCGTGTTCTTTGCACGCTCTATCTAATTGATTTTTGCCTGGGTCTCCGCGTGCTAAACGTTTTTCAAGTTTTGTACCGGGCCCACAGTACTGATAAGTTGGCAAATGTCGCTCGAAAGGTAATTTATTTATGGCAGAGTTAATCAGTCCTTTACCCTTCACCCTCCTTCCAGCACGACGCATATCAGCGTAATGACTTTGGGGGGTATAAATAAGACGGTTTTATACTTTTTACGCTTCAGTTGTAACGATGGAAGTAATCCCTCAACATGACAGTCTTACGATCGAAATTATTCACGATGATTTGATAAGCAAACGAGAACAACGCCACGGACCGCTCTTGCCGAATACCGTATGATGTATAATTGCCGGACCTTCAAACAGCGGGAAAACATGTATTTTACTTTCGCTTATACAACATCCTAACGGAGTGCATTTCGAGAATATTTATTTGAATAGCAAGAGCATAGAACAACCAAAATATAAACGTTTGACGCAGGTGTTGTCTCATGTTCAAGGTATTAAATTTTTTCAATTTCGTGAAAATGAAGAGGTAGTGCCGCCAAGCAAAGTGCTACCAAATTCGATTATAATTTTCGATGACATCGGGTGTGAAAAACAGGCAA
The DNA here is from genome assembly GCF_032445375.1 of Bacillus rossius redtenbacheri. Taxonomy (NCBI): domain Eukaryota; kingdom Metazoa; phylum Arthropoda; class Insecta; order Phasmatodea; family Bacillidae; genus Bacillus; species Bacillus rossius. Next base: position 196,962,317 of record NC_086330.1, on the reverse strand, counting down.
TAGTTCAAACAGTATTTTTCCATGGGGCGACATTTCTTGTGCGATTGGTTTTTTTTAATTTAAACATATAGTCAAACCCGAAAACAGTTGGTTCGGGATAATGCTAATTTGATAATTTTATTTAAAATGGATCTTCTAAATCTTCAACATGTTTACCACGAGCACGTCACAACCGACATGTCATTCGATAAATTTAAAGATGTTTGTGCTCGCTGTTGGAATAGCAATGATGGTTATGGTTTCCTAGTAATAGGTAAGGATTTTCCTCTACAAAAAGGTCATTATCGCTGTGGCTTCGATCACTTCATAGTGTTACCTTCGTAAAGAATGAACTGGGGCATCTTTAAATTTGGGAGCGGCGGGAATAAATGTCAGCAACAGTCATGTCTGACTCTTACGGAAGATGGGCGCTGTCAGGTTGGCGGAAAACGTTTGCGCGGTGTAGGCGATCCACGTGTCGTGATGGATGCTGCCACAAAGAATTACGTAGATGTAGCTTCCGGTGCCACCGCACATGCAATTAGTACAATGGCGAATAATTTAGAAAAAGACTTTGGTCTACTGAAAAACAGCCTCTCCTACGCACAGGATCTGAATAACAATTTGCTAACGTATCTACATCAGTTTGAAAAGAAGAGTACAGATGTTTTCGATAAAATTCTGGAAAATTTACCCGAGAAGGTAGTTTTACATGAGTTGAAAAATCTGGTATCTGTCAGTAGTGATGAGCTGAAAGTGATTTTTACGGATGTGAAGGATCTCGTTAGCTCGTCACGTGACTTGCAACGGGGTTTGGGAAGTTACTTGCGTCAGGCAGATAGCGATATGCGCGAGTCATTTGCCAAGATTCTAGAGCTGTTGAAGGCTCTGTCAAGTGGCGGTTGCAATAGAAACTTTAGCGACTAAACACAACGAGGCTTTATATATACACAAACAACCCTTTGAAGCAATCAAAAATGCTTTGGTCCCTACAAACGAAAAACAATCTGATACGACTGCGTACCTAAAGCAGGTTGATGCCACGGATCGCGCGACATTTACAGAGCTTTTAACACTCGTGGGCAAGCAACCGAAGCTTGTAAGTAAGGAAATAGTGTCCGGTATGGAATTTCAATTTAATACTTTGATGAGTTCTTTACGCGAAGATAATGCTAAATTTATTAAGGAGTCTCTATCGAGTATTGAGGATAAAGTTGATAGTCTCGTTAGTGGAGCTACTTCATGTTCTCAGTTTCCACATATCGTTAATCAAAGCTTGAATGCAATGAGAAATCGTCTAGACGTATTGTATAACCTATTGGGAACGAAGCTAGCGGCCAGACCTGAAAACCAGCCAGCACGGTCACCATCTGTATCGCTTCCGGTTTTAAGAGGTCCGTCGGTGAATTTGTCAAGTGTAAGGCCATCTTCAACTCCGCTTCCGAGTATTACCGTACCGGTTCAGCTTCCCATTATACCCAGTACCACTACTGCACTTAAAAGGCACCCTTAATGTATAAAAGCTTCTATTTACGCTCACATGAGTCAGTCATGGCTTCAGAAGCAAGAAAGCTGCATCACGTCATAAAAACGTTCGTGAAAAATATTTGCTAGCCAAACGCGCGCGCCTGGCACGGGATGCAGTTAATGAACAGGTATTCAAACCGATCACATCGCGTCTCGAGAGTTCTTATGCTGCCGCAGATAATTTATCGGCTCAGGTGAAAAAAGAATCCGGTACACCTATCTCTAAACCTGAGATTAAGACTTTCTCTAGCGAAGGTGAAGAAGAAGATGATGATTTACCACTGATTGCTCATTCCGGTAAACGCTCGGCTGATCACATGAGCTATTGGGTGAAGAAGCCCGGTCCTATCTAACCGGATTCAATTCTAAAATAAATGATACGACCTACGGAATTTACAAACGCAACAATCGCTGGTTCTTGGAAAATAAGGAAGTTGTTTTCCTACCTAATAATTTACTTCGCATAGATGATGAACTAATACAACCTTCGCCGGGATTATATGAGCTATTGTTTTCGAAAGAACCTAAGGTGTATTCAGAAGCTGCATTGCATCAATACACACGCTTGCTGCGGTCTACTAGCGCGTGTTATAAAAGAAATGATGCGTCATCCAAACGTTATAAAAACACCGATCATGAAAAGTTTGGGCTCATTAAGGATCTTTGTCCTGTCATTGCTTCCCATGAAGGCAGTGGTTTAGTTGAAAAACTAGATTTAAATCGTCGAAAGGAATATGTTTACTGGAACTCGGTAAATGAATTATGTGATCGGCTTAGATTATTGGTTGCATCGCAACAATCCGGGAACACGAGCCATTCAAATGAAGTGTTGGCCATACTAGAAGAACTCATAGAATCTGGCTATATTAAAAAAAAAATAAGTAAAAAAAAATGACTGCCCGACGCGGTATTGCGCTTGAACTTCACAAAAGCGCACGCATAGTCTTTCCTCGGAGACATGTAATCACTCTTGGTCTCCGCGATCTTTTACAAATTGATTTGGTGGAAATGCAACCTTATCACCGTTCGATTAAAGGATTCAGATATATATTGGTTGTGATTGATGTTTACTCCAAGCGGGCTTACGCGGTTCCGGTACTGAAAAAATCTGCGGAGCTTGTGGCTTTAGCTATGAAACGTATTCTAAAGGATTCTGGAGGTTTCACTCACGTGCACTCAGACCGCGGTACCGAATTTTATAACGGAAGATTTCAGACATTGATGAAAGAACACGGAATGAACAGGGTTCATACGCCTCCTTAAAATCCTTAAAAAGCCCTTAATATTTCATTTATGGAATAAGGGCCCTTAAAAGTCCTTAAATTTTACCAAGAGTCCTTAAGAACTCCTTATAAAACATTGTGCGAACGTAACGACTACTGGTATTTTCGTTTCTTTTCCGGTAACGACTTCGGTAATAAACAACGCTTGGTGCATGCGCCGTGCACGTTTACAGTGCTGGGTGTGTGACTAATGAATTAGTACTATCCAGAATTAAGTGTGACGTGTCCGTGTTTGTTTTGGTAATGGCGGACCATTCAGTGTTCAGCATGACGCAGTTTATGATACGAATTCTAATGCCTGGAGGAAAGTGTGTTTTTAAAGCCACATGGCTTTTGAAAAAGGAGTACAAGGAGTGGTTGCGTGAATACGAAAAGTGTAAACACAAAGCCATGTGTGCACGGTGTAACAAAGTGTTGGATGTTGGTGTAATGGGTGAAAGTGCTTAGGAAAGTACATATGCAAGGTACGTAATTTCTTTTGTAGATAGCTTTTTATAGACTTTATATTTGTTCTATGTCTGAGAAATGCTATATTTAAATTTGAATTATGGTCTTTGTAGTTTATTCAATTAGTGGGTTTAAATGATGCTACGTTTTCCAATATCTACATGGAAGAGTATTGTTTCATTTTATTGTCGTCACACGATCACACGTGATTTTTACAATTTCTCTGGACTTCCTACATGGGTATTTTCTACCAAGGTATACGACTTAGTTAAGCTTGCTAGGCCCGTTTATGTAGGTTATCTAGATATTGGTCACGGAACTCTCATTTTTCCTATGCCATGTAGGAAATGACTAATTTCGAGCCACATGACCAAATTTTGTTTATAAAAACGTATTTAATATTTTTCATACTTTGCATCTCACATTTAAACTTAAAATTCTTGTTTCACCATTTTACTTTTAACTGTTAAATTAGTGATTATTGGGTATCAAATTATATTTAAGGATTATAAATATTTTTATGGACAATATACTTGGCTATAAGATGGTGAATCAGTCAACCAAAAAATTTATTTTTGAGCATATACATACCATAATAATGTTATTTTATTGTGGGATTTTGAGACATTACACATAGTTTTCTACCCCTCAGTATTGGTGAAGGCAAAGTTAGGGGAGAGTGTTGAGTGAAATTCATTAAAAACAATGCAATATAATTTCAAAAATTCATTAATTCTGAAGTAGAAAGGCATTTTCCAAACTCAGTGTTTTAAGAATTGAAAAATAATGTAGCTTACCAATCCAACCTTTCACCTTAGTTATGATCAAACTTTTGTGAGAAATAAAATGTTTAAAAAATTTCACCATATAATTTTTAATGTAGCTAACCTAACTTCACCCAATTCACATTACATTAACTTGCAACTTTGTTGGCTATCATTTATTTGTCTTATAGGCTAGGTGTAGTCTGTAGTGGTTGTAAGTTAAGTTAATTATAGTGTGGATTGTATAAGATATTTCTAAAATAGGCTCTTAAGTTTAGCTGTATTAAGTATATACCTTTTTTATTGTCATTATCGAAGGTTTTAATTTCAAATGAATTGATTGCATCTGCAAGTAGTGCTAGACTAAAGTAGATGGCTCATCTTGCCAGCGAGAAGGAAATAAAAAAAAAAAAAAGTCATTTGTGAAGGAAAGAGAAAATTACAAGATGACATGGAAGGTCTCAAAAGAAAGATTTGTTTAGAAGCAGACATTAATGAACTTATCAAGCTGATGAGTTGAGTGAAGCAGCAGAGCTTACAAGATCAATCACACTGTGCTGCAAGTCTAATAGTTTAAGAAAAACTATAAAAGATAAAAAATTGTCAGTTGAATCTCTGGTGCAATAAATAGAAGAGAAAGTGAAAGAATTGAAAAACTAATACCTTTGTCAAATATCTAGGCAACATAAGATATTTGGGGAAAAAAAAGTTTTATTTTTCGCATATTATTTTCTTGCTTTCTATTAGAAAAATTTGTGCAATTTGTGTTGAAAATGAACATCATATTGAGATTTTAGTTACTATTTCATTTACATGTGAAAATAAGGTCAATGTACCTGTTCGTGTTCCCAAAATTGTAATTCGTAATATCACATGTATTGTATGTACTAGAGACTTCAAAAATAATGCCTTATTTTACTTAAATATTTGTAGGTATTCATGTATATCTTAAATCCTTAAAATCCTTAAAGGGGTCCTTAAAAACTCCTTAATTTTTTAAATGGCCCAGGAGGGTACGAACCCTGATTAACCATTATTCAACCAACAGCAAGCTGAAGGTCTCGGTCATTGAACGCTTCATTAGAAGTTTAAAACCGCTTTTGTTTACAGAAATGACCGCTCAGGGAAACTATAAATGGCTACCGCTCTTACCAAAAGTTATGGAAATATACAATGGCAGATTTCATAGGACTATCGGTATGAGCCCCAACAAGGTGAAAGATAATTCTCTTCTTAAAACGGTTTACAATGTTGTGAAAAAAAATAGACCACAAACGACTTAAAGCTAGTGTCGGAGATCATGTACATATCTCAAGAAATAGGGATTTATTTACAAAAAAAGTTTATTCCGTAAATTGGTCCCACGAGATTTTTAAGGTGATAAAAATACGCAACACTTACCCTAGAACATACTACTTGTCTGATCTAGATGGAAATGAAATCTGGGCGGTTTTTATTCTCAAGAAATTCAAGTGACGAAGTATATAGACACTTATTTAATCAATAAAATCCAAAAGCGACTTCCTACACGTCTTCTAGTCAGCTGGAAGGGATTCCCAGATTCAGTAAAAACATGGATTTCTAGAACCGATGTGGAAGACTAATGGAGTGAACCAACCATAACAAAATCTAAAGGCGGATGTCTGGAGACTTTTGGAAGGGGGGTGTGACACGTGGTGTGTGGTAGACTCCTGCAGCGCGGTCGCAGCCGTGTGAAAGGGTTGCAGCCGTTGCCTAAGGGTTTTTATATATATATATATATATATATATTTTTTTTTGGTAGCTGGGCTTCTGTCGGCTGCCTCCCCCTCTGCGGCTGCATCCCCCCTCTGCGAGCGCTTCCCTATGCGGGAGGCAGTCTGGGTTATTATTAAATCAGGAGGGGGAGGGCTGGAGTCGCGAGCGAGTACGCGCCGTCGCGACACGTCTGCGATGCTCTCTCGCAACTAGAGCCCTTGGAAAAAAATATTTAAAAATTTTTTAATATTATGACTACACCAATCCCTCGCATAGCACGTCTTCAATTAATGCGAATTCAGTTAGCACGATGTAAATTTTACTGCCCTAGTCTCGAATAGCACGTCTGTAAATCTCAGTTAGCACGAAATCGCCACAGGCTAAAAAAAAAAAATCTCGGAAACGACACGACGTCAGGTATGGAATTCGAGGGGGGAAGAGTGGTTTGGAATGCGAGGGGAAAGAGATGCGCAAGCAGATAAACAAACACCGGGCCGTACTGTTGATGCCCGGCCGCAGACCAGGCCGTACCGTTGATGCCCGGCCGCAGACCAGGCCGTGATGAATTGTAGAGGTGTAAAAGTAACGAAAAAAAAGCGTACCCGTATGTATTCGTAACTATAACAATTAGTACTCGTTACTATCGTATCGTTACGTTACTCGTTACTTCTGATACCGCATAACATGCTATGTTATGTTGCAGCAACGAATCGAGTCGTATTGTGTACGATAACAGTATGACGTCGCGTAAATAATAATAAATAGAATATAAACAATTAACAATATTTCATAATTAACAGTTTTTGTTAACCAAAAACAATTAAATCTCATTAGAGCGGCTTTTTTATATTATCTCTTTTAAGATAAGAACAAAAAACGTGAAAATACGCGATAATAAAAAACAAAAACATAATTACATATTTCTAATTTGTAAACAATACTTTGTTACGTTGTTTCTGTTCCAATCTCAAACTTTTTCTACACACAATTCCTTTAATAAACAAACATCGTTCTTTGTAACGTAAATACATCGCATGCGTAAAACATACGAAAAATGCGAGTAACGAGATGCAGCCGTGTGTAACGTTTCGTTACTCGTTACTAGATGGCGCACCCGTTACTCAGTACCGAATACATACGGTTTGCTACAGCTCTAATGAATTGCGCAGCTGCAGTTGGAATAATGGCTTCCAAGCGAGAGGGTGCATCGTGTTCAACAAGTGTTAAGAAACGTAAAACTATTTGTCTTGAGACAAAACTTGAAGTTATAAGGCGTGCTGAATGTAATGAAGGACATACGTATATTGGTCGTGCTTTAGGTTTAACAGAGTCAACTGTGCGGACAATTGTGCGAAATAAGGACTCTAAAAACGTCTGTGTAAGTCTGATGCTGTTGGTAATAGCGGAAATGTTTTTGATATTAGATATAGGAACCGAAATGAACACATGATTCACATGGAAAGATTGTTGAATGAGTGGTGCAGTGAAAAAAATCATGGGCCTGATAGGATTGGTGTGAATCAAGCTGTGATACGGGAGAAAGCACTTTTAATGTTTGAAAAGTTAAAAAGTAAATATCCGGACAGTAACGTCAGTTTTTCTGCCAGCAAAGGGTGGTTTGAAAAGTTTGTTGAAAGATACAATTTGCACTGCATAAAGAAGAAAGGCGAGGCCGCGAGTGCAGATTCAGAAGCAGCTGAAAACTTTCCAGATGTTCTTGAAGATATTATAACTGAAGGAGGATACAGTGCACAGCAAGTGTATAATGTTGATGAATCTGGAATTTATTGGAAAAAAATGCCAGACCGAACATACATCGCTAAGGATGAAAAAGCCGCACCAGGATTCAAAATATCAAAAGATCGCTTTACACTTTTACTGGGAAGCAATGCAGCTGGTGACCATAAATTAAAACCACTTTTAGTGTATCATTCGGAAAATCCAAGGGCACTGAAAGGATACGCCAAGAGTAATTTACCAGTGATATGGAAAGCTAATCGCAAAGGTTGGATGACTGCCGCCCTTTTCAGTGACTGGTTTCGCAACTTTTTCGTACCAGAAGTAACTGCATACAACAAGAGACACAATCTGGATAACAAAATGTTGTTAATTTTGGATAACGCACCTGGTCATCCAACAGAAATAACTCATTTGTTTGAAAATGTAAAAGTGGTGTTTTTACCAAAGAACACAACATCGCTGTTGCAACCAATGGATCAGGGCGTTATTGCAACATTTAAAGCTTATTATCTTCGACGTACATTCCGCCATCTCATTGCGGCCACGGATGGGGATAATAAACAAACCACTAAAGAATTCTGGAAGTCATACAACATTAAAAATGCCATCGACAACATTGATGAGAGCTGGAAGGAAATATCGATGTCCTGCCTTCAAGGCGTGTGGAAAAAGTTGTGCCCTTCTTTCACAGAGGAATTCCGGGGGTTCGAATCTAACGAAGACCATTTTAAAGATGTGATAGTTGATATCGTGGACATGGGCCATCATCTAGGATTCGACGAACTCGAGTCGCACGATGTGAACCAACTGCTGGACTCGCATTCTCAGGAACTCACAGCTGACGAAATAATTGAACTTGACGAGGAACAGTGTTTAGTTCCAGATAAAGAAGAAAATGCCGAACCTAAGAGAGAACTAAATAAGAAAGATGTCGCCAAATTTTTTTGTTTAATAAACGAAGCATTCTCTATCCTAGAAGAAAATGATCCCGATGATGAACGCAAAAACACTGTGATTAAAGGAATCAAACAAGAATGTGAAGTTTACAAAACTTTTTTGACAGAACAGAAACCAAAGCAGACGAAATTGGACACGTTTTTTAAAAAAAAGCAAGATGATAGTGTTAATTTCACCCCAGATAATATTTAACTAACTTTTATGTTTTGTATATGTACATATTTTACATATTTTAATGTTATGTTTGTGCTCTAGAGAAAATATAAATCTGTTTATATGTTAACTGATTTGTTTACATAGCCGCATAATAAGAGGTGTGCATAACAAATTAAATGTTTACATATGGCTGTGTGTTTTAAAGTTATATGAAACCGGTTCTTAATTTCATAAAAGTGTTTTAATTTTGTTAAGTTTTAAACATAATAACAAAGGATCCAGCTGCTTGCAACAGCAGGCAGACAGACGCACGCGCGTGTTGAAGGTCACGCCTGGGCGGGCAAGCCAACCTGCTGACTGACGGTAAATATGTTACCACTTATCTCCCGTTACACTGTGCCATGTTTTCTTTATCTAACGTATTCGGTGGTAGGCTTAAAAAGATAAATGATATGACATATGCATTTTCAAGTATTATTCTACGCATTTATATTATGTAAAGATTACTTCCCTACACATCTTGGAACACATTAAATAATTTAGCCTTATATTTATGGGGACTAATGCTTCAGAATACGCGATTTCGATTAACACGAACATTTTTAGGAACGAATTAGTCGTGCTAAGTGAGGGATTGGTGTATAAGACTATCTATAAATGCACAATACATTCTTTTAAATGACAAGTGACGTAATAAGAATACTTTTTAATAAAATTGGTGATATATTATAAATAATATTACTTTTTTTTTTAAATAATTGCCACTGTATATTTAATTACCCCAATACACACTACAAGAGAACATTATGTCTTTAACACTTAAAACAAAAACGGTGTTTGAATTCACCGAATTACGTAAAGTATATATTTTTATTAACATGCTATAAGCATAAGTAATGCCTATAGCTTTTTTTATTATAGACAGACATGTTACACAACAAATTAAGCATAATATGACTATACTGGTCTAGTACTATAAGAAAACATGGCTACACTCTAGTGTGTGTGTTTTGAATTTGGCATCTAGTACTACCACTACTACTATAGTCATAGAGTAGTGGCTGCCGAAATAATACTTTTATTCAAACTTGAAAAAAGAAAAAACAATGACTATAATGGGGAACAAAAAAAAAGATGGCTGCCTGGTATGCTTTTCTACAAGATGGCGGCCTGGTGTGCTATGCTACAAGACGGCGGCCTGGTATGCTGTACTACAAGATGGTGACTTACAGCAATCGTTTGTCATACATATAATATTATTTCATTTTCAAAGTTGGCTGTTCTGGATACTTCCTAACAGCCGAAATTATTTTTTTTTTCCAATGTTGACGGAAAAAATAAACATGGCGGCCGCATAGCAGCCGACACTATATATTTTAAATTTCCTGCTTACCACTATAAAAAATAAACATGGCGGCCGACTAGTTTAAATTTCCCGCCTAGCACTATAAACATGGCGGCCGACTAGCAACCGATGCGGCTCGTTTAAATTTACCGCCTACCACTATAAAAAATAAACATGGTGGCCAACTGTTTAAATTTCCCACCTAGCACTATAAAGAATATAAACATGGCGGACGACTAGCAGCCGATGCGGCTCGTTTAAATTTACCGCCTACCACTATAAAAAATAAACATGGCTGCCGACTATTTAAATTTCCCGCCTAGCACTATAAAGAATATAAACATGGTGGACTACATCCCTTTTTTTTAAAAGGTTTATGAGCATATATACAACATCTGAAATTATTTCTTCAAAGATGGTCTCGTGGTCCTATCAGGGTGTCCACTGTACGGGAAAATACGGGAAGTACGGGAAAATATGGGAAATACGGGAAAAGTACGGGATATTTTTTAAATACGGGAATGTACGGGAAAGTCATTGTTTTGTACTGGTATTTCAAACAAAGAAAAGTTTTTGAGGGAAGGTAAAATGATCAAGAAAAATTGGTGCATTTGCAACTCAAATTAAAGGAAATACGAATTTGCGCGGAACATGAGTTACGCCCCGCTACGATCTGAGATTCAATGAACGATAACGTCAAAAACTGTTGGCTTGCGTTGTGAGCATAGCCGTGGCGTGGATAGGTTTCCAGTCCGTGTTCGCTCAGATACACTCAGTTCTCGGCTAAAGTGGGACAATACGTGCGATGATTATTGTACGCCTTCATGGCCAGGTTGTTGTGTGCACGGTGTAGGAAGGATTAATATAATATATCACATATGGGACTTTAGTGTTTTTAATGATTTACATGAATTTGAATTTAACCGACAAACACATGTGTTTTAAAACACACTAGAACCCCGATTTAACGAAGCATCGATTTTAAGAATACATTCTCAGGAACCGTCAAAAAATCGGAGATTTTGACATAAAAAAATAATTAGAAAAGAATTGAATAAATCACAATGAAAGCTTATGTAAATGTTATTTTTTAACACGCATTATATATTTTGTGCAGGCTTTAGTACCCTTCTTACTAAAGGTACTATAAGATAAGCAAAAAAAAAACAACATTGGACATTCTGTTTAAGAATGCGGCGGCGGTAGCTTCTGCAACGTAAGTAGGCGCGCGGGCACGCTTGTCTCGTCCAACCCGGCTAGCGGCAGCATGACGTCATATGGCTTACCTCTCCCTCCCCTGCTGCACATTCATCAAGACTCATCCCTCCCAGAATCACAGACCATCCTGTCACCCCTCCTCCCTTCTACTAACATTCCAGCATTTCCTCCCTTCGTGCAACCTTTTGCGTGAGAAACTGTCAACACGTCAACACCCTCCTCCCTCCCTTCTTGCTTCCACACCCGTGTGACAAAAGCTAGGTTGTATAGTCCATTCCCGCTAAAATGAATATTTTAAGGCCCACGCGACAGCCATTTACTGTTAGTAGATACTGTATAACGTATATGTTATTATGATACAATTTGTTTACTCGTCACACAGCAGTATTTTGATGAGAAATCACTGAAACTTTGAGATTTTTTGAATGAAAAATTTAGCAGGGCCGTAAAAATATTTTTTTTACCGCACATGAACTATACTCATCCTTCCCTCCGTCCAACATTTCCGGCGCGTAACGCATAGCAACCGCAATCGTGTGCAGTGCGTAGCTACAACACGTGTCACATCCCCACTCCAAAGTCCCTTATTTTATTCTGAAAAGCGTCACTTAGTCTTTGTACGGTGTTTGTTTTACATTTGGTAAACATTTTTAAAGACGAGCTGATAAGGGAAGCACGTAGAAATGAAAGGATGGAAATTCTTCCAGCTTATCAACCAGACCTCGGGCATGTCTTGACGAACCAGCTTATGTTACTGTTTTCGCCCCTCTTTTATCACTCCCGTAAAGATTATATACTGACGTGTCTTTGGGCTGAATATTAAAAGTGGGGAGAAGAAAAGAGTCAGTGGTGGAAAAAGAAGTGTGAGAGCAGGTGGTTCACTAGTTAATTTTACATGAGAGATGTATACAGTGTGTAGGTGTATATTCTTGTATTTAGGATTTGTTATAGATGGAATTGCTTCTAAACAAGGTAAAATTTGGGACAAAATAATTTAATTTCGAACATATTTTGAAGTCATGGTACTAGGTATTTTAATCTCAAGAATGATAAACTTGGAAAACAGTTGTGGCACTTGTTATTCTGTGACTTTTAATTGTGATGCGAAGAGATGAGATGCAGTGCCCACATACTATTCAACTACCTTCTTGGTAAGTTAGCTAATTGTAATACATTCTTGTATATTGTTAATTTGTTATACTTGCCTCTTATTGAGACAGATTCATGTTTGTGTAGTTCCCAAGAAATTTTTCGAGAAATCTGCTGAGAAATGACGGAAATTTTTTTTGGCTGGTGGAAAATGTACTTGAAATTTTTTTGAGTTTATAAGTGGACACCCTGGCTGTGGTTAACGTCGCGGACTATTAATCCAGAGATGAAGGTTAGAATCCCCGCCGCCCGCCATCCCATTTTTGTACTTGTAAAAATAATTCCGGCGCGCGCGACACCAGCGCTACCTAGCTTCCTAATTTAGAAACATCCACACTGCCTCCACGTGATGTCAACAACCACCTGCGGATTCCTTCCACGTGGCTCCCGGCAAAGCCCACCCGGCCACGTGGTGCCACGCCCACCTCTTGCCACGCCCACCCGGCCACGTGGTGCCACGCCCACCTCCTGCCACGCCCACCCGGCCACATGCTCAGACAACCAACTGTTTGATTGTTGACACGGTCCCAGAACCGGCACGGCTGCCCTACTGTGGCATCAGCTAGAAATCTTGCAAGATCAGTCAATTTACGATTTGCACCAACAAAATTGGTACCACAGTCACTATATATGTGGGCACAGTGTCCTCGTCGCGCAATGAAGCGTCGAAAAGCAGCGAGGAAGGCATCTGCAGATAGGTCAGATGCAAGTTCAATATGTATCAAGCATCATCTGAAGCCTTTCTTGATGTCTTGATTGTTACTACTCTAGTTGCTGACAAAAGACCAGTGGTGTTCAGCTTCTTTCCACTCTTCATCAGTTTTTCAGCAATTGTCCATCTGAAGTCTTTGAGAGGCAAAGGTTTCTCAGGTTCTTTGCCAAAATCTCTTCTGTACAGAAGCCAAGCATTATTCACACACATGTCAATTATCTGAGAAAATATGGAGAGATACCACCTGTGACTCCTAAGTTCAGTTCTGTAAAGAGCAATCAACATGTCAGCGAGGTCAACACCTCCCATAAAGGTGTTATACTTCTTGACAATGTGAGGGTATGGAACATCGACTTTCTTCAGAGAACCAGCAGAAGTTTCTTGATTTTGACACCCACCTGGAACTGCTTTGGGGTTTCCATTTCCACTCCTTTTCTTTGCTGTCTTCTTTTTCTTTTCACAGCGTTTTACAACACCAGCAGGTTCAGTTTCACAGAAGGTACTTACCAGGCAAACAACTTTGTTATCTAACCACTTAACAGCACACATTTTTCTTTCATTACACACCTGTAAATCATAGGTACCTCGTGGTTTGGTACCCAAAAATAAAGCCATATTAGACTTATTTTAGAGCCTTACCATTAGCGCAATGAGGTTTCACGTTCGAGTTCGGGATGGAATCGTGTGTTTCACTCATGCTATAACCACCAAGCCAGCAAAAACCATTTATAACTATCAAGAGCAAAATGTTTATCATTGCTAGAAACAGCAAGTGCAGTGCAAACTTCATCGTTCATACCAAGATTAAGAACGGTATCCAAAAAGGTTAATATAGTAGACGGTAAGATTACATTAGTGCAGCCGGATTTAGATAATGTAAGGGATAAGGACTTTGGGGCTTAAAGACGGTGAAGCAATACATCATCCGATGATTAGCCGCTCCTTAGAAAAGGCCCAGCAAAAAGTTATCTTATCATCCATCAATGGGCAACCTTTTAGGCGATTTTGCCTGATGGTTCCAAGACTAAATATTCCATACTTCTCTCGCAGTACCTATATAAAGAAGTTCCAATGTAGTGAAATAGTTATCGAAATACACAAAAGCACACTGTTGCTGTTTGATAGAACTGCAAAGAGCAATCACAGTCTTTGCACCAAGACCCAAAAACTGTTCGGACAGCGAAAAGTCATACTGTCGGAATGTGTCATCCCCTCCATAAAGGAGAAAATCGTAAATCATGCCTGAAACTCCCGCTCTTACAAACACCTTAAATACCCACTTTCGAGGTTTGGTTTTTATGTACTGACGTCGACTGCCAGCTCGAGTACCCTTATAAGGTATCATCATCTCGTCAATGCTGTATTCACCCTCCTCATGAATATTGGAGAAGTTCCTTCGGATAATGTCCACTAGTGGTCGAATTTTGAAATATCAATCATCATCTTGATTATCATTATTAACAAAATGCAGATTTCTGCGTATAGCTTCATAACGTTTCAAAGACATTACTGAAGCAATTGGTTCATATCTGTAACTCTTAGACCAATAGTCTGTATATGCCGGCAAAACAACTATCCCCATTGCTATTTCGATCCCCACAAAATTCTTCAGTTCTATTTTTGACACATTAATAGATTTACCTGTTCTCTGAAAACTATAAATGTTAGTTTGTTCCACTATTAGTTCCCAAACATCATCAGTAAAAAAATCATTGAAATAATGCGAAGGGTTACGAACAATTCCGGGTATCACTTTAGAAGCAAAACCTTCGTCGATCTCTGTAACACAGTGCAAAAAAGGTTCCTTTTTCCACACAAAAGTAGCTTTATCTTTATCTTGACATTCTTTCAGAATTCGAGATGCCTTTACTCCACTATAAGCTCCGACACCTATAGTAGTTGAAGTTTTATTTTTGTGACTCCTGGTTGATCTAACCTGTTGCGGAAGAACTGTTGAGGGTATAGTCTGTTTTTTTTGGGAAGGTTTCAAAGGTACTGTTTTTATAAATTTTGAAGCATCTGAATTACTGCTAGAGCTAGATATCTGGTTCATGGAGGTGGCGTTAGTAAGTGGAACTTCTTGAGTAAAAGCTTCAATGTCTGAAATATTTTTACTATGGCAATGTATTGCAGCTACATTTGGTGGACTGAGAGAGTTTGGTGTACTACTAGCCATATTATCAATGAATGGTGGTGTTTGATGTACTGAAGTTGCAACAGAAGAGGGTGGGGTTGCTAAAGAGGCACTGTGATTGGATTCAGTAGGGTTAGGTGATTCCCCTAGACTGTTGTAGTCTAAAAAATCTCCACCACCTGACTGTATATGTATACTATCAACACACCTAAGCTGATGTTCATTTACACTTTCTGGCAGATGACTGGCAGATTGAACTGTGTTCTGGTGGAATACATCATCAGAAACAATTTCATTGCTGGTGTCCATTGGTATGGTAACATTTTCTACAGACTCTGGAGGTGGTACTTGTATAACTATTATATCTTGCAGACAAGATTGATTGACTTCCTTGTCAATCAATGCCAGGCTTACAGGAGCGGAATCTTCCTCAGAAACTTGAACAAGTTGACATTTTTCTTCGTTTCTTGTGGCATGAGATCTACCAGAAGAGAGAACCTGCTGCATAATTTCTCGTTCTTCACTGTCATCACTATTCTCTTCTTCGGAACTTGGACCAGAATCAATAATTGGCGGAACAAGTGCCATGATTCTGTCCACTCTACGAAGCATCTGAAACAGAAATTTACAAAAAATTCTGTGAAACTAAAAATATAGTTTTATATTCAGTTTACATCAAATCACAAAATTTTTATATAGGTTTACATGAAAAAATATCAATTTAGTCTATAAATAATAATTATTTGTGAATAATGCTGCTTTATCTCACTCATTGCACTTGATTATTGCTTTTTTGTAGTTATAGCGAGTCAGCAAAATATATTACATCACAGTACAAATACTAATTTTTAAGCATTTTCACACAATTATGATGCAATTAGTCAAAGTTTAAATTACAAATAATTTTTTGCCTGAAGGTTTTTGTGCACTCTGAGCATTATAAGATATTTACACAACTCGCCTTGAAGCTAACTTTATGAGTCGAAAATGGAAAAAGCAACATTGCTGAGTGGTACTGAGCCTTAAGCGTGAATTCCGCACATGACCTAGAACCTGCCAGTATAACCATATAGATACCTACATAAACTTCTTGATTCAGAATCTGTCAGTGTATTTGTATACATACATAACCTTCTTGATTGGAAACCTGGTAGTGTATCGTTATAGATAAATAACCTTTTCGATAAGAAACCTGGTAGTGTATCTCATAAGATACATAACCTTTTTTGCTATGAACCTGGTAATGTATCCAATTAGACACGTAGCCTATTTTACTAGGAACCTGGCAATGTATCCAATGAGATACATATATAAATATCAATATAAATATACATTAATGGTTAGTTAAAAAAAAATTATTAGTATCCTTACCTTGAAAAATGTTGAGCAGACTTGAAAATCAGATAAAATTATCATATTCGTAGATTACACTGTAAAAATGATGTTGCAAGAATGCACATAGACAGAACAACCTCTTAGGTTAGGTTTGTCCACAGAACAGCTGATAGATCTTTTGGAGGGAATCCATAGAAGTTTCATCAAGTAGGGTTTAAACTCAAGATACTTTCTAACGCCAACCTTACAACTGAAACATTATTACCATACAAATTTTAGCATACAGATATTCTGAAATGCAATGTATCTAATAATACACATCAAGAAAAGTGTTAAATACCGTGTTCAGTATTTCATCGAGATAACATCACAAATGAATACTAATTACTTGCACTGGCAGAAGCGCGTCCTGGGAGATATTTAAGGTACTATAGGACATTCCTAAAATAAAGATAAATAAAGGTTAAAATTTTTTTTTTTTAATATTTAAGGTAAATAAAGAATTTTTCATGTCACTAGCATGCATGTAGACATCCTCCATGGCACCAGTTTAAGGTCCTCAAATCATGCGCCTGTGGCCTCCCACTGTGTGAAATAAGAGAGTCTATCACGTCCTCGCACCAGCGTAAGACACTCCAGTGATGTGTGTTTGAAGTGTGTAAGCTCAGGAAAAAAGTCCTCGTACGAAGCGCAGAGAAACATGGAATACAAAACGGGTGTAACGGTGTGTAAGTTACTGCGACACTAGCGCGACGTGGTGTTAACACACGCGAACTATACAAATGATTCTCTATGGTCAATCCGAGGACCTGAAAAAAAATTTAAATAACTGTATTTTCTCATCGTAGGTTGGAAAGACAGAGTAAATCCGAGGACTTTCAATCCGAGGACCTGGGGGAGATCCTCGGATTACCAAACATCCTCGGATCCACATTGAAATGTCTGCTGCCCTCTGCTCCTTCTATACCTGGCCAAAACACCAAGGAGGCACAGAAGTCAACAGTGAAAGCATGGGAACGGGATCAATGGTGCCTTGTTAGGGGTGTAGTAAATCATGAGAACCTTGCGTCGACTGGGGAGACCATATTACACAGGATAAAATAGTTAAATATTAACTAGTCATAAAATTAATACAGACAGTGGTTTTAGTTAAATAAATACAACAATATCGTTTCTCTGTTCCTTATTTTCGTTTTTTTTTTTGGTTTTAATTTAAATAATAACAATAACAAGGTTAATATCAAATGATGAGTATTTAGTCATACTGATAGTTAAAATAAATGTTAAGGTAAGGGGCCCCTTTAGATACTTAACTTAAACACATTGATTTTGATGGTATGTTATGAATAACAAAGGTTGAGTCAAAAAAATTAATTAATTAATCCAAAACAATGCCGAAAATGCTAGGTTAAATTTTCTTTTTAGATATGTGCTGGCTCATGGTTGCTCTTGTGCATGCAGAAAGTAACAAAGAAGACAATCTTTCCTGATTAGACGAGCTGCAGCAGGCACTGAGGAGCACCATGACTCAGGTGACGAAGAAGTTGTGTGTCACGAAGTAATAGTGCCTATGGCCACCCACGTCTTCCGCACACACACTGGATACCTGCCAACTTGTATGATTTTCCCGGAAAATGTACGAAAAATAGCTTCGTTGTACGATTTAACGTACATGTGTCATTTTGTACGAATTTTCCACAACTTTGAATAAGTTCTGCATAACAGAACGATTTATCTCGAGTATTGTAATCAATATATCAATGTGAACCTTAGGAAACGATATATCTACATTAGGGTATGTGTCGATACTGTTGTATCGTTTGTTTTATCCTGTTTGTTGATGCTGATGGTTTTCTGTTTTCATTAGTTGCATTTAAGATGGTGGGGTTTTAGCGGAGTTAATTCATGCGTGATGTAATTTTATTTAAAGACTATTTTTTAATGTAGCAGTATACCATTTGTGTAGCGTGATTTGGTGTTGTAACGTTTAGTTTCTTTATTCATTATGGTTTCAGCCTTTGAGGCACGAGTTTTAGGTTAGGTAAATCGTTAATCTGTTTCTCAGGTTATTGTTTGATTTAAATTCTGTAAAAATGAGTACTACGATAAAACAGAAAGTGTATAATCAAGTATTTAGAGAACAGTACAGTGTTGAATTCTCTTTTATTAAGATGTCTGTAAAGGTGACATATTTGCTTACTGTACAGTTTGTCATTCCGACATAAATATAGCACATGGTGGGAAAACGGACATAACGGTTCATTGTCAAAGTGCCAAACATGCCGCAAATGTGAAATGCCAGGAAGAAAGCCAGAAAATATCAACTTTTTTTGTCACAACGGGAAATGCCGACTTAGACATGATAATAGCAGAGTGCCTGTTTACGGCCTTTTTGGTAGAGCATAATATACCTTTGACTGCTGCAGATCATGCAGGCGCATTGCTACAGAAAATGTTTCCAATCTCAGAGATAGCCAAAAAGTACGGTTGTGCCAGAACTAAAACTGCAGCTATTGTAAGTGAGATGGCTTCTGATAAAACAAAAGACCTGGTCCATTGTTTACAAAATGGACCATTTGCTGTTGCTACTGATGGTAGTAACGACTCAAATGCGAAACTTTACCCAATTGTTGTCACATTCTATGATGAAAAGCAGCAGAAAATTGTTAACACAGTTTTGTCCATTTCTGCATTGGAGGGTGATTCCACGGGACGTAATATAGGGAACTTCGTGTTTTCACAGTTTGAACTCAAGAAAGTACCTTTTAAGAATTGCATTGTGTTGTGATAATGCAGCTGTAATGGTAGGTCGCAAGAACGGCGTTGCAGCTGTATTAAAAGAAAAGCAAAATGATCTCATAGTTGTAGGATGCATTTGCCATCTAATTAATCTGGCTGCTGAAAAAGCTGTAGGTGGTTTACCCATAAAAATAGATGAAATACTTATGATATGTTCTATTACTTAGAAAAAAAGTGTGAAGAGAAAAGACAGATTCCACAAATTCCAAGAGCTTCATAATAAGGAAGCAAAAAATATTTTGAAACACGTTAGTACAAGGTGGCTCTTTCTTGGGCGTAGTTTGTGTAGGCTAGTTGAACAATGGGACCCATTGGTTAGTTTCTTCAGTGAAGAAGTTGTAAGTAGAAATCGTCATCACCTGGTAGTCTTAGCTCGTACAGAATTCCTAAGATGAGCCCCTCACAGAAAAAACAACCCAGTCCAAACCCTGTTGGAGTAGGCCTAAATGCCAAAAATGAAAATTAACGCAAAAGGAAATCGGATTCCATTAGTGTCCCTAGTTCCGGTAGTAAGACAGTTGCTTTAGCAAGCTCTCGTGACAAACCTATTATGAAGAATCTAACTCCTGTCATTAATCGAGAAGAAAAGTTGTTTATGTTCTTGTCATCTAAACTCAGCAAGGCTTTTTGTCTATTTCTTCTTAGTGTAATACCATCATTTGATAAGGTAAATACAACCCTCCATTCGGCATCTCCACATACCCATGTCCTTAGGCAACTGTTGTTTGATTTTTTGAGAGACCTGTTATCAAACCTTGTCAAGCCGAAAGTAATTAAAGGCAGCTCCTTACTTGAACTCGACTACCACTCCATTGAGAATCAGAAAGAAGACGGTGATTTAGTTGTAGGGAATCAGGCTGTAAACATTGTGAAAACACTGCAAGACAAAGAAAAAATAGTTTTCTATTCTTTGTCTTAGCTTGCGATTACATTGTCAACAAGTTTCCTTTAAAAGATGAGGTATTGAAACATGCAGAAGTTGCTCGACTCAGTAACATTGAGAATGCCAGCTTTTCTTCTGTCCATTATTTTGTGGAATTATTTACTATTATGCTTGCTATAAAGGAAGGGGAAACACAAGATGCTGCTATAGACGAAATACAAAAGCAGTTCACAACTCTTCAGGTCAACGACATTTCAGATATTTGTGCAACAGAAGTAATTGAAGACATAAAATGGTTTCAGTTAGCCAGTATTCGAGGAGTAGATGGAGTGGCAAAGTATAATCGGATAGCTAGAGTAATGTTATCAATCTTATCCATCCCACACAGTAACGCAGAGTGTGAGCTTACTTTCAGCTTAATTAAGAAGAATCGAACACAGTTCAGGTCATCAATGTCAAATGAAACTCTGGAAGCAATTTCTATCCTCAATTCAAGACAAACTGGTGTATGTTATGAACAGAATTATCGTGCAGAATTTTTGAAGAAAGCGAAGAAGGCGGCAGCCTCCTCTTTGAAATCGCAATGCTCAACCTCAAATTAAGTTATAAAGCAATGAAAAAGCTGTTTATATACTATTCTGTTAATTTACATCATATTTATGTGATAAATGGTTGGTTTAGGCTATTTTGCATTGCTTCTAGAATTATTTTTAATCACAGTAATTTTTGTAGCATGGAGTAAAAATTGCTGCGTGTCTTTCACGCAAAAAATTAACATTTTTAAATGTCTTCCTAATTTTCATCTTGGAAAGTTGGCAGGTATGACTCTGTACATAAATATATTACAAAATAAGATAACTGAACAAAATATAATTGCCACATATTCTCAAAAGAATATGCGATATTACTCACCACTTGCGGTGTACGGAGGAGAAATTAAGACATTGATGTCAACAGATTAAGAAACGGCCGAAACTTGGAACAGTTATATACATTATGGCCGACATGCTTCAAAAAGAAAGAAGTATTCTTTTGTGCAACTGAAGAAGACTATAGAGTTGAGACATGAAAGACTGCACAAGTAAAACAAATAGAGTTACACTATAGTGCAGTTTCCCAAATCAACATTCATTATGGACAAAAGTAAAATCATTTTGTTGTAAAAATTATATAGGAATTTTAACACACAAACTTGTCATAAAAATTATGACTCCGAGTTTGCTATTCAAAATAAAGTAAAAACAATAACTATAAAATAGATAGACAAAGTGAGTATGCGCATTACCAATTTGTGCAGTGGCACAAATGTCATGCGCAAGCCCTCAGATGATACCCTATGTCCACACACACACAGATACACACACTCACTTTTTTTATTGATTTCACTTTCAACTAATTCACCACTGTGGAAGGACTGGGGTCTTTACAGCTTTTGGTTGCTGTTGTAACCAAATTCAACATCGTTGTTAATTAGGAGGAGGAAAGGGAGAGACACCATGGGCCATTGCAGAAGGAAGACGTTGCTCGAGCTGGGGCTGGCCAATTCCTTGGTCGCCTGCTCGAGGAACAGAAGATGCGCATTATCCGCAATCTAATTGAATAGGTTCATCTTCTGAAAGTTTGTGAATAGTATTTTCTGACTCTGCACGTCAGAAAATAATAAGTTTTGACGTCTCAGTGAGACACTTCATTGTCTTTCGTTTTTCTAACATTTTGTGTGCCATGACGGACTTCACAGTATCCTGCAATGAACTTTCATGATGTTTGGTGAGACCAAATTTAACTACAGACTTTACAGGACCAGAAGGATGCCGATCTTCACTACAGTTCCTGATAGCATCATCGTCA
Source organism: Bacillus rossius redtenbacheri (assembly GCF_032445375.1). Lineage (NCBI taxonomy): Eukaryota > Metazoa > Arthropoda > Insecta > Phasmatodea > Bacillidae > Bacillus > Bacillus rossius. The sequence continues at coordinate 196,940,304 of NC_086330.1, read as the reverse complement.
TCCTAGTTTGCAGTATCAGTAGAGCCATAAAGTTTCCAGTGTTGCTGCATACCACCTAGAGGTCCAGAGAAGAGAAGAAGATTTGCTCCCGACTACAGCTGCTAGTTCCGGCATTATTTTATTGTGTCTCCTCCCACATTGCTCAGATTAACAAAGTTATAAAGTTGTTCTCTAGCATTTCAAGGTCTAGAACAAATATATGCATTAGCCGCGTTAAGAACTTTTAGTCAATACTAATATTTAAATAAAATTAATACATCATTATTATTTGTTTATTCTTGAAGTACCATATTTAACCGTATTGAATTAAAACATAACTTTTATGCAAAGTTACAGGAACACAAAATATACACAATATTATATTCAACAGTAACGACCACACTTTTCCTCTCACACATTCAGTGGCGTGCTAGCGGGGATAACTGGTTGGTAAGTTAACCAGCAGCATCCAGTCCTGACGCCAACGAAGGAAAAGAGAGAAATAATTAATAATCCATAGTTTGGCGCCCAATGCCATAAATAAAACTGAGATTCTTTTTAATATACATACCTTTGAACCTGGATAAGCGAGAGTTAAATGCACCACAATTTTTTTCTTCTCTTATGGAGGTTTCTCACAAACCCAAGTTTCGAGCTTATAGAGATACAGGAGTGGCCTTTCTCACTTATAGAGGTTAATAAAAAATACAGGAAATATGTAGTGATACACATACATATCTATTGCATTGGTATTACATATTCATTAGAATGTGTCATAGATACTTGCAAACCAAAAATCTTACACTAATATTTACTTTAAGAAATCCATTAATTTTTTTCTGCGTTTCTGATATTACATTTTGTATATGTTTTTCCAGTTCATAAGTTTTTTCAAATATTGTTTTATCAAATACCCCTGAGTATTCAAAAAAACTTTTGGACCGTCTCCAGTGCTTTTAAAGCGCCTTGCTTCTTTGCAATGTTCTCTACTTCTGTATTAAAAATCTGTGATCGGTCGGCTTCATCTTCACTGTCATTTCCTTCAGCACACATGCTCACACAATTCTGAACGATATCGTCATTGGTGTATTCTCTGGTGGTAGCCACATCGTCAATCTTTATGAAGTCTTCAAAAGTTGGCGTTAACATATTACGAGTAGTTTCGTGAGTCACAAGCTTGGCCCATTTCTGGTTGCTAGGTCCAACTTCAACCTCATTTTCCTCTTGCAGAAAGTCTTATTAATTTGTACTGATTGAAAACCCAGTTTTCTTGAAGCAGTTTTCGATAGTAACGTCACTTACTGTGTACCATGCTCTCCTTGCAAATTTCATGACTAGAAGTACGTTAATCTCAGGGCTATTGTTTTCTTCTAGGCACGTAAGAATATTTTTGACGACTTCTCTGTGATAAAAGCGTTGAATGTGTTAATGATACCTTGATCTAAAGGTTGAAGTTTACTGTTGGTATTGGCAGGCAAGAACATGACTTTTACGTTTTCAAGTGCTGGTAAGTCCGTATGAGCAGCACAGTTGTCAATGAAAAGCATGAGTTTTTTTTCGTATTATCTTCATTTCCTTATTAACTTATTTAAACCAATCTTTAAATAATATCTTTGTCATCCAAGGTTTTGTATTACTGGCATAATCAACAGGTAGAGTCTTGACACCTTTAAAACATCTAGGTCGCTTTGATTTCCCGATGATGAAAGGGGGAAGTTTGCCCATACTAGTCATTTTTACACATGAAAGAATAGTAAGACGTTCCTTACTTGGTTTTCATCCATGGAATTTTTTTGCCTTAAAATGTGAATGTTCTATCCGGAAGACACTTGAAGAACAAAGCAGTTTCATCCGCGTTGTAAATATATTTTGGATCATAACTAATGGTACGTTCAAATCGAAATTGCGATAAATGCTAAATAGATGCGAAATTTCTGTTTTTTTGCGAAATATATGCGATGATTTACAAAACTTGGAAGATCATTAAAAGAAGTGCCGATTGGCCCTACACTTTAGCACAAAATATTATGTTCAGAATAAGACTTAACAAATTAAGTATACCATTAATGTTTTAACGGCAAATACATGTGTTATTCAGGGTTGGCAAACACAGTCGTATAATTTTGGTCGCACATTCGCGTTTACTGTCGAATGTATAGTAAAAAAAATCCCGTCCATGCCCGCTAACATAGTGCGAAAACATTATATCAATATTATTTGTTTGAAAACTATTTAGCTTGCAACATTATCGAATCAGCTGTAATCAAGACTAAACATCTTTCGATTTTGCTATTTTTTTTTGCTTCCGAGGGTTGTTTACTAACAAGAAATTACAACACAATAAACACGGCACGGCACAAGCTCGCCGCTCGCCGCAAACAAAAGCTGTGATTCGACTAATCGACGTCCTACGTAGATGTAGTTCGAATATCTACAACAGATCGCAGCACATCTGAAGTGCTGCCGCGTTAATCTGGCTTTGGAAGTTCAAACTACATGTACGTACGCGAGCCACAACTTACGGTCGGCGCGCTCACACTGTCCGTTTCGAGGTGTTTACTATCGCAGGCATTTTTAATTTTGCTGCGCACACACTGTTTTGGCTGCTTTCAGATCAGATCACCATAGTTTTGTATGTACAAATGTTGTGACATTTCTCTAGTCAGTGCATTGTGTTCATTTTGTTGCATTTTTTTTTTGTGTGTTTGCGGAAGTAGGTATAATTTTCTCCAGATATGGGGCGACCCAAAATAACTATTAAAGACTGTGCGAGAGACTACAAAGAAGAAAAATTTTATGTAAGTGAATTGGGAATTTTAATTTTTGGGATATGTAATATAAGGTTGGAATGAAATATAACATGAACAAGCACTGTCAGTCAGGTGGGCGTAAAAGCAAAAAAAAAAAAAATCTGTTGAAATTGACCTTCAGTGCAGCAAGCGGCAAACCAGTTTGTTTGAAATAAATGAAAATGCAAAGAAAGCCAAGCAGGAAAAATCAGAATTTGTCATGGATACTGTGAAGACATTCATTCAGGCAAACATACCACTACATAAATTAGATAATCCAGCAGTGTGTGAAAACTTGTCAAAATATGTTAAGGGATCTGGTGACTTGCCAGCGGGCAACAAGTTGAGACGAGTTTATGTAGAGAAGTGTGGCGAAGATGAGAGAGAGACTTTGCAAAGAATTTGAAGGAGAAGACATTGTAATAGTTGCTGATGAAACGACTGACATTCAAGGACAATGTGTTTTTACAGTATTGTTTAGAACTGTAAGCAGTACAGCAAAACAAATGTTCCTCTTGCCAGTTGTTCTTTTCTTAATACAGCTACAGGGACAACATGTAGTCAAGCCATAGTAGATACTGTTCAGAAAAATGGCATTTCATATGAGCACATTGTTGGTCTGGTGTCAGATTCAGCTCGGTATATGAATACCTGCTTCTCTGCTCTGAAAGTTCTTGTTGGAGACCATTTGATACATTTTAAATGTTGGGCCCACAAGATTAGTCTCATTGGAGATGTCTTTATGGCAGAACTGCCAGAACTTAACAGGCTTGTTGTTAACTGGAAAATGTCCTTTCTTCATGGCTGAAAATTAAAAAAATTTGTATATTAACTTTCTGATGTCAGAATACCCTGAATTACCTCCTGTGTGGTTTCCAAAACCAGTCATCACAAGATGGAATTCGTGGTTTAAGAGTGTTTTCTATCTTGACAAATACCTACCTAGATCCTCTTACAAAATTTCTTTCTCAGTATGAAGATAAAAATACAAGTAGTCTGTTGGTATGCGAAACATTCCAAACCCCAGAACTGGAAATGCAGGTAAAGACACAGATCACATTCATTTCTGAAATCTGTCAACCTCTGATGACACTGATTACTATTTTTGAAGGCTCTGAGTACCCTTGTGGTCATATCATTTGGGACTACCTTGAAAGAATAGATTTGTCATTGGGGGGACAAGCAAAAGGATTCTTCCCAGAAAATACTGCAACATTTTTGTCTCGTTGCAACAACACAGTGATAAAGGCAAAAATGACTGAAAAGCTGAAAAATGCCTGTACAAAAGCACACATGAAGATTGTACTGCACATGGGTCCATTTGAAGCCAACAATCTATACAGGGCATCAGGCAAACTCTTCAACCCAGCTGTTGCAGGACAAATAGTGCAGGTTAATGAAGCATCTGTTCATGCAAACAGATCAATACTGCCTGCATGCAAATCTGTAGATTTGAAATTTATGGAAGGCTACCTATATTTCCATGAGCAGTTGGTGAAACAGCTTAAAGAAGGAGCCAAAGTTGATGTTCTTCAGATTTTGTTGGCAATACGACCAAACTGTGAAGAATTTTGCTGTGCAGCTATCAAATTTCTTTGGTTACCAGTTAACAGCGTAGATGCTGAAAGGTTTTTCAGTAGCTACAATCTTGTGCTTACCGACAGGAGGAGGAAACTGACAGAAAATATGACTTGTGCTATGTTAAAGTTCAACCAGTAGGATTAATAATATTTACATTGTGGGTATAGTACTGTAATGAAAGTGAGTGGACATATAGTTAAGGGTAAACTGTTGACTGACAGTACACAGGAAAAAATGTATATTTAAAAACTATTTTTTTTCAAGCTATAAATACAGGCCTCAAAGTGCTTTATTCACTGGAAAAAAGTGAGAAAAGTGACCTTTGTGATAGAAAAAGTGAGAAAAAAGTGATCTCCAGGAAAATAAGTGACTAAAAAGGTGACCTGAAATATAACTGAAATAAATGTTACAAAAAATTCTGATTGTAGTAAAATAAAATGTTAGGTTACATATGGATCTAATAAAATACTGACAGTTATTCTATTAACTATTTAAAAACACACAAGTTACAAATTATGCACCAGTAGCACAAAATTAAAAGAAACAAATTATTCACATACCTAAGATGGTGAAAGAGAAGTCAACTGTGTAAACTGTGACTTAAAAGTGGTTTCCATGAAAATTCTGTCAAGATTAACATTTTTATATTGTCTTATAAAATGAACTAAGAATTATAAAAACTAAGAAGACACCATAGGCCTACTACAAAACTGTATCTAGTCCAATTTAAGAACATTAGAACATCAGCAAACTTATGTCAGAACACTCCATCAACACAAAACATCTAATTTTTTGAGTATTTTGAAAAATAGTCAGAAATAATTTTAGATTTCCTTTTCTCCACTGAGTGTTGTACAGTATCAACCTCAAGCTTCTTCTCTGCAGCTTCTTTTCTGACTCTGTTAACACCTTCCAACATGGCCTGGGCCAATCCAATTTCCTGCATATCTTTCTTTTCTACAGCCCTCTTTAATCTCTTATTTGCCTCCTCAAAAAGTACATCTGCAGTCTTTCTTTTTTGCTGCTCTTCACTTTGCAAACTCTTCAATTTGTTCTCAGCACTATTATCACTCCCTAACATTAATATCTTCTGACGAGGTAACTCAGCATTGTCTAGTGCAGAATTAATTTTCTCAACTAGTATTTCGCCTGTAGCTGATCCAATAAAAAAGGTTTCAAGATGGTGAGTGATAACTTGTAGCTTCGTTTTAGACCAGTACCTGATAGCAATTTGCAGTTCCTTTCTACCTGTGTGGTTTGTTGTTTCGTCGTAGCATACTGAATAGTATGCACCATCAATGTCTTTCAAAATAACATTGCAAAAATATGGGCTTAATGCATCTGTTAGTAGATACCTAAATTTAGTGCTGCTCAGGCTGAAGTCCTCAGGCACACCCTCACCAAACATACTTTTAAAAACGTCAGCTATTCCTCCACAAGATGATGCTGAATAATTTGAAATAATACATTTCATTACCCATTTCAGTTCTGCACTTGTTGCACGATCTCGTACACTGTAAAGACATTTAACATGGTTTTCTGAGGACACTTCACTTGATGTGGAAGCTGAACATGAAGGTCGAACTACCGTGAATTTTAGCTGACTAGGAGCCAACTTATTCCGACATTCACTTATGTCGCTCACAAGTAGCATGCTGAGATAGTGCTTGATACCCTTTGGTTGATAGTTTGATTGTGACACAACAAACTGCACAAAAAACATCAGTATCGTTACGTTTTTTGCCCACTCGTTAATGATATATCCATTATCATCGCGCCTCTCTAGCCACTCGCTACGAAAACAATACTTCCCCATCTTCACCACACAAGAAAACATCAAAACACTACGATTGTATTTCCCGGTTACTTGTTTATCTCAAATAATAGTATAGCATGACACAAGTCATATCGCTAGCCAAGATCCCTAAGGACAAAACTAACTTAATACCATAATCAGACTAACTACAGAACACACTGGCGCGAACTTAGGTTATCTGCCATCACGTCAGCAGATCGATACGTAGGGCGAATCGATTAGTGGATAGTTCGACTTCAGTTGTTGTTTACGCTTTTACGCATGTAAACAACGATCTCAACACAATCCGTGTTATAGCAAACTTCAAATACCTTGATTACGGTCAAAAACACAAATTCAAGCCTTTTAATTAATGTCACTTTCATAAACGGAAATGCAAATTTTGGGCACCAATATCGAAAAAAAGTAAATTAAGTGACTGTTTAAAAAAAAAGTGACAAAAAAGTTATTGATGCAAAATAAGTGACTGTAAGTGAGTTAAGTGACCATTTTCGACCCCTGTAAATAGTATATCATGTTTATATCTTAATTTTATAGATGCTGCAAAATGAAAATTTTCTCAATGTATATGTGTTACAAAATGCTATTTTCGTAATTTTATAAATGCTTCAAAATGCTACAGACCACAAAATAAATGCTATAAAAGGTGTTTGTAAATGCTCTTTTAACGTACCTCTAATCATACCCATCTATGGGAATGTTCTTATCGAGGGTTAGTTTTATCCATTCTAAAAGGCACTTTTCAATGTCAGAAAACTCGAAAAGTCGACTCCTCTTAATATTTCTGTGTCCCTTAGAGCACTGAGACTTTATAGAATCTTTTGAAATTTTAATTTTTTAAAAGGTAGATTCTGGTAAACTAAACTAACTCTGTATTTCATTTCATAATTTCCCGCACTCACGTATTAACATTATGCGTATGTGCTGAATCGCAATCGATACTTGTCAACTGTAGTGAGTTAGACAAATAAGTCGATACATTTGGCCATTCAAATAGAATGCAATACAAAAACAATGTAAGTTCCTCCAAATTTAAGAAAAAAACAATGTTAGTTCCACGAAATTTACGAATAAGTCATAAATAGCAGATGTTAAATACGCTCGACTGTCGCTTATAGAGGTACAGGCAAGTAGCAGTCTCAGTTATAATATAGAGGTCCATGAGTGAAAAGTGACATTCTCTTATAGAGGTTTCTGTTTCTCACTTCTAGAGTTTTCTCGCTTACCCAGTTCTCACTCACTCAGGTTTGACTATATATTTATTGATTTTTTAATTTATTTATTTATTGCTATTAAATATCATTACTTAAATGGAAAAATTCCTTTAGTAGAATATTTTGCAATGTATGAAATGTTTGAATGTAATCAATAACTAGGGACAAAATTATATGGTGCATTGCGATAAAACTGAAATAACACCGAAAAGCAACTAGTACACCATAAGACACCAAATTCAACAAAATATTGAAATTAGTCAGCATTATTAATCAAAACTTGAGTCACAAAAACATACTTTTTTAATAAATAAAATTCAATGAATGTAATTATCAAATGACTGAGTTAAGTTTTTACCAACATGTATGGACTTAATAGATAGCAAAAAAATTCACTCTTTTAATATTGCACTTTTTTTAGATGGTAACATGTTTTTACATATTACTTTGGTACATTTTTTAAAAATAAAAATATTTGCAGGTATATTCTTATTGTTCCAAGTAATTAATCATGCTTATTATTAATTATTATATTGTAAAAGTGCATTATTTAGCTGTCAAATGAAACTTTTTTTTTTGGCAAAATATGCATTATGAAACATTTAAGTGTCATTATTTGTGGAATGATATGCCATCTATGTGAATAAACAGAATTCATAATAATAAAACAATAATATCTTTTTTCCACCAATAACTTTTAAAACTGTTCTACAATTTCTTCTCTGTGCGTAAAAATGTTTTTGATTATATGTTCCATGGCTTTGCTGTTGTACACTTGTGCAGCTGGTGCACTGTGCTTGCAGTTGTCGTGGCAACGGACAGCGCGAAGGGGACACGGGTGCCGTCCGGCCGCCCGAGCGCAGGAGCTCATGGTCGCACCGACTGGGCTGCCAAGTAAGTATCATGATCCCAGAATGGTGAATGGTCTTTCTTCAATCGGATATTACCTACATGGTTCAGCAATTCCACTCACATTCATATTTTTTATGGGTGGATTCTGGCTGCCAGGTTGCATTACTGTGCTGCTGGCATTTTAGTTCGCTGAGAGTTTCATTTTAATGATTCTACCTAGTATTTTCTAGCCTGTCATTACATGGGTACATTTCCATTATGATTTTCTTGAAGAAAATCACACACTCATGTGTGTTTTTTTCTTTGATATTACTGTTACAACTATATTTACATCAGTACTCTGGCATATCTGGTTAACTGTTTTTCTGGCATGAGTTTGGTCCTAAACCTTTCATTGTACTTCCCCCACCTTCGCAGTCAATACTTTAAAATTCATGTTATATTAATTTCTATTATTTATCCATTCAAAGCAAGAAACTTTATACTGTTGCTCAAGAAAGCTCAATCCCTTTAAAATAGTAATAAATAATATGGTTATTTGGATCTCAATAATTTGTGTACTTCATTTTAAACGACTCATATAGCATGCCTTACCCAAATTTTCATGGTTTGCCATAGGTTACCTGGTACCGCTTTATAACCTGTAAATGCTTCCAACCCTCATAGCAGGTGGCACAGTGGCAAGACACCGGACAGACTCAGAGGATGCAGCTCCATTTCCCAGCCATTCTGATTTACGTTTTACATAATTGCCTGAAACTAGTGCTGGATGAGATTACAGTTCGGGGTCTGCGAGTACTTGAAAATTCTGAATTCGAATAGAATAATTGTATATTCAATTCAACGTTTCAAATTGAATAATTTTTGTAATTATTCATCACCATTAGATACTTACAATAACCTATAAAAGTTTAGTTGTATTAGCTGTCACAACTATCCATAACATAGCGTCATTAGGAAGCCTAAAAATTTAGTGAATCGTGAAATTCTTGAAAAACCAAAATTTCACCAATTGTCAGTCTCTCCTGATGACTGGGGGTAACGAGTGGATGTATGGTTTCAGGAGGCAAAATAATGATTTCCTCTAGACATTAGTATCTCTGTTGTTATTTTACTCTTGATTATTTTCAGATTATATTTTATAAATGGATTAACAAAAAAATATATATATAACATGGATTTAAAATCATATTATTAAAAGAATGGGCCGGTCCTTATTAGACAATTAAATACGTATATTGTTACGGCCGTCGACCGTAAAGATAGAAATGTAGGGAATATGTACATGAAAAGTTGATAGTGAAATGAATCATGAAGGATGATGGGGAAAGGGAATGGAAGTGAATCTACCGGGATCGTCTGTGTTCCTGATATCGTGACGGCCCTGTCATTAGTATCAGGTTCTGGGGGCGGTTCCACCACTCGTGTTTTTCCTTAAACAGTCCTTAAGGTAGGGTGACGAGTCCCTATTTGCAAAACATTTTAAATAAAGAGGTTAAGGGTAAATGTTTCCACAAGAACATGTTTATTTCAGAAGTGTCAACTAACAGTTTATTCAACACATATTCAATTCTCTACTTTCTGGGTCTTTAGTAAAAGTACAATTTATAACCTTCTATTAATAACACATAATTACTGAATCATAGTCATTCCTATCATGGATACTGTCATTAATAAATAAACCGTGCTGTCAATCAGTTCCTAGAGCTTATTCTTAACCTCATTTGTCTCGTGATTCGTATGTGCCTTTCCCTTGTTACCATTTGTTGCAGACTAATTTATCCAAAGTTACATGACGGTTTACTTTAAATTATTAATAATGTCGACAGAGTGATTGTTAAAGTGAGTATGTTTAGTTTTGAAATTGAGAGAGAGAGATACCAACTATTACAAGCTACATGAGCCAAAGGCCGTTGTGCTGCTGTCTAGTATTGAACCATCGTCGCATCGTGGCTGGTCACTCACCAATCGTTGTCCTGGCAGCGGAGTAGCGTGGCTACCCACTGACTCTGTGACTCTCCCTTCTCGAATAAAATCTCCCGGTTTAAGAAGCCCCTTCTGACCCTGTTTGCGCCTGTTGTTAATAACATAAACAGTTCCGCTTCAGCGCCGCTTCTGACGTCATTACACACTCCCCCTCCTTCCCTGTGCTTATGACCGAGTTTCACGGCGCTGTGACCAAGGTCGCGCCAGCTTGTTTGTTTCCACGACCATGTTATGCTATCATTCGCAAACATTGTTTCCGCACCTCTCGCTTCACCTGTCCTTCAAAGTTTCCTGCTGTGTTTGTCATTTCCTCATCGTGTCCCGCTGGTCCCGATCGTCGGGCTAGTTATTCTTTATTATATCAAAAACAAAAAAAAACCTTTCACTGGTATCCTACAGTATTTTAGGCCGTTACAATATCTTTAACATAATTTAAATAAAATTCGTAACAATAAACTGAGTCGCAGTCCCAGGATCTTTTAAGTCATAATGAGAAATTGCTGGCTGTTTAATTTGTTCAACGTCGAGATTCAATACTGTTCCGAAAAGGTTTTAAGTCCAGCTGACTGGACGTCAGAGGGCCTTAGTCATCCGGCCCGTGGAGACTGATCTGGTCCTTGGAATGTGTCCGGTTCTTGCAAACTGGTCCGGTACTTATACCCTGTCTGTGAACAGATCTGAAACACATATGTTCAGGACTGATTCACAGACAGTTGGTGAAATAGCCAGAAACTGCCTTCTAGTCACGATGATGGTCGGGGAGTAAAAGTTGTCGAAACTCACCAAACAGAGTGATGTCTTCCAGGATCTGCCCGGGCGTTGAGCACACGGACCTGTCGCGGACATTTCATAATTTTAAAGAAAATTTATTATTTATGATGACTATAACATGATTATTTCTACGAGCTAGATTTATACGGACTGACTAACGCCTAAACTCTTCCGTTGTAGGAATCATCTCTAGTCAATTTGACCACATCTTAAAAGAAAAACAGAGGCGTCCTGATGACGTAGATGCGAAGTAGCCAGTCCAGAATCGTATCGCGCAGTAAATTTGGGGCGGCAGAGACTCGTAATTAAAAGGCGACGTTAAAGAAAGGGTGGGATGCCTCTGCTTTCGGACCGAAAGGTTCCGAAGATTATCGAGGGGCTTATCGAGGAAAGCTGACTTTGATATCTCGAAGTTGGTGGTACTGGCCGATGTCAATGCGACCTACTGAGATGTGGCTGAACTGAGTAGAGGTCGACTCACACGAGGCGACTGCTAGCAGCATGTGCCTTATGGAGTGGACTAGGCCTGCGCTCTGGTGGCCTGGGAAAGAATTACTGGGTACTTGTTGCTGTGGTAGATGCCAGAGGGCAGGCGATTAGCAGGCATTCAAACCCCCAGGAGAAGTGATTCGCAACACTACCGCTAGGGTGCATGAGCTGTATATTTTTGAGGTTGGAGTCGTGGCCTTGGGACACACCAACCCTGGCCGGGGTTAGTGGCCGGTCAGTGCTCTCAGCCGGGTTCCCAGAAAAACATGGAGAGTTGGGGTGTGTGGGAAAGAGGCTCTACTGAACCCGGAGGCGTGACTATACGTTGGTGAAGATGATTCAAGATCATGCCCAGAAGTGCTCACGTCGGGCGAGGTCTTGGAAATAGCCTGCCCTGAGAGCTTGCAGAACATAGCAGTTCTCGTCACGGATCGGAGGCGAATTACAGGCGATGTTCGTGCGTCAAGGCGGGAATAAAACAATACTTAGTCATACTCGCAAAAGACTCGGCAATAATCAGATCTAGGGCTGGGAAAACTTGGGGCGACATGTCCGACATAGGTTGAATGGGAGTGTACAGTAGGAGGAACAAGTTTAAGTTCTTGCAGCAAAAGAGTGACTGGTGACATTATTTAATTTTTGAAAAAAATTCAAAGTTAAAATTGTGCCAAAAATACTAGTTGGCTGTACACAATTTATCAAAGTTTTGTGCAAAATTGAAACCATTTTGATGAAACATGAAATTTGGCGCGAAGTTTGGCACGAAGATTCACGATATGCTCGACGCCATTTCTGTAAACGTGAGGCATTAAATATTCAGAAGAAATGTGAAAAATAATATGGATATAACCTATGCTCTCGTTTGTTTACATTTTCGTAATTTTATATTTAGGCCAAGAAGTAATATTAACAGTATGATGAAACATGTATAATGTGTTTGACATACGTTTGGCCCTTTTCTTTTTGTTTGCATTTACTTAATTTGTCTGTACTTCTATAAATGTACACATTGTGTAGCTAATGCCAAATGTTGGGAGTTTTGTATTACTTTTTTTAGTTCCTACCATGTTGTAATGATTCCACAGTACAAAATTTTAGTTTTTTTTGGTAGAATGCTTCTATTGTCCACAGAAACTTAAAACAACTACAGGTTAGTAGACTTAACTTAACCTCAAACTATGACTTATTTATGTTAATGTCATTATTACTACATATATTTAAGAAATTTAAAATCTTATTTAAATATTTCTCGGACTCCTGAGAAGTATATGAATTTTTTTACTGAATTGAATTTGATTTAAAAAATTATTCAATAATCATAAATAATTTTATATTCGATTCGAAATTTGTTTCGATTGGAAAAATCAGTATTTGCAGAATCTTAATTACAGTTGTTCTCAAATTTGAATCTCACATTCAAATCAATTCTACTTGTTGAATCTGTAGCTATCGCTATCTCTCTCTCTCTGTATATATTTGTGTGTGTGTGTGAGTGTGTAAGTGTGCGTGTGAGTGTGATTGTATGTGTGAGTGTGTGTAAGTGTGTGTATGTGTGTGAGTGTGTGTATGTGTGTGAGTGTGTGTATGTGTGAGTGTGTGTGAGTGTGTGTATGTGTGAGAGAGTGTGAGTATGTGTATGTGTGAGAGTGTGTGTATGTGTATGTTTTTTTTAAACATTCACGCCTTTATATGCACATTTCACAAACTAAGTATGAAGAACTTATTAATGTCTAAAATAATTATGTATTAAGAGTACAATATCATGAGGAATAGTAATAAAACAGGTAAGATGTAAGGAAAAAAACACAAGTAGAAATGGTACCTTCTCATAAGTTCAATATATACCCTCTTTTATTGCATAATCATCACACTCGCGTAAATGTCGCATGTTGTTTTTGGTTCCGCTATTAGATTACAAACGCTTTGTGTGGATATATTTTCCATATAAAACAATGTATTTTAAAATAGAGATCTAATATTTATTCTGACATTACCTCTTACTAGAGACCTGCGAGTACTCGAATTTTGAGTTTGAGTCGAGTTTTTAATTAGTGCTCAGACTCGGCACGGCCGTTCACGACTCACAGTCAAGTTCAAGTTTAATGATGTCTTTTCAGACTTTTATGGTTAGGCCTAAGTATAAAAATATTTAAAATTACGTGTTAACTAACCTTGTTTGCGCATGTAAATAAAAGAAACCCATTGTATCTTTCAGTTCAACGTATGATTTTTAATTTCCGCTCAAAACACCAATGTAATCAATGTAAAAATATTTAACTTTAACATTAAAAATTATCCTACCTTTGAATACAACGACCATTCTTTTCCAGTTATCAGGAAAATTTTACATAATAGTTACTGTGTTTGCGCAGGGGTTCTTTAATATATGTACATTATGAAACCAACTTGTGTCTTACATGCTTCTATATGTACTTAAATGCAAAAGCTTGGAAGCACTGAGCAAAAGTTGGGAGCGAGACCTAATACCATAGCATCTCCCAGAGGTGACACGAGCGGAAACAAGACGAATTTAGAGCATTCACTGGAGAACAGGTTGAGTGTTTGAGGATCAACAAGGCAAAACAAATCTTAAAGACTACAGTGTTAGTTTATAAGTATATTCATTTTATTGTTGACATGGGATTATATATATCAGATCAAATTATTTCTCTCTCTTTTTGTTACACAGGAATTTCCATTATTACAATGCAGTCTTACTTTATACTTGTTTATACATCATTTAAATATAAGTGAAATCGTGTGATTACGAAGTTACTCTCTCGTTAAGTTACCAAATGTTGCAACTTATCCTAGCCCGGCCGGGGATCTAACGGAAGTTAACATACATTATAAAAAATAGGATACAATATCGAATTTTAACCATACCAACTCCACTTGTACCCTTATATTAAATTATTTCTGAAATTACATGATTATTTAATCATGCTAAACAAGATCAATTTTGATACTGCTGTCATTTACAATTTTTGTTGTAACAAAACAAAACAATGTTTAACAGTGATTACAGACTAATTTAATAGTCCTGTTGGCTGGCGCATGTTGTCAAGGAGAACAATGGTGGCCGAGATGAAAGAGAAGCCCGTAGCAGGGTCGCTGGTAGAAAGGGTTGCATCTGTAGTTGAATTTGGTACTTGGGAGACGCCCGGGGTGGTACTTAAACCCACTGCACAGAAGCACAGTGTAAAATTAGGATATTGGAAGTTTTCAACTATTGTGGAATGAGGCGTAAATTATTACTCACCATCGTGGGTTGCAACTCGCAGATTAATCCATGCAGGAAATGTGACACGACCGCAGGTGTCGAGCAAAACTATGATGTACTTCCGGCACTACCGAATACTGCTTAAAATAATAAATGAAAATACAATTTTTCAGGAACACTCCCGGATCACAAGCGACTACATACTAAGTAGCCAACTAGAGAGATCACTGGAAACAAAATTTAACTAGCGAAATAATTTGCGGACGAAGTTCCATGACACGATCTGGGCTCGGTCGAGACAGAAGGATGACTTCTTTCATCATGGGAAGCGCAGTACATTAAAATGCCGAAAGGCGCCTGGGGGCAAAGAAGAGGGGGGGATCCAGGGCTATGATTGGCTGGTACCCCGTCAGTTAGGGGCCTAGGCATCAACCAGGGGAAGGGGGGTATGTATGTATAGCAGGTGGACGGCAGTCCAGGGGCAACTCATAGAGTTGAGTAACAGGCTGGGACGGGGGGCACTCTCGTGGCGAGTTACGGAACTAAATGCTGTTGGTTGCAGATACCGCCACAAGAGATCGCGTTGGAGGCACTGCACATAAGCTAGCACCAAAGGGGCGACACTGGCGTTCCGAGACGAGAGGCTGGGGAAGTAGACAGGCTTGTGGTCAAAACATAGGTCGCAGAAAGCGCGAATGTGCCGCGCTCAGGCGGGTAAAGACAGAATTGAGATTTAAACTTTAGTTCACGATACCACCGAGAGGTACCATTTGCGGTATGGCTGCGAAAAGGAAGACCTTGGTAGGAGCACTTCTAGGAACAGTGAGGGTGGTGTAAGGGGGGGGGGGGTGCACAGTCAGTGGGAAAGCGGGGCTCCGGCCCGAGGCTACGTGCCTGGCCAGGGTGTAACTTGGGCCGAGAGGCCTGACCTAACTCGCCTACCGCAGCTGAGTCTCAGGTCGGAAGCCGACCCTTAGAAGCTTGCCGAAGCATAGAACAAAACGTGAGTTCGTGACAGAACGGATCAGGAGGTACTAGATAACACGCTAGGGAGTGATCTGGACGGTGGGAACTAAAGCCTGTCCAGCAGGGTCGGCTGGACACAGTTATCCTGTGCTGAGGGAGCCTGGGAAAGGACTGCCAGCAGCTTGGCAAAGTTTAAATGGGAGTGAGCCTTAGAAGGGCAAGTTTAAAAATGACAAATATTTAGGAGAAACAAAGTAAATTTAAATTGAAGCAAAATGTTTTTGAAATGGTAATCCAAGGGAATTTTTGGCACAATTATGATTATTTTTTATCACTTTCAAGAATCGTTAACAAGTATAAAACGTAAACAAACACAGTAGGCCTATAACGCGCCATTCGTCCTCCTCCATGGATCACACACTTTAGTGCACGAGACGATCTAAACAATCAATTGATCTCTCGCCCCTCTTCAAGACAATTGTTTTTAGCTGCACCATCTTTTGGTTATTTATAGAGCACGTTTTAAAAGTTTCAATAACCGCAAATACAAAAACTAAATAAAAATTATATTTTAACTTATATACAAAATAGAAAATCCAATAATGTTAATTTATGCAGGTTAATTTTTAAACTGTTTGGTGTCACAACATGGCCGACACGCTTTAATTGTTTAGCCATTGTGCTGGGGATCTTTAAGGTTTTACAATGATATTAGAAATGAATAGAAACAAGGTGTGATTCCGTCTGAATATAATTACGTCAAATTTATAACAGATATAAAAGGTATTAACATACAATTTCAATTACTTAATTAAATAGCTCTCAGATATATTAAAAAAATATGGGCCAGCCCTAAATTAGATTATAAAAAGGTTTCATTAAAAAAATACATAAACCAATAAAAAAATACAAATATGTTTAAACCATCCCAGTATATATTCTTAAAGTCCAGAAATGATGTTTATATGACGAGCTTCGTCTGTCGGCGTAATTTAAGAAAGTTCAAAAAAAAATTTATGAATACAGTTGCACCAGAGGTCGGTGCTTCGCTTCCGGGAGATCAGTCATGAACATGATGCCAGGGCGCCTGTGTGTTGTTGAGAAGGGTGGTTAAAATGCCAATTCGGCGTCCGGCCCTTGGACCCTGTCAGACAGGGAAGTTGGCTTCTATTTTCTGAACTGTAGCAAGACCGGATCTGCAGCTCGTGCACTATACAGACTGACTAAACTACTTAAAAAATTTACGGGGATAGCATCCCTTGTCTAGTCGACTACATCGTCGGTTGGGGTCGGATGGAAGTCTTGTAGTGCATCTCGTCGATCCGCTGGTAATCACAAACAGTCCGTCTGGAATCCTGACGCGAAGTGTCTGCCGAGGAGCCGCCCTCGTAATTAAAAGTAAATGTTCAATCAAAAGTGGAGGGGGAGACTGAGGGGTCCAGACCAAAAGGTTCCGAAGTTCCCCGAGTGGGAATCACAAAAAAAACTCTGACTGAAATCTCAATGTTGGTAGCACTGGCCGAATTTAGCGCTACCTGTTGAAGGGGTGCTGAAATAAAAAAGAATCGACTCGCCCGAGACTTTTGCAGTCAGGTGCAGCGCTCTAGCGGCCTACAGGGGAAGGTAGCGGTGAGGTTAGCAGAGTTGCCACAAGATGTCGCGGGGTCAGCTTCACGAGCTGGCTACAAGAGAAGAAGTTACTATGTCCGCTGCTAAATGTCGTGTGTGGTCCATCCTTGCACACAATTTTTTTTTTTTATGGCAAGTCGTTCTTGGAGTCGCTCACTGCCTGGCGGGGATCACGTCAGGTCAATAGTCCTGGGCTAAATTCTCAGAACCGAGAGGGAGCTGGGAGGGGTGGGGGGACAAAAAACGCAACGACGCTGGGAACGAGTGTCCTAGCTGTAACTTTCGAGGAGGGAACCTAAGATGTATGCGTGATGGTAAAAGCTATGGTAAACTTGTCTTTGAGAAATGGTAAAAACTCGTCCAGAGCTGTTGTATGCAGTTTTAGTCTTGCAGGGAAGTAATGTTACAGGCCGGGGACGTGACTGCAAGCGGGAGAAATGTCAAACGGGCTGCCAATGATGTCTTAGATTTGCAAAAGATTAGATAGGTCCCTGAGAAAATTTGCCTCAGTCTACTGGCACAAACTTTATCTACGTAGAGTACACCAGTCTAACAAAGTGTAAATCACCCAATTGTAACCACATTATAAAGAAAAATAAAATTTCCAAAAATAATTTAAAATTATAATAACAATTTAAAAAAGTGTCGAAATACCTAATTTCCGGCACATACTCCCCCACTAAAAGGCGGAGCCAGGGTACGTAACCAACACTGAGTATGAAATGATTGAAATTTGACATACTTACCCTGTACCAGAATTGACTTAGTTAAACTACTTACAATACCTGATGAACTTACTAGGTAACATGGCCATACAAAACAACTTTAAAAACTAAGTCACGTGATTATTTATTGTTTACACATGACTTTATGAACTAGGTATCATAATTCTCTTATGGACTAAGTTACAATATTTCTCTTATGGTTTAAGTGCTCTTGTGTACTAAGTGCTCTTATATACTAAGTGTATTTTATGGACAAAGTGGATCTTACGGACTAAATGGCGCCACTTAAAAATAATATATTTCCCTAAAAATTTCTTAAGTTTAAACATCTGAAATGTAAACACTCTTACAAACTAGTACCATGGATTTTTATTACTTATAATTAGAACCTAGGATTTTTGTATCTCAACACTGCGTGTTGCAGATGGCATGCCGAAGCTTTGTTTAAAACTCCTCGGATAGGAGTAGAGGGCTGCACCTAATTTAAGTTGGGGTGCACCTTCTGTAGATGCGAAATGTGAGCGCGCGTTATGTACGCACCAGAACTTGGGTCGGCTAGGGCAACCGTTACTGAGGTTAGAAAGTACTGGATTTGCCACGGGCCATTCCAGCGATAAGCAAGTTTGGCTGATCACTTGTCGATCGCCTTACTTAGTGGGTGTGATCTGCACAACACCATATCACCTACCTGTATGGATTAGGCGAAAGTTTCTTATTATATTTCTGCCTGCTTGCCGCATGGGCTAAGTTCAGGTTATGCTGAGCCCTTCTCCAAACCTCTTTTATGTTGCGAGGGTTATCTGGGAGAAGCTCTTGTAATGACCAGAGATTAGAAAGTGGATTGTTGGGTTTATACGTGAACATGATTTCAAAGGTGTGGTTTTGTGTCCCTCATGCCGGGCATAGTTGAAAGCCATTTGTTAAATAGACCAAATTAGTGTACCATTTATCCTGCGAATTCGCATGATACGCTATTAAAGCGGATCGGAGGTTCCTATTAAAACGCTCCGCATGTGAAGGCTGTGGATAATAGGGAGAGGTGGTTACATGCTGTATGCCATGGGAAAAGCACATATTCTTGAAAAGTGTGGATGTAAATAGTGATGCGTTATCTGACACATTTATTGAAGGTAAGCCTGATATTTTAAAAATATTATTTTTCAATGCTTGTATTGTGGTTTCTGTGGTGGCTCGCCAGAGGGGAATGAGCCATACAAATTTATAAAATGCATCAATAGCTACGAGAAGAATGATGTGTCCAGTTTTAGAACGGGGGAAGGGGCCAACAAAATCTATAAATCATTTTTGCATAGGCCTTTCGGCCACATCTGATGTTAAAAATCCAAATTGTGTTTTCTGTGCTGGTTTACTCAGGGCGCATAATTTACATAATTCTACCTTCTCAGCAATGTCTGTGCATTCCATCCCAAACAAAATGGCAGCGTATGCCATCAATTGTTTTGTATGTGCCCTGGTGTGCTCCAATGGGTGAGCTGTGATAATATTTAAATACCATGTCTCTTAAATTCTGAGGAAGGGAAATTCAGTAAGTTTTACATTGTGCTGTTCGTCGATACAGGAGACCTTTTGAAATCTTGCAATATTTTGGCGGTGTACCTGATTTTATTTCCTGAATAATATCTGAAATGTAAGGATCTGAATTTTGGTGACACTGTAAGTCTGAAAAAGCTAAAGGAATATCAGTGAGTAGAGCATTAATGAAACTGGGGGTTCCTCCTGAAGATTAGATTTGGAGGGATTCTCGAACATTCGAGAAAGAGCATCTGCTATGATATTATGCGTACCTCTGATATGTTGAATAGTGAATTTAAGTGAATAGATTTTTGCTATCCACCTGCCTAGTTTTCCTAGTTGCTTGGGGTGAGCCAAAAGCTAAGCAAGTGCCTGATTGTCGGTCTCTAATAAAAATTCCATGTGCTCAAGGTATTGCCGAAACTTGTCGATTCCGAATTCAACTGCTAGGCACTCCAGTTCATAAACTGAGGACGATTTCTTCTCTTGATGAGTTAGGTTGCGAGAGGCGTAAGCTATTGGTTGCCTGTGGCCATGGAACTCTTGTGATAGAACTGCACCAATGGCGACACTCAATGCATCTGTCTGTAGTATGATTAGTTTAGTGAAATCCGCCATTCGAAACACAGGTGGGCTGGCTGTAGCTTGTTTGAAATAAATAAAGGCTTTGTCTTGTTCAGGACCCCAATTGAATGATGTGTTTTTCTTCCGAAGTGCATTTAAAGTGGCTGCATGTTCTGCAAAATTTGGGATGAATTTGGCATAGTAATTAGCCATTCCAATAAATCTTTTGGAGGGTGGAAATCTGTTATGGCTTGGGTGCGGTTTGCGTCAATTGTTACTCCTCTACTGGAAATTATGTGTCCTAGGAAAGAAATTTCAGAAACTGCAAATTTAACCTTGTTTGTGTTTACTGTCAGTCCTGCTCTACGCAGCCGGGTGGTGAGAACAAATGAGCTATGTAATCTTCAAAAGATTCGGAATACACAACAACGTCATCCAGGTAATTAAATAGAAATTTAAATTTTAAATTGCCAAAAACTTGGTCTAGGAGGCGAGTAAGTACCTGTGCGCCTGTGGCTAGGCCAAAAGGAACTACTTTATATTGATACAAATTCCAGGGCACGCAAAAGCCGGTGATGTGTTTTGACTTCGGTGTTAGTGGTATTTGATGGTAGGCCAAATTAAGATCAAAAACGCTAAAATTTTTGGCTTTGCTAAACCAATGGCAAGCTGAATTCAAGTCAGGTAATGGTACCATTTCTATGTCTATCTGTTTGTTGATTTTTCGAAAATCCACAACTAAGCGTCGACCTTGACATTTGGGGACCAAAAGTGCAGGAGAGGAAAAACTGGAAGTCGATGGTTCAATTACATCCTTGTCCAATAGGTCTTGTATGTGTTCGCGCATGATTTCCATTTTGGGACCCAATAATTGATACGGGTGACACCTGACTGGGGATTTATCCAAAAGTTTTATATCATATTGCACTAAGTGAGTGCGACCTAGTTTTTTTGTCAAGATATCTGGGAAGTTATGACATAGATTTTCCACTGCTTTTCTTTGCGATGTTTTGAGGTGTGTCAGGGATAACTCACATTCATCCTCAGCTTTGGTATGGATTGCATTCACATTACTCTGATGCTGTATTTTAGGTGAAGCAAATGGGATAACAAATTTATTAAATTTGAATTTGAAATTTCTTTCCTGCAAATCAGTTATTAATCCTGTTTTAGAAATGAAATCCAATCCAAAAATTAGATCAGTAGCTAAATCCTGTGAAACTAAAAATGGAAACATCCAGGTAAATAAATCAATTTTAACTTTAATGACGACTACTTGGTTAACACTTAATGGTTGCTCTGATGCGGTGAAACATTGTATTTTTACTGGTTTAATTTCCTGAACCAATTTCTCCTTTTGCAACACATGAAAAAGATTTGCTTTAATAAAACTTCGGACTGAGCCGGTATCAATCAGTCCTGGAACTTCGTGTTTGCCAATTAAAGTGCTCGGATAAGTTATACTGTTGGTAAACCTGCGAATATATATGACATGTCCTCTTGCCTGAATTTTTTGGATTTATACATTTTGCACAATGTGCCCTAGAGTCGGTAGAATTTTTTAACTTATTTGAATTTGTGTACATTTTGCGTTTTTGCTTTCTACGAGACTTGTTTGAGTTTTGTGACTTATTTGAATTTTTTGGTGCATTTTTGTTGTTGTTGTATAGTGTGATTACTCCTTGGGTGGTAATTAGATCTGTTATTGTATTTACTCGGTGCATGCGGAGTAGTGACTGTATTGCAGAAATTATCTGAAGATGATTTTTGTTTAGGTGGCACAGAGAAATTTCTCTCTAGCCACCTCATTACTCATTTTTTTGGTTGTTGTTGTTGTTGTTGTTGTGGTAATAATTTTTCTGTCTGTATTTTGTGCGGCATTGTTCAATCACATGCCCGGTTCTTTTACAGAATTTACAAAACGGCATTCCACTCTGATGGTGAATGTAATCATTTTGTTTTGTTTTGGGAATAGTGTTCATGTTCTCTTTTCTTGGTTGGGGTTGTGACACTGACAGAACGGGGTGTCGATCAAGGGAACTTGGGTAACGATTCCTTTGGTAGTCGGCGAATTCTACATTAGTGGCATGTATACACAAACGGTCCAGCTCCGCAAAAGTATATGGTCTGCTTTGAAAAACGGCTCGTGATCGCTCTGCAGGACTAATTCCATCTGGGATATTAGAAACGATTTCGCACTCTGAAGCGCCTAATCGAATAACTCGTGCGGCCTCCTTAATGTTAGCAATGTATTTGCTTAGTGATTCGTCTTTCTGTTGAAGCCTGTTGTACCAATCAAGCCGCAGGTTTGTGAGCATGCGCGCTGGAATAAAAAAATCTAGTATGTCAGCATGGTACTGATCGAAGGTTAGGTTATTCTCTACGGCCAATGAGGTTCGTTCGCTGAGAGGGGGGTGGGTAAGGGGAAAAACTATCTCAAACAATTCTTTGTCTGGTAGGTTGCATTTTTGGTGTAGTTTGAGCAACTTTCGCAAAAACTCAATTAGTTTTTTAGGATCCAATCCATTGGTTTCCGGGAGATTGGTGAGTAGTCTTTCTGCTGGGTGGGCGATTTTGTTGTAGAAATGGGTTGTTTGACCTTGGCCAGGTGGTGGTGGTGGTGGGTGATTTGGCGCAGGATTAGGGTTGTGTAGAGGGAGGAGTGCTGCAGGTGCCAGAGGGAGGTACGAGGTTGAAGGACTGACTTGGGGAATTTGTAGGTCTGGTTGGGGAATGGCTGTCATGGCGGTGAACTGTGCAAGCGAAGTCGCGGTGTAGATGCACTTACCTGAGGTAGGGGTGATATTTGCGTTCCAACGGTCGCAGAGGGAGTGTGGAGTTCTGGGGTGGTCTGGAAGGATGAAAATGCTGACTGGAACTGGTAGTATGGGTTAAATATTCCTGCCATGGTTGGTGGTAGGTACATTGGTTGGGTGAGATGGGAGGGGTGTGCAATGACTTCGGGAATAGGTCGAGTGTAGGTGACCTTGGTGACTGGCTGAGGTACAGGCCTCGCGATAGAGGCGGAGGGAAACCACATGTGGGTGGATGGGTAGCCAATAGTAGTGATTGCAGGAAACGGGATTGATTGAAAGGAAACTGGTAGAGGCGGTGAAGGCGGAGGCGGGGGCAATGCTGGTAATGAAGACACCAGAGTGATCTTGGTCTGTAGTCCCGGTATTTCTGTCGGCGCCGCTTCAGGCTGTGTACTTGTACCAGACATTTGTTCCTGAGGGCTGGGAATTATGTCAATAATACTCTCGAAGAGGGGTTCCTGTAAGGTAGTGAGTTTTGTACTCAACTTATGTGTGAGGTCAGGTATTTGTTGTCGTCATTTGTCAATTTCTTTGGTGTAGATACCATTCAATTTACCTCCTGATAATACAGACAGGTTGGGGAATCTAGTGGCGACGTGGTTAAGTCGTGTGATGATTCGTAATATGTTTGTTTTGTTTGTCTCGTTGTAAACATGATTAGCATGTGCGGTTATGTCTTGGAATTTACTACAGACAATATTGAACTCCTCTAGTGGGTCCAAATTTACATTCCAAAGAACTGGCGGTACTTGTTTCTGGCAAACGGCTCTAAGTCGTTTCCTGAGCTCTTGGGCATCTCCTGAGGTCGGTTGTCCTCGAAGTGTGGGCTCATATATTATCTCGTCCTTAAGGAGATACTGCGAAGTGATCATGGTTAACTTATTTTAAAAACTCTAAAGAAACATATAACTCTTACTCTAGGCTTACATACAATGCACAAAACACTCTTAACTTTAACTTAAATTACACTTAAACTATTTGGTTGCGCCCTGACTATACACAATCAGTGGGTCGCGTACTTATAACTTTGCATTCCCACCGAAGAAAGGAGGGCAGTGTCCTCACAGGTGGTGAGGCGTGGTGAAGGGGGGGGGGGGGGGGGGGGTTAGCCCCGTGCAAGCACGCACGCAAGCTTGATAAAATAACACCGGTCGTCGCTCCGCGCGGCGGCGCTCGGGCGGGATGAAAGGGGTGAGCGGTGTCTGTGACCTTGTGTGGAGCACGTCTGATAACGTGCCGCGCGGTTGGGACAGCTGAGGACCGCTGGGCGACGTCTTGCACGAAACTTAGATTACTATTACTTATAAGGATTTAAAATTAAAGTTACTTATATTCGCGCTAAAAAAAATCTATAAAGATGCCCGCTTAAAAAATTTATAATAAAAAAATCAAAAATCAAAAGTTTACTTTACTTTATGTTATTTTTACTGGGATTGTTTAGAGACAAAATCACACACTAATAAAATAGAAAGCACCAGCTCTGCTACCATTTTTGTGCTGGGGATCTTTAAGGTTTCAAAATGATATTAGAAATGAATAGAAACAAGGTGTGATTCCATCTGAATATAATTACGTCAAATTTACTAAAGGAAAATTTATTTATAACAGATATACAAGGTATTAACATACAATTTCAATTACTTAATTAAATAGCTCTCAGATATATTTAAAAAAATATGGGCTGGCCCTAAATTAGATTATAAAATGGTTTAATTAAAGAAATACGTAAACCAATAAAAAAAATACAAATATGTTTAAACCAACCCAGTATCTTTCTTAAAGTCCAGAAATGATGTTTATATGACGAGCTTCGTCTGTCGGCGTAATTTAAGAAAGTTCAAAAAAAAATTATGAATACAGTAGCACCGGAGGTCGGTGCTTCGCTTCCCGGAGATCAGTCATGAACATGATGCCAGGGCACCTGTGTGTTGTTGAGAAGGGTGGTGAAAATGCCAATTCGGCATCCGGCTCTTGGACCCTGTCAGACAGGGAAATTGGCTTCTATTTTCTGAACTGTAGCAAGACCGGATCTGCAGCTCGTGGATACGCGGCAGGCGCGGACGTTTCCCTCATTTCAAAAAGAAAATTATTTAAAAGAAAAACCTATTATTCATTGCACTATACAGACGGACTAAACTACTTAAAGAAATTTACGGGAATAGCATCCCTTGTCTAGACGACTACATCGTCGGTTAGGGCCGGATGGTAGTCTTGTAGTGCGTCTCGTCGATCCGCTGGTAATCACAAACAGTCAGTCTGGAATCGTGACGCGAATTGTCTGCAGAGGAGCCGCGTCTCGTAATTAAAAGTAAATGTTCAATCAAAAGTGGAGGGGGAGACTGAGGGGTCCGGACCGAAAGGTTCCAAAGTTCCCCGAGTGGGAATCGGAAAAAACCTCTGATGAAATCTAGAAGTTGTTAGCACTGGCGGAATTTAGCGCTACCTGTTGAAGGGGTGCTGAAATAAAAAAGAATCGACTCGCCCGAGACTTTTGCTATAGCCTAGGGTTAAAGCCGCAGTCGGGTGCTGCGCTCTGGCGACCTACAGGGGAAGGTAGCGGTGAGGTTATCAGAGTTGCCACAAGATGTCGCGGGGTCAGCTTCACAAGCTGGCCACAAGAGAAGAAGTTACTATGTCCGCCGCTAGATGTCGTGTGTGGTCCATCCTTGCACACATTTTTTTTTTTATGGCAAGTCGTCCTTGGAGTCAATCACTGCCTGGCGGGGATCACGTCAGGTCAATAGTCCTGGGCTAAATTCTCAGAAACGAGAGGGAGCTGGGAGGGGTGGGGGGTCAAAAAACGCAACGACGCTGGGAACGAGTGTCCTAGCCGTGACTTTCGAGGAGGGAACCTAAGACTTATGCGTGACGGTAAAAGCTATGGTAAGCTCGTCTCTGAGAAATGGTAACAACTCGTCCAGAGCTGTTGTATGCAGTTTTAGTCATGCAGGGAAGTAATGTTACAGGCTGGGGACGTGACTGCAAGCGGGTGAAATTTCAAACAGGCTGCCAATGATGTTTTAGATTTGCAAAAGATCAGATAAGTCCCTGAGAAAAGTTGCCTCAGTCGACTGACACAAACTTTAACTACGTAGAGTACACCAGCCTAACAAAGTGTAAATCACCCAATTGTAACCACATTATAAAGAAAAATAAAATTTCCAAAAATAATAATAATTATAATAACAATTAAAAAAAAAGTGTTGAAATACCTAATTTCCGGCACACCATGAAGGTCGGAATGTTGCCTGGCACAGCCATGCTTGCGACGCGCACTACTAGTGCGAGCTATGGTTATCTATGGATGGTTGGTTTGTTTACATTTTGCGTGGCACGAGGCATACAATATTGTTAATTGAATGGTTTAATCAGGATGGATGGCCAAAAAGATAAAAAGAAATGCAAGCAGTTTACTTTGAAGGAAAAAGTGGAAATTTTAAAAGAAGTTGACAAAGGCAGGAAAAATGCAGATGTGTCATGGTCATTTGGTTTGGTGCCCACTACTCTGTCAACTATAATAAATGATCGCGAAAAAATTATTATACTGTATGAACAGTCATCCTTAACTGCTGGTCGCAAGAGACTTCGCCTAGAAGATGATGAGGGAATTCTATCCCAATAAATTTACATATCTGTAAAATAGTTTACACTATTTGTCATTTGTCATCTACAGATATAAATTTTGTATATGTAGGCCTAGAATTTAGGCTACTGTATTAAGTTCAGTAATTTTTGTAAATTCTTGTTGTTTTACAAATATTGCTTCCAAGGTAATGTAACATTTGATCACCTACTACTTTATTTTTAAAAATTAAAAAAATACTACATTTTAAAGGTAACTTTCAGAATAAAGTACTTTGGTTACTAAGTATAAAAGTTTAGGCTTTATTGATGTACTTTATAACGAGATTCTACTGTATCCACATGCCGAGAAAACTGCTCCAGAGCACATTGAACAGCTGGTGTTTCTCCATGAAAGACTTTCACAAAAATGTTGATTATGATCATTCCTATGGTAAAATGTTGCTGTCTTTTTTTTTTTAAATATTGAGTTATGTTCAGGCTTAGGCATGTATATTAAAATATATATAGTATAGCTATTCTAAAAAAAAGTTGATATTTATTGTATGGCTACATGAATTTCCTGGTACAGTGGTAATCCTTAATATACCCTGCAGCTAGGTGACTGGTAAGAATGTTGACAAATACTTTTGCACTTATGCTATGGTTTTGAATAAAATTTTGCTCGGTGTCGGTGATTAAAACATGCCTTTATATATTTTTTTTTTAGAAACAGGTAAATTTTAATAATACTCTGCATTTTCAAAAGAAACAAAATTATTAAAGACCATGAAAATATTTGCAGCAATGAGAATCCTCACACCTGAGATTTGTATAGGGCCTTGATATTTGCTTTTCTTTAAACATGACAGTTATATATAAATAATGGATATTTATGGATTTTACTACTCGACTCAAATTTAACTCGAACTCGAAACATTTCTTGAAACCTCGGATCAACCTAAAAAGCCTATACTCGCATGACTCCACCTGTTACTTATTTAATTATCGGAAATACGTAGTTGTCTGATGTGTAAATTTTTTTTTAAAAACGTTTTTAAACGTAATAACATTTGTCTTTTCGTCTGCGTCACCGGGGTGTACCGCTTACAAAAATGTAGCCAGCGCTTGTTGCAATCATTAATGTTTGGTTATGTTGCTTCCCGTATAGAGCGCGCACACGTAGCCTAATATTTATATCTCGCCGATGCATGCAACGCTCGCTCTCTCTTTGGTTATGTTACTTCCCGTATAGAGCACGCACACATAGCCGAATATCGATATTTCGCCAAGTGCATGCAGCGTGCTTTCTCTGTCAAGTGCTGAGTTAATTACATCTGATAGCCCGCACTCTTTCCTGTGTATACGGCGATAGTTACGCGTTCATTCGGCTTGCAATTGGATCACAGATTTTATTTTCTATTTGAAGTTGAAAGGTTTTTTGTTGCATGACTTATTAATTAAAATTTTTTGGCGTGCTCTTTTATACTTCACGTTTTAAATAAACGTACTTTTCATGAATTGGTTTTGTTTTTATGAATAACTTTATCTAACAAAAATTTTTTTCCCGTATAATTGTCGCACCCCTACTTTTAAAACGATTTTAGAATAAAAAGTGTGACAATTATTCGAGAAAACACGGTACAGAAGAACCTCTGTAAGTCGAACTAGAAGGGAGACGCCAAAAAATTTGATTTATTGAGTTTTCGACTTATGGAGGATTTCAACTTAAGTGGATTTTGATTCGACATAAAGAGGTTGAGATTCATTATTATACATTTTGAGTTAGAGAGGTAAAATAAAAAAAGTCAGTAATTTTTTTTTGCATCAGATAATTAATTTGTTCTCTATCTATAGCACTGTCTAAGGTACAAAGATCAGAAAATTCTTGTTCTTCAGAGTTGCTGGTTTGCTCTATAAAATTCTGTAAAGTATTAAATGCGGTTCTTGCCTCTTTGATGGAAACCCATGGATCGCATTTAGTATTTTTCGAGTCTTCTATGTCATCTAAATCATAAAATCAGTTTTCTGAGCATCTGAATCAATAATTTTGTCATCAGATAATGTCTCAGTAGTCATAACTCCATCATCGCAGTTAACAAAGTGAGACTCAAAGTTTTCAGTTTACGTTTCACAGCACTCATGTTTTAACAATTTTGTTTGTAAACTGTTGTACAAATTGATGTGTAACAGTCGACAACAAATGACTTGCTGCGCTAAAGTTCAAATAAAATCAAAAATAATAAAATTAAACACCTGACACCAAGCAAGCAAACACGTGAGTCATAAATTCGTGGTAATCCTATTTATTGTATACTCCTAAATTGATTTCTAAGAAACAATGGTGTACTTACATTGTCAAAAAATTCATAAAGTCTGTAACTTATTTTTCTTCGAACTATAGAGGTTATATGTTTCAAATAATCAAGTTGTAAAGGTTGTGAAATAACACATTGCTATGTTTGAGTTACAGAGGTCCAATTAAATTTTTCGAGTAATGGAGGGGAAATCTGTACCAAAACAGCTTGGAGAGACTCACTGATTATTTTGACTAATAGAGGGTTAATATTTCGAGCAACGGAGGTTTTGGAGCTTGAATGGAAGGGAACACAACATTTTTTCGAGTTTGGGAGGTTTTCGACTTTTCGAGGTTCGATTGTATGTGGTGTGTATGTGTATGTATCTATATATATATGTATTTATTTTTAATATTTTTTTTTCAGGTATCTGAAATGAATTCTGTGGTGCATCATGTCAGGTGCCTCCAAGAAACTGTGATAAACATTATGTTTTGTCCAATGACTTTAAAATTTTCTCTTCATGGTTGCTACAGAAATAGAATATTAGAATTCCCTGACTTTCTTTTGAAGTACGTATCATAAATATTAACATGCATATAATTAAATGTAATATAAAAATTTCAGCATGAGGTAAAATAAGGTTTTTTTCTGTTATTTTGACGGTAGAATTGTGAATGCTGCAAAAACGGTTAATATTTATTTCAATATGTCTATATTAAACACGATTACACTAAAAATTCTAGTGGGGCCATTAAAGAGGACCACTTTCGTTTTTACTGTATATTGAGCATTTAGTCATATGAACACTTACTTAAGCATATTTCATTTCACCTGCAAAATAACTTTAAATACTATACAAATTACATAAATACACAATTTAATTTACACTGTAAAAAACCCACTAAGAGTAAAAAGTTTAAACAAAAACACATGAAAAAATTTACATACTATCCAAAAACCTCACCAAAAAATTAAGTTTTTGAAGACAATATCACCAAAAATTATGTTAATTGCATATTGTAAGCTCATATAGCATAAATTACATCCATGAATTACTAACCTCCTTCACTAAAATCATAAATACATCTTTGGAATTTCATCTTTGAAATAAGTTGCATTAAACTGTCAATCACATATACTTAATCATAATTTTTGATGTATAGAACTAATTATGTTAAGAAACTATATTACACAAATTACGTATAAAACATATTAATTCTTACACACTGCAATAAGCTCTCAGGATGTGAAATCAGGCATGGAAAACAGCAATTTCAGTGTATCTATTTGTTTTCTTTGTTTTTAAGCCATGTTCAGCACAAATCAGGTTGCACAAAGTGGGCTAACATACACTATAATTGTCATGAATTATACAAGGTTGCGTAGTTAAAAAATGAAAAAAATACACAAGTGTCTACACTGCAACACCACCGAGGAAAAATATACAAATACAGGAGAATCCCGTTATAGCGAGCACGGTAATACTGAGAACATGGCTATAACGAGGTCTTTTTGAGGAATTTACGGCGTGAACGCGTAATAAGAATATCTGTGTGAAAGTATGGTGCTAAACCAAAAACAATATTGTGGGCCATTTTAGCCCGGCCTAACTGCATTCGTGCAGCAATTTTACTGTCAGGAAACATTTTCGGAAAAATGTCAACAGCCTTTGCTGCAACAGACATTGATGTGTGGTTTATCACATTTGACAAGCACCACAATATTTCTGCCTTTGAGACCATCCCTCAATAGGTACTTGTTGAGACCATATATCTCAGAAGTAACTGCACTGCTGCTGAATGAAGAGGATGAAGGCTGATGCTTTGTAGGCGACTCTGTCACCACTTCAGGATTGCTCAGATTTTCGACTTGACCCTTGTTATCTGGGAGCGCCTAGAAAACAAAAACAAGAACTCAATCCATTTACGGAATTTAATTTAATTTTTTTAAGTTGGCATGTGTAACATATCAATTTTCAAAGTACCTGTAGGTTTATAAATCCAGTTTTTTTTTAATGTGAAACAATAGTTGAATACACCAAGAC
The DNA here is from genome assembly GCF_032445375.1 of Bacillus rossius redtenbacheri. NCBI lineage: Eukaryota > Metazoa > Arthropoda > Insecta > Phasmatodea > Bacillidae > Bacillus > Bacillus rossius. The sequence continues at coordinate 196,909,466 of NC_086330.1, read as the reverse complement.
CCTTACTAAACCCCTGCTGTGTAACCATTTGGGCTCATTAACTAAAAATAACAATTATGACATTGTTTAAAATTTATAAATATAAATGAAAAAATAAAAGAACAAAAAACTTTTATTTACTTATTTTTTATACCTGATTTAAGCTGCAAGGTTGCAGTTCAATAAGCTCAATAGCTGAAGGAGAGTTTATTGCAATTAATGCCAACAAGTCTTACACAAAAAATTTAAGGTGAAAAGTAAGTAATTCAAATTATTATTACCAAATTGTTTTACACTAATTTAGAATGGTTATAGAAATACTTAAGCTGTTGAATTTAAAACACAATATACATACAAGTAGGGCCATAAGAATAAATGTTGACAGTAGCTAATTATTGGAATAAATAAATGAAATATATGTTACTGGAATAATGATTTAATACTACCTTTACTATTGCTGAAGGATATTTTAATAAAATATTCCAAGTTAATTGCTTTTGTGAGGTTTGGTTAGATACATTATAAGATACCTGCAGAGGAATAATGTTGCTATTTGATTAGGTTAACTATGTATCAAAGACTTTTTAATATGACTAAGTTCATCAAAATTTTACAAATTCATTTCAATGGTTGGTTAACCAACATCACTGTTTTACAGTATTTATAATGTAGATAAACTACTTGAAAAATCAAAATGTGTTCTTGCAGAATGATTGGAAAACACATCAGGAAACATGTGAATGCATTAATTTAAGGATTTTTTTTAATTTTATGTAAAAGTTTTCTCCTAAAGAATAACTCCCCCTTTTTTTTTTTTTTTTTTAATCTAGGTTCAAATAAGTACAGTAAGTCCTCTATTTACATCGTTTCGGATTAACGTTGCTAATGTTTGAGTACTCATGTTTCAATTTAAGTTGTTGCTGATTCACAATAACGTTGTTTACAATTACCGTAAATCTTTATTTTAACCAAAACACCGTATATAATTAGTTTATAATTCTTTGTTTCCTTTGGTAGTTAATTTATGCTATGTAGCGTAAGCTACACGTTCACCGCCTTATCTTATCATATATCATGAGGGACGCTTCCTGCTCTCCGCTGCTCTCCGCGCGGTGATGCAATACTACCAGCCCGCCCGCTCGGCCACCCACGTATCTCGCACGTAGAAGTGTTATCTACTTCCCGCAATGACACAGCATTTTCTCCTACCCCTTTTCATCCAACTCCTTGGCACTTAAGTCGCTATGATATCATTGAGTTGGCCGGAGTTTTAAACGTGCCGTTGTTAACTTTATCATGATTAAATGCGTTTGTAATAGGCCTACAGTATCAGCTCACTGCAATTTATGATTTTTTCTTCATAAGATGTCTTCCAAACGACTATATATCTGTTTTTATATTTCAATCAATAAAGGTAATAAAGCAGCTGGTTAAATAACCATTCTATAAAGCTGAGAAGTACTAGTTGGACTTGTTTCCCACGCTGTCGGTTGTCATTTGCTGATAAAATTGCCCGTTGTCACGTCTGTATGCCAGCGCTTCCGGCCGACCTTGGGCCGTGGCCGGCCGGTGGCATGAAACATGGCTCATTTTGCGTCGTTTCTATTTACGTTGCGGTTTTCAGGAACGTAACCCCGACGTAAACCGAGGACTTACTGTAACTACTTTCAATGTCTACTGCCATTAGTAACTACATATTAAGCTTACCACTGTCATAGTAAAAAATTGCTTACCTCAGAAGTAATACTTGCCGTAAACATTTGAATAGCATAGCTGCTTTCCTTCGCTAATACTTTAGCTTTGTGTTGTTTTTTCCTTCGACATGGCTGGTGAGAGCTCTTCGACCCATATTGCTGAGTTGAATACTTTCGTAGCACAAACTGCAGTACGCAGAATTTATGTTTTTAGCAGAGGGTTTGATATGCTGAAACTGTGGCTCCTTGAGCCAATTCTCCTTAAAAGTAGTTTTATTCGACATCTCTAAGCTAAAAAAAAAGTACTTGTTAATATTCTCAGGTTAGGTTAAAATATTATTGTTTATGAATTCTTAAAAAAATATAACTACACAAATACAAAAACTATTACAAATTCACACCTAGCAATATAACGGGCCTACTTAGAGAATTACAATAGCATATTACAATATGCAATACTCTTACAATCTTACAATGTTAACTAACGATTCTGGGGAAAAACATGTTCAGTTATGCATTTTTTTTTATACACAATGTGTCACACAACAGAACTCATGGATTATAACGGTAAAAAAAAAGCAATTAAAAAAAATAGTTAGAAAAAATGCAAAAACATAACCGCATACAAAAGCCACGTGTTTTCGTATCAGCTTGGTAGTTTTAAAAATGAGAATTGGTATTGCCTCTTTATCAAACTGCACTTTATTTTCTTATGATCGCATCAAAAACTAACTTTACCTGAAACAACGCCTTTAAATTCTCGTAATAAGCTTTGTACTCACCTTATTTCACGTGAAAATAGCCTTCAAAAGATAAACGACGCCATGCCCGTTCTGTAGTTCACTGCATGGAACGGAACATAATACAAAGTCTCAAGGGCAAATTAGAAAATAGCAAAACACGAACAAATGAAGGTCTGGGTTCGCTAGTGAATAAACGAGTGCCTGGATTGGCCAGAAGTTATGGTGGGTGGTTTTAACAGCAGCCTATTGCAACGGAGAATCGTAGACCAAGTTAAAAAAAGTTGCATTTGCAGTGTGCCTTAAGCAGCAGCCTTTTAGCGGAGTCGTTCGGTAGCGGTACGAGCGGATCAAAACAAAGGTTTGTTTGAATTATACGCAACTTTAAAATTTCCAGAATTCATAGAATTTTCCCTGACATTTCCTGGAATTCCCTGACCATTTAAATTTCCCTGACATTTCCCTGTTTTCTAGTCCTGTAGCAACCATGCTCTTGTAACTTTTGTAGACTAGTTTCTTACCAACTTTATCATTGTAGAATTCAACTTGATTTTAAAAAAAATTACACAATGTAAAAAACTCATTTTCTTTAAGCATACTAGGTAAATCACGTTTATGTAGTTATAGTTTTATGTTTTTACTGTTGTAATTTTAAGTTTTTACCTAAAGTCAACATCTGATAAACTGGGTCATAGCTAGTAATTTACAGTTTAAAAGAATGTATAGCTTAATGTTATTTATGAATTAAATATGCCATTGTACATATAACAAAATAAATGTTTTGTAATAAAATTGTTTTTTATTTTAAATTCTGATGCCAACATGGCAACTTTTATTAACCTACGTAGCTTGTTCATTTGCAAGATTGGAGGAAGCTACTAACTACCTTTCACAATTCAACAGTTAAACAATAATCTGTTTATTCCATGATCCTCAGTTACAACAATAACTAAAATTAAAGATTTTTTATTTCCTTTTTTACATAAATTATTTTTATATAATTCTCAAGATTAGTTGTATACATTAAATATCCAGCAGTATATTAAAATAGCTTAAGATGTAACAAAAACTCAACAAATTAATTTTAATAGGTGGTAACAAAATTTATAGCAACATAACATGTAATATATTGATGCCATGTTAAAATCCATTTTAAATATGATCCTACCATAAACATGTTGAACAAAATTCTAAAATGAAATTAAGCTACCAGTAAAAAGAACGATTACTAATCAGTAGTCTGTGCCTGAGAGGCACCACTGGCAGCTGAGCTTGCCCACCGTGCCTTTCACCGCGCTGAACACTCTCGCCAGCTTCAAAGTCTATGTGCTAGTTGGGTCGGGTAACAAGAGCGCAACCCGCCGCGATTTTTTACCCAAAAGTACGACCCATGCCCGTACGTGTTAAATTAGTGCGAGAGTCACATAGAAGTTGTAGTGGAACTGTCGAACAGCAGTCAAGACCAGGATCTGCCTATCTACAGACCTTAGAGTAGGAAGAGTCAACCAGTTCTAGGCCAGGTTGTAAGGGGAGGCTGTCACTCCCAATTGTGTACCATTTGCTAATAACCTGATATACCAAGATTAGATGTATATACTTTCTGGGAAAAATGGAACCCACTGGGAAGCCTCAACAGCGGTTTTCAGCCCAGCCTGCACCATCTCCAGGAAGGACCAGATGCTCATGAGTACCTAGCACTGGTAGAGGTCATTCTCATACAGAGGAGGAGGAAAGAAGGATCCCTTCACCCTTCCTTCTTAGAGCCATGTACCTGTGCACTAACCAATCAAACCCAGTAGGCGACATTATTGATACATTGTTAAGCGTAACGTGCATAGACAGTAACTAGTACCTACACAAAACATCATGCTACAGTTGATACAAAACATCACGCTACAATATTTAGTGCCAACTAATAGTGAGATTAAATGTAAAATTAGAATATGTGTGTGATGCAAAATAATTTTTCAGAAACGTTTTTAACACAACCTAAAGGTTTTGTAAGTTTTTATACAATACAATTACAAATTAATTTTAAAAAATAAATTTAAACTTTTTGTTGTTTTTTATGATGATTTTTGGCATGGCTTGTGTGTGTGTGTATTTGTGTGTATGTGTGTGTGTGTGTACACACATTAAATTTTTCTTTAGCTTAAAGTACCCTCTTTTATCACATAATCGTCGCACCCATATTTTAGGACGACAAAATTTGGATTTAAAAAAAACCTCTGGTGTAAACGTCGCATGATATTTTTGGTCCCGTTATTAGAATCCAACCGCTTTGTGTGGATATTTTTTCCGTATAGAAATATGTATTTTAAAATAGAAATCTAATATTTATTCGAACATCACCTCTTACTTATTATATAATGGAAAAACAAAGCTGTCTCATTTGTAAATTTTCTTTTAAAGACTTTTTAAGCATTATAACGTTCATCTATTTGTCTGTGTACCGCTTACAAAAATGTAGCCAGCACTTGTTGCAATCATTAATGTTTGGTTATGCTGCTTTCCGTATAGAGCGAGCACACGTAGCCGAATATCGATATCTCGCCGATGCATGCAACACGCGCTCTCTGTTTGGTAATGTTGCTTCCCGTATAGAGCGCGCACATGTAGCCAAATATAGATATCTCGCCGAGTGCCTGCAGCACGCGCTCTCTGTCGAGTGCTGAGTTAACTACATCTGATAGCCCGCACTCTTTCGTGGTGTGTATACGGCGATAGTTACGTGTTCGTTCGGCTTGCATTTGAATCACAGATTTTATTTTTTCATTTAAAGTTGAAAGGTTTTTATTGCATGACTTATTAATTTAAATTGTTTGGCATGCTCTTTTATACTTAACTTTTTAAATAAATGTACTTTCCATGGATTTTTGTTTTTATGAATAACTATCGAACAAAAAAAAATTTTCCCACATAATCGTCACGCCCCTTCTTTTCAAACTTGATTTTAGAATTAAATGTGCAACGATTATGGAAGAAAACATGGTACTAGTTGAAGAAGGAATACATACAGGAAATGAGGTACATATGTATTATATGAGTTTTAGTTTTTCCTCAATTAACACTATTTTATTCATTCCTCCTGTAAAGTGTAAATTAGAGATTTTGTGATACAGTGATTATCCTGCAACATCGGCATTTCAATAATCAAAGTATTTTATTACCTGCAACTAAAATAAATGGTTGTGTTAAAAGATAAATTAAGCGACATAAAACCAAAATTGAAAGATCAGAATTTAAACATGGAGACAGGCAGGTGTTTTGTGGACCCTGGATATTTTTTTGTAAAGAGATGTGAGGAGGTTGAGGAATTTTTAAAACAGTTTCGCAGAGAAGCCTAAGTAAATGGGTGGAATGAGCAAAAATGTCATACTAACCTACATTTTTAAGAGGGCCTGCTTTAAAATGGTATGACAGCTGTGAGAGCACATTGGAGAATTTGGCTACATTTGAGGAATTAGCAAACAAATTAAGGGATGCCTTTGTGAGAGTGGGTCACATAGAGGACTTAGAATTAAGATTGCAGGCACGAGTACAAGCATTAGATGACCCTTTCGAGTCATTTGTGTACGACGTATTGAATCTTTGTAACCGACTTGATGGCTAGGATGAATGAAGCTAGCAAGGTTATATATTTATTGTGTGGAACAGTTACTAGGTAATCTGAGGAATATTGAGGCGGGTCTGTATTATGTTAAGAATGATGAGAGGACACAATGGGTAAATTCGAAACAGGAACAAGTACCTATCAGAAATCTTAAAAGAAGTTCAAACACCAGAAAGAGAATTGTCATTTATCAACACTAGAATTGAGGACAGTTTGATAGAGTTTAGTAGACAATTAAAGCAGTTACGCTGGGAAATTGATACGATGACCGATGAGATTACAGGCACAACCAGTCACATTTTAGGACTCAGGGAGGAAATCACATAAATAACAGTACACCAACACAAAACCATCGAAATCAGTACAACAATTTTTTCAGGCAGACACCAAATTATTCATTTCCACAAATAACTGACAGACCACAGTGGACCTCAGACCGTAGGTCGATTTGTTTAAAATGCAAACGACCAGGTCACTTTATGAAAGATTACTAAAACGTCACAACAGGGAAACTGAATAGGGGTCGGGGTGACAACTCGTCCCTTGTTAATAAAATGTCTCTTTTACAAAGTGACAGTATTTTAAGTCAGAAAACAAAAATGTTCGGAAAAGAAATCCCTGTTTTTATCGATACAGGAGCCGCAGTATCACTAATTGAGGACCGCTTAGTACTGAAAAGTTGTTGTAAACCCGCAGAACCAAGGGTTTTACAGGAGTCTCAGGAAGAGTTCAGAAAGTTACCAAGATGGCCAAATTAAGATTTAAATTAGGACAGTATCTTTATTCGCATGCGGTAGGTCTTGTGGAAGCCCCAATAAAACAGATCAGTTTAGGATGTGATTTTCTAACAAAATATGGAGCAGAAATTTCTTGTAAGGGAGGCCAGAAAATGTCGTTGACTATAACTCGTCCTGATCCTTTCGTAAACAACACAAATACAGAAATTAGGGAGGTTAAAAGCAAAAGTACAAAGGGACAAAACTCAAGTATATCAGTATCAAAAGCTGGTTAATCATAATGTAGGTCAGTTTGGAAAACATGAGTTAAGCCAAATTGAGCCAGAAAATGTTTTAAGGTTAGGTTGTGTGACAGTTCAAAATCATTTTAGATAGGAGCCAAGGATGCATCACCTTATCAAAATAAATTTTGAGGGAAATAATTTACCTGATGAGGTGCTGATAGAACCTAAAGAGGATATTTACAACAGATATTCTATACTTGTACCTATAAGTATTGTAAACAGAAAACGTCATACATTTGGGTCACAAATACTACTAACCACTCAGTTACTCTTCATAGGGGAATGAAATTAGGGTATTTAAATGAGTTTGAGGAAAATGTGTTACAAGCTAGAGATACAAATCATGTTGATTTTGATGTATCTAAATTATACATTAATCTAGAGTTACCAGAGGAACAAAAGAACAGACTAGTAGAATTGTTGTATAAATATCAAAATGTTTTCAGTTGGGACCCTAGCCAGATAGGCAGAATGAAAGAGGAAGTAGTTTTTCTGGATACAGGGGACAGCACACAGCACACCCATATCATCTGTACCTTATCGAGTTTCTCCTGGGGAATGGGAAATTATTCACAACATAGTACAAGAACACATTAAGAATGGGTTTGTGAGACCCTGTGACACGAGTTGGTGTTCACCAGTTGTTCTCGTTAGAAAAAAAGACAACAATTATAGGATGTGCGTGGACTACCGTCGTTTTAACACTATTCTTAAGGACAATAAATACCCCCTTCCTCGAATAGATGATTTCTTAAATCACTTAACTGGTGCTAAGTATTTTACTCACTTGGATATGAATTCAGGATACCACCAACTAAGAATAGCTGAACAGGATCAGGAATAAACAGCATTTTTACCACCGATGGTACTTTTTGTTTCGAAACCCTACCTTTTGGTTTGAAAACCGCCCCGTCAATTTTTCAGAGATACGTGGATAAGACTTTGGCAGGGTTAAAGTGGGGTTCATGCTTAGTCTATGTGGATGACATTCTAGTAGTGGGCAGTACGTTTAATCAACATCTTGATCGATTAGAACAAGTTTTGAAAAGGATGCAAAAAGCTAATTTAATGTTGAAACTGTCAAAATGTGCCTTCGGTTACTTTGAGACAGATGTGTTGGTACATTTAGATAAACATGAAGGGATTAGGCCGCACCCAGATTAAGTAGTTGCAGTGAAAAAATTACCTAAACCTAAAGACCAACGAGGGGTGAGAAGCTTTTTAAGCCTAGCTTCTTTCTATTGTAAGTTTATAGCAAATTTCTCTCAGATTGCGAAACCCCTGTCGACATTGCTAAAGAAATATGAAAAGTTTATCTGCAGAGACAATCAATAACAAGCATTCCAAATTTTGAAAGAAAAGCTGACTTCTTCCCCAGTGTTAGCTCACTTCCAGGAAAACCAACCCATTGAACTACATACAGATCCTAGTTCATTAAGGATAGGAGCCACATTGTTACAAAGAATTGATGGAAAATTACAACCTACTGCTTATGCCAGCCGAACACTCACTTCAGCAGAGACTAGATATCCTATAACTCACCTTGAATGTTTAGCTTTGATTTATGCTTTAGACCAGTTTCGGCCTTACATTTACCTGAAGCCATTCAAAATTGTAACCGATCATCATAGCCTTTGTTATCTGGATCGTTTGACATTTAAAGCTCATAGCGCAGGAAGGTTAACCAGGTGGGCATTGAAATTGATGGAGTATGAGTACACTGGATGTTACAGTAGTGGTAAAACTCATTTACATGTAGACATTTTGAGTAGAAATGCTGTCAAAACAGGAACAGTCCTTGACGAAGATAAATCCCTTGGTTACCTGTTTTTGTGATGCATGATGTGGATTTAGCCAAGCTGCAGTTTTCTGATGTGGGTCTAAGACCTTTTTTGTGAGTTGACTCAACCGTCAGGAATCGATAACAAGTTAAGCAGACAAGCGAAAAAATTTTCTTTGTTAAATGGTGTTTTGTACAAACAAAACTCTATCTCAGGTGGTAAGGACAAAATATTAGTAATTCCCGAAAGCTTAAAGGCAGAAATTTTAAGAGAAAGTCATGAAAATCCCACTTTTGGGTACACTTAGGAGTAGTTGGCACCACTGACAAAATTATACGTCGTTATTATTGGACCAATATGCTAAAAGAGATTCAGGTCTATGTGAGGAGATGCAGGGGATGTCAGGGTAAAAAGGGAGTTCCTCAAAAGAAAGCAGGGTTATTACAACCATTACCCATCTGTGAACCTTTTGAAACTATTTGTGTCGATATTTTAGGCCCTTTTCCAAAAACCACATCAGGAAACAAATACAGTCTTGTTGCTATTGATTACGGTACTCGATGGGCTGAGATTAAAGCCAGCCCCACTAGTAACGCCAATGATGTAGTGGATAGGCCCGCGAGATTCGTGGGCTGGTTTGTAGTGGATGAGTAGAAGGATCTTTTCGTACACTAAAGTATATGAAATGTAGAGAAGAAAAATTATTTCTTGTTAAAAATTAAATTCCTGAAGTCAATACAACCACAAACGAATAGAAAAAAAAAATAACAATGTCCGAAAAGGATGCATATTTATATATATAATATATAAGGAAATATATTATACATATTTAATAATATAATATATAATAATATTTATATAGAATAGTTATATGTATGTTTGTATGTACAACCACAAACGAATAGAATAAAAAAAAAAATCAAAGTCCGAAATAACAACAACCACGAACGAATAGAATAAAAAAAACAAAGTCCGAAATAACAACAACCACGAACGAATTGTGATAAAAAATGAACAAAGTCCGAAAACAGCGAACAACCACGAACGATGTTAAGAAAGGGGGAAAGGAAGGATGTCGGAAAGGAAGAAGATTCGAAAACAGCGAACAACCACGAACGATGTTGAGAAAGGGGAAAAGGAAGGATGTTGGAAAGGAAGAAGATTGAAGGGGAAGAAAGAATGGGAAGGTTTTATTCGGTATCGTAAATAAATAAAATATACCCACCTATGAAGTTAGAAGAAAGTGCAGCGCTCCCAGGAACACCTCCACATGTCGGATCCAGCACACAGAGGCTTAGTCCAGCAGAGTCTTGAAGAAGGTCACCGAAGAGGTCGTGATTTAGTATGAGGAATGATACAGCAGCAGGCAAAGAAGTGGGAATTGCAATGACATGTTTTAGAAGAAAGGAAAGGAAAGGAATATTTTTTAATGTTAATACTTGGTTCAGGAAATAAAGGAAAATATTTAGGAAGGAGGTAAATTAGGAGAGCACTTCAGGATACACGACATTGCGTGTGAAGTGACTTCTACGGTGCAGAGGCTGCAAGGCAAGTTCAGAAGGAAGTTTAGCAAGCACAGAAATAGCATCGAAGCACTTGGCTCTGGACAAAGCCACATAAATGTTGGCCATGACTGAAGACTGGATGAGGAAGGTAGAGGCCAACCCACTCGAATGTCTGTCCTTGGCTTTTGTTGATGGTCATAGCAAAAGCCAACCGAATAGGAAACTGCGTACGAGAGAAGATGAAAGGAAAATCTGCAGCAGAAGATGTAAGCTTTAAGCGTGGAATATAGGCTCTTTCACCTTTGAAGGATCCATTTATAATTTTTGCATCAATGACATAGTTAGACATGCGAACAACGATGCACCTTGTCCCATTGCAAAGACCATGCTTGGGATCTAGATTTCGGATAAGCATGAAGCATGATCCAACAGCAAGGGTCAAAGAGTGAGGAGGAAGGGAAGAAAGTGTGAGTGTGTTTAAGAACTCGACAGGCACATTCATCCCTTCTTCTGCTGTCTCCTCCAGTCTGTCGAAGCTCCGGTATGTACGTGATTCCGTACGTAATCGGGACACCATCTTTTTGTTGATGACATCAACAAACTCATTTTTTTGGACACAGTATCGCTCGGCTGCTGACGACCTGCAATCATACGTACAACAATGATAGTCACACAGCATGAAGCTGACACATGCCATGTATATGGGAAAGGAAGATGCGCTGACATACCTCTTCGGTGAGACCTTCGGTACCGAACACAACCGAACAGATGTCCGCATCGTCCTGTAGCACCATCGTACTCGGAACCTCGATGAAGTCTTCGGGCAGATCTGCGATGGGTGGTGTTAGCCCGTCGCCCACTCGCATGAGGAAGTCTTGGAACTCCTCCTGGCCTTGGTCTGCCCTCATGTTGACTCTCAGGCTGAATTGCCTGAAGGAAGGCCACAATGGAGAGTTCTTGATGCAGGCATTGACCTGATCGGCCCGACCACCATGCTGAACCACAGGCAGGACCTGCCTGAAGTCTCCTCCGAGCAACAGAACTTTGCCACCGAACTTGGTGCGGTCATTGTTGGTGATGTCTCTTAGCAATGCATCCACTTGGTGAAGTGCATGCTTAGGTGCCATAGGAGCCTCGTCCCAGATGATGAGACTGCAGGCTCGAAGAAGCTCAGCTTCTTTAGACTGATGAGAAATGTTACAAACTGAGTCATTGGTTAAGGGCACACTAAATTTGAAAAGAGAGTGAGAAGTGGTACCCCCTGTAAGTAGGATTGAAGCGATTCCAGTCCAGGCAACAGGACAAACGACCTTGCCTTGAGCCCGAAGGCTATGTATGAGACAGTTGTAGAGGAACGTCTTCCCAGAACCTCCAGGACCATCCAAGAAATAAGCTCTGCAGCGAGGTTCTTCGCAAGATTCAGGCTCAAAAACAGCAGCCATGATGTGTTCGTAAACAGCTCGCTGATCCACATTGAGAAGGGACGACATGCGCTCTGCTTCCGTTCTCTCGACATCCACATCAAATTGCGGCATGTCGTGAACACGTCCCTCATCGGGCGAAGGAAGGCCATAGTCGGCCAGACTTTTGTTGAAGTACGAAAGCCGTGAGGCAATGTGTAGAAGTGCTCGATTTTCACAGGCCACTTCATCATCGGAAGTGTCATCGAGCAAGTGTTGCCTGAGCCGAGCATACAAATGCAGAGGATCCGATAGGTTGCAGTGAAATAGAGTGTGGGCAAAGAATACCCGTAGGCGCGAAGGAACACACCAATTCGCCACTTCGAATAACGTCAGCTCGTAGATGTCGTCCCTGTCGAGAAGAAGAAGAGCTTGGCATGCATCTTTATAGGGAGGATGCTCGAACCCACCCACAGTGAGTATGTTTTGGAAGGATGTAGCACCCTTGACATTATGAAGAAGAATTCTAAGGCACATAAGTTCCTCATCCTTCTGGGGCTTCACCTGGTACAACCTAGAGATTGTGTTGAAGCCTCCCTTGTCTCGTGGCTTCCAAACTCTCTCCTTCTCCATCCAGCGGAATTGCTGCGGGAAGTCGACATACGTTAGTTGAAGAGGACATGGCGTAGACCCACAGTCGCCGTCCACAGCATGATGAATAAGTTTGTGCTGCAAATTGTAATGGAAGTATGCAGTCAAGTGTGTGTTTTTCTGCTGTGCGCTCTCCAAAGCAGCATTGACATTGTCATTTTGAATGTAGACAGGCTGCATGCCTTCAAGGTGAAGTCCAAGCCTCACAACGACAATGTTTTTATCGGCCATTTTGAATGAACGCAAACGTCAACACGCTTCTGGGGAACTGACGTAGCGACAGTCAATGAAGGACTGCACCTCGTCCCTCACAATATCATCGACTTGCAGTACAGCCGAATCGTGACCCTTGTGGATGTACTTGTACAGATATTTTGTGGCCTGAATAGAAGAGCAGATCTCGACATTGATGTGGCACTAGTATTTGAGAAGCAGGTACGGGTTATACGGAACAATGTGCCTGTTGTCATACTGGTTCCTACCAATAGTCACGGTAAAACCATTGTCTGGCCTGCGATACTGCACAAAGCCTTTGTAGTTCAGGAGAGTTTCAGTCCTAAAAGCCTTGGGAAAGTTGAAGCGGCATTTTCCTTCTCTGTAGCAGGAGGCATCCTTGCCACATTTGACATGTACCATGTGACTCTTGACCAATTCATGAAGTTGAGGCGAAACATCGAAATTAGGAATTTGTGCACATACAGTAGCATCAGCAGCTTCTGGTGTTAAAATTTTGTCAGGTTTATCCAAGATAATGAGGATATGAGCATGAGGCAGACCACGCTTTTGGAATTCAATGGTATAAGTGTAGGCATTAACTTTGCCCAAAATTTGATGCTTCGTAAGATCCTCAATGAAGTCCTCCAGCTTCATTTTGAACACCCTGCATACCAAGTCAGGGCGATGGCAAGAAAGTTGTCGACCTTGAAGATTCAGTTCAATTTCAGGCCACTTAGGATTGCATGTGAACGTAATGAAAAGGTCTGGCTTACCGTAATGATGCATAATGGCAATGGAATCTTGGTAGAATTGATAAATTTGTCTGGAAGAGCCATAAAAGGATGATGGGAGTACGAAAACTTTGCCAACTCTCGCATCACCTCCTTCAGGAGCATGCTGGATGTGCTGTACAATCTCATTGAGGGTCTCGACTCTCAGTTTGCCTTGATTTTGTTTAACATACCACAGTCTTAAAGCTTCTGCCTTGCAAAAAGCATCCACCAAATATTGCTGGAAAAGTTTTCCAGAGTGATGCAATATGGAAAAAATTTGTCTCTGCATGATCCTGTAAGCATAGAACTGGTTACATGTAACTTTATTGCGCAGTTCGCTTACAATGAACTCATGCTGCATGCTGCTGGTGTACCCATGTTCCCCATGTGGAAACAGCAGAGGATAAGTCATGGGATCGGTAGAAGGGTGCAGATTGTTTATGGACTGCACTGGCCTGTCTTTTGGATAAATCCGAATATCGTTTCTCATTGGTGGTTCATCACCAACAAAGATCGCTGCAACTTCGTTAGCAGCAACAGGTAAATTGTAGGTATTGGCATCCTTTCCAATGCCAGGCTTGATCGTCAAAATGACTTTGCGCTTGGGACGGCGTAATCGCTCAGCCTCCCGATCCTTTTCGGCCATCACATCCTTCATGGTCTTATGAATTCTTGCATAAGGATTCACCTCGGACAGCATCTGCTCAAGCTGATCGAGAATGGCAATCTGACATGGGCTGTGCTGTTGAACTCGAACACTGTTGGCAGCATCGACATCAATGAAGTAAAGTTGGTTGTAGCGAGGTGCGGAACCCTCGACTGGGCGTACAGCCCCTGAAGTGAAGTGGTGCACTTGTCCATGAATTTGAAATGTGTACACAGAACGGCAAGGTGATTGGACCATCCCATCGGCACAAAAGGACGCAAACGACAATGAAGAATTGTAGTTGCGGATGAACTGTCTGTACTCTGAGCATTCGTCATCATCGCCAGTCAAAAGATGGCGTAAAAGAGCAGGTGGGTCACCAAGAGGTGGTAGTTTCACCTTTCCTCGCATGCAGCAGATGGTGTAACTGCGATCACGTTTGATACCCTCATTCGAAAAATAAAGTGCACCACAGTACACACATGCCTGCTCCATTAGTCCCATGTCATGCCCCTCGACAGAAATAACAGGCAGTTGGCGAGCCACGCGAAAAGAGCAGGCATGATACACTCTTGGTCTTGCTCTTGCGCTTGTCATTGCAGGCATTTAAGCATGTTGTTGCACAACCACAGGTGCACTCTCCTCAACATAGAAAGGACCCAGCAACTGCCGGGTAATATCGTCGTCAAGAAGAAAGGATTCACCAACCTCAATTGTAGATGGATCTTGCACTACATCATGAGGTAAGATTGGCACATCAGTTGCATGGGAAGGTCCCGCCATCTGACTAGTGTGGATTCTGGTGGACCGCCTCTCCACAGCAGGTTGCACAAAAGTGGTAACTGCAATTTCCCTCGTAACATGTTCGTCAATTGCAGACGGTAATTGCACCACATCATGAGGTAAGATGGGCACATCAGTTGCATGGGAAGGTCCCGCCATCTGACTGGTGTGGATTCTGGTGGACCGTCTTCACAGCACCTTGCACAAAAGGGGGAACAGCATTTTCCCTCGTAACCGGTGCCTTAGTAGGCGTAGAAGTCCCAACAGGAATTGAGCAAGTCATGCTGCTCTGTGTTGAAGAACCATCATCTGAAGCATCATCACATGCACTTCTTGAAGTAGACTTCTCAAGCTTTGCAAGTTTTTCAAGCGATCAACGCTTATTCGCGCGCACACGCTCCTTGGCCGTCCGAGTAGCCGGACTGCAATATTTCTTTTGTTTGGGCATTGTCAATGTTCCAAATCAAGCACTTCTAAATAACTTAGCACTCATAAGTAATGTCACTTCTAAATAACTTAGCACTCATAAGTAATGTCACTTCTAAATAACTTAGCACTCATAAGTAATGTCACTTCTAAATAACTTAGCACTCATAAGTAATGTCACTTTGTAAGGACTGAAACCTGCAACACAAAATATATTCCACAAATTTCAATAAGTGAGTACCGACCACAAATATAGCGACAATGAACATCGAGTCCCACTGGGGTCACCACTCCCCAGATAGCATGAGGATCAGGGACAGGCAATGTGGCAAGGGCACATGGATCAGGAACACCCAATGAGGGAAGGGCACATTAGTGAAAAAGCCCCAACGCCACGTCAAGGCTGTGCCCATGTTGGGGTCAGCTCATCCACCACACATTGCACATGTCCCCTTCCAAATGCAACAACTTCCACTTGGTTCACCATAGCTTTGGAACATCGGCCATAAATAAATTAACATGAGTCCATACATTCATACAGCATGTCACTGAATGCCAAAATGCATCCTTCCACATATAAGATTGCATGGCCTAGAAATTGAAAAAAAAATTTTTCGACCAAAATAACTTTTTTTCAAAGATACCACTTACGTGGTAAGAAGAGCGTATTCAATCGCAACTTTCTGCCAAAGGGCATCCTCCCAACTCAAAAGATGAGGGGGCAGAAGGTGAATAGACAGCGTACGATAATTATGGTATATGTACCGACATTGCTAAATAAATATGAAAAGTTTATCTGGACTGACAATCAAGAACAAGCATTCCAAATTTTGAAAGAAAAGCTGACTTCTTCCCCAGTGTTTGCTCACTTCCAGGAAAACCAACCCATTGAACTACATACAGATCCTAGTTCATTAAGGATAGGAGCCACATTGTTACAAAGAATTGATGGAAAATTACAACCTACTGCTTATGCCAGCCGAACACTCACTTCAGCAGAGACTAGATATCCTATAACTCACCTTGAATGTTTAGCTTTGATTTATGCTTTAGACCAGTTTCGGCCTTACATTTACCTGAAGCCATTCAAAATTGTAACCGATCATCATAGCCTTTGTTATCTGGATCGTTTGACATTTAAAGCTCATAGCGCAGGAAGGTTAACCAGGTGGGCATTGAAATTGATGGAGTATGAGTACACTGGATGTTACAGTAGTGGTAAAACTCATTTACATGTAGACATTTTGAGTAGAAATGCTGTCAAAACAGGGACAGTCCTTGACGAAGATAAATCACTTGAGTCAGTGGCGAAGGGAAGGGGGGGATCCTAGGGATCCATCCCCCCCCCCCAGAAATGTGTGGAAGGTTTTTTTTTATTTATTACCTGAGTTGAGTTTGTAATTTTTTTGTATCTTAAAAGAAATATTGTAATAATTCAATTGCCACACATAATTGTTACTGAGGCATTGTAACCATAAAAAGTATTCAAGTAGTTTCATCTTTCTCCGATAGATGGCAAACAATGCCAAACGATACAGAACAGTGTAGGGAATTAAAATACGCGTGAAAGTATTTAAGCATTAACAATGGCATTTTTACGAACTGATATTTGCCATACTGTTTGTTGTTGATGATGCTACTGTACTTTGTTGACACTGGCGTTTTATTTATATTTTATTAAAATATTTTATTAAAGCTTAGTGTGTCGGTGATATTTTGTGATGAAAAAATGAGTAATCTAAAAAGAAAACATTCACAAGCATTTGAAGCTACTCATAATACAAATAAAACTATCAGTGATTATTTTAAAAGTGAACAATATGTGGATCGTGATGATTCTCAAAGCACCTCCCGAACCTGATTTTATCAACGTAAGTAGTAATATATCCGTTGATACTTGTGACGATGTTATAAATAATCAATTTTATGTTGGTTTGTATGTAAATAACAAAAGACTTGATGATACTCTGAAATACAACATAGTAAAGATGCCAGCTGGTAACAGAAATTTAAAATTTCAAAGGCATTGGCTAAGGCCGGGTTTATAGAAAACGCAAGATAAGTCATGATTATTTTAAAATCTTTGTTGTACTTATCGTACAGGCAGGGAAAATTTTGGATAAGCTGAATAAGAAATTAATCAGCTTCCTCCATTGCGCTGTATTCACTAGAAGAATGCCAGACCAAAACATAAATAAAGAAACACAAGCGTAACGATTACAATCGCAGAGCCTTCTATATGCATTACATGACAGTTTCAGTTTCCACATACTAAAGCAACCAGTATAGAAGGCCGAAACGCAAGGAGAAAACGCAAGAAGTAGAAAGTTCAACGACTTCTGCGTTGCGTTCTTGCGTCTCTTGCGTTTTTTATAAACGTGCTGGTAGAAGAGTTAAGGTTGGACTTTTACCGTAGTTGCGTTTCTTGCGTTTCTGCGTTCTTGCGTTTTCTATAAACCCGGCCTAAGTGAGTTTACCTGGTTAGCCTACTCAGAACACTTACAAGGAGCACTTTGCCGTGTTTGTTGTGTGTTTGGAAGTGAACAAGTGGGTAAAGGAGAACATCAGCCTGTCGGGGCTTTAGTAGGTCAAGCATTTACTCGGAAAAATGCAAAAAGTGACTTTAGACAGCATGAATCCACATCCTACCACAAGAGATGCCATGTTTTTGCAGATAATTTTGTTTCTGTATTTGAAAGGAAGCGGGATGATATAATTCTCGCACTTGATTCGGCAAAAAAACTGAAAATTCAAGAAAATAGAGAAAAACTTATGCCTATCATTAAAACAGTTATATTTTGTGGTAGGCAGGAGATTGCATTACGTGGCCATCATGACACTGGGCCATTGTTGACTGAATCGTCAGAAAATGATGGTAATTTTCGCAGCCTTTTAAGATTTCGCTTAGAAAGTGGAGATGAAATCCTAAGAAAACACATTGACACCTGTTCAGGTAATTGGGTAAATATGTAGAGTCGCGGTATATGCGAAAAAAAATGCTAAAAATCCGAAAATACTTTTATTCTATGCTCTTTCACTTCCTCTTTTCAAATCAACCGACGGAGATAAGAAATTCCAAATACTTTAGGAGATATCGAATTTTTTAATTTTCATCACAATACCTGTGTTCATGCGGCGATCACCATTGTTTCTGGTTTACGAGTATCTATTATGTTTCTTATTGGATAATTTTGTCACGTGACAGTTCCGTAATTGGCCAGTATTCAAATGAACCAATACGTGATTATTTATTTATTAATGTTCCGTCGGAGGTATCGCGACGTAGGTGAATGACTACATCATTTCCTTCTAATGGCAAAGAAAAAGGAACCCGCCTCCAACTTAGGTGGGTTTTTAACGAATTTTAAAGTCTTATTTTTTATTTGGATATTGTTGCGCAAGTAATAAGTAACAAAAAAAAATTTACGTGAGTTTTTAATGATCATCATTTGTCCGGGTTTATTAGGTCAGGTCAGTTACATTATAAATACTTTAAAACTAAAGAACCATTGAAATTAAATCATATTATTTTTAATGTACGCTTAGTTTGAAAGTATTCATGATGTAACTGACCTGACCTAATCGACCATTTTATTTATTACGCATTCACGAACACATGGCAAAATAACAAAAATGTCGACGGCCGAATGGTTGTACAGGTGTTGTATTGCAAAATTAAAAAAATTGATATCTCCTAAAGTAATTGGAATTTCTTATCTCCGCTGGTTTTAATGAAAAGAGGAAGTGAAAGAGCATATAATAAAAGTAATTTCAGGTTTTTAGAATTTTTTTTTCGCAAATACAGCTACTCTACATGTTCAAAATTAAAAAATTCAATATCTCCTAAAGTATTTGGAATTTCTTATCTCCGCCGGTTGATTTGAAAATAGGAAGTGAAAGAGCATAGAATAAAAGTATGTTCGGATTTTTAGCATTTATTTTGGCATATACCGCTACTCTACATATTTACCGGTAATTCTTCATATATAAGCCCTGATATTCAGAACCAGATTATTGATGCCTGCGAGGAACTTATTTCACACGAAATAGTAAGCAGAGTTAATGCTTCAGAGTGCTTTAGTATTTTAGCTGACGAAAAAGCTGATATAAGGGGAACTGAACAGTTATCGCTTTGTGTCAGGTATGTTAACAATACAGATTCTGGCTATATAATTAGAGAAGACTTTTTGAAATTTGTGCCAGTATATGATCTTCGTGGGTCAGCTCTTGCATCGATGATACTTACAACTCTGAAAAATAGTGGTATCAATTTAGATAATTTGTGTGGCCAAGAATATGATGGCGCAGCAAGTATGAGTGGACGATTGCAGGGTTGCCAGTCTGCTATTCGCCAGTCATACCCAGCAGCTGTGTATGTTCATTGTGCAAGCCATTCTCTTAATTTAGCTTTGACTCATGCTTGTAGCCTACCAGAAATTAGAAACTGCATAGGGACAGTAAAAGAAGTAGTTTCATTTTTCAGAAGTTCGCCCAGAAGACAAGATGTTCTAAGAAATTGTATACTGCAAAAAGACCCTAGTATGCAGAGAACAAGACTTTTGAAACTTTATGAAACTCGATGGGTTGAGCACCAAGAGTCATTGTTTTTGTTTCATGAACTTTACGATTATATATGTGAATCACTGTTAGAGCTTCAAAATATTAGTCATGCAGACACTTCTACAAAGGCATTCAACTTTCATTGTGCTTTACAGCAGAGTAAATTTATCATTTCACTTGAAATATGTTGCGAAATATTTGGCTTCACAGTCAATTTGTCAAATATTTTACAAGGTAAGAAGTGCGACATTTCCGCTTGTGTTAAGTATGCAGAATCGCTAAAATTAGAAATTCAAGGTCTGCGTAGTAACGCCACCACTAAATTCAATACTATTTATTCCTCTGCAGTAAAACGGGCGCAAGACAATGATTTTGAAATCACTATACCGAGGAAATGTGGAAAACAAGTTCAGCGTTCAAATTATGCTACAAGCAATGCAGAAGAATATTACAGGCAGTCAATTTACATACCTTTCCTAGACTATTTTATTAATCAAATTGATCAAAGGTTCTTGCTTCACAAAAAATGTTTTGTGCTCATTAGAATTTCTTCTGCCAAGGAAATGTGTTCAGCTTTCAGACATTGACATTCGAAGCAACATTCAAACTCTACTTGAGCAGTATCCTCAAGACATATCTCAAACAGTGGCTGTTAGTGAAGTCCAGATGTGGCGACGAAAGTGGCTACAAGAAAAGAACACTGTTCAGTTGCAGAGTGATTTTATTGAATCACTGAATATGTGTAACAGTAATTTCTTTCTATTCACTCACAAAATTGTCGGCTACTTTGCCAGTGTCCACAGCATCAAGTGAGAGGTCATTTTTTACACTCCGTAGACTTAAATCATATCTGCACAACAGTATGTCAGAAAACCGCTTGAATGGATTAGCATTGCTTACAGTTCACCGAGATACAGAAGTTGATCTTGAAAGTGTTTTGGACATATTTGCAAGAAAAAATCACTGTATACTATTTTACTGAAAAATTAGAAGTGACTTAAAAAACAGATCTGTGTACAAAATTTAGAGTGCAGCTAAAGTTTTTACTAAATTGCAATAATTGTGCAAATCACATGTACTTTATATCATAACACAGTTATTAATGATGTTGCTAATGTTTTTACATACATGTAAGTGTAAGATTATATATTTTTTTCAGCCCAATACATGTCTGGAGGCATAGAGAAGTGGGGGGAAGGGAGGAGTGGCAAAGCAATTTTTGTGACTTCCGAGAAAACCAAATATTCTCGGAGTTGAATGTTATAGGTTGAATGTGCATACAGTACATATTTTGTGTTCATATTTTGTGGAGTTATTGTTACCTTCGTTATACTAAGGGTGTTGCAATTTTTTGTGAACTTTTTAAATTATAGTAAACAGCCTGCATCTGTTCCCGTTCCTCATCCTTTAGACATAAGGAAATTTGAATGTTTTGTGATGCCTGAAGAGGACATGTTTCTGAATTTGTTTTATTTATTTTGTAAAAGTTAATTTGTTTCATTTTAATATTCAAAATAAATAATATTTACAGCAGTACAATATTTAATTCCCCCCCCCCCCCCCCCCCCCCAAAATAAAATCCTGGCTACGCCCCTACCTTGAGTTACCTGTTTTTGTGATGCATGATGTGGATTTAGCCAAGCTGCAGTTTTCTGATGTGGGTCTAAGACCTTTTTTGTAAGTTGACTCAACCGTCAGGAATTGATAACAAGTTAAGCAGACAAGCGAAAAATTTTTCTTTGTTAAATGGTGTTTTGTACAAACAAAACTCTATCTCAGGTGGTAGGGACAAAATATTAGTAATTCCCGAAAGCTTAAAGGAAGAAATTTTAAGAGAAAGTCACGAAAATCCCACTTTTGGGGGTCTCTTAGGAGTAGTTGGCACCACAGACAAAATTATACGTCGTTATTATTGGACCAATATGCTAAAAGAGATTCAGGCCTATGTGAGGAGATGCAGGGGATGTCAGGGTAAAAAGGGAGTTCCTCAAAAGAAAGCAGGGTTATTAGAACCATTACCCATCTGTGAACCTTTTGAAACTATTTGTGTCAATATTTTAGACCCTTTTCCAAAAACCACATCAGGAAACAAATACATTCTTGTTGCTATTGATTACGGTACTCGATAGGCTGAGACTAAAGCCAGCCCCACTAGTAACGCCAATGACGTAGCTCAATTTTTACTAGAAAACATAATTTGTCGCCATTCTGTACCCTATTCCATATTGACAGATAGAGGAAAAGTTTTTACTTCCAAAGTCGTTAATGAATTACTTAGGTTAATGTATGACGTTGTACCGACCATGGCCGTTAAGCCCGTGCTCTGCACCGCCAGTACCGTATCCCGTTTTCGGAGCGCGCCCCTTGCCCAGCCGGATTGAGTCAGGCGAGCGCCTCGGGCGTGACCCCAATAGACGTAATGAAATTTAAAGGTACGGAACCCCGGAGGCTCGAACCCATAATTCAATTAAGGGAAAAGCCATTAGTACGAAATTACTAATTACCCGACATGTAATAAGTGCGTCGTAGCCACTCCGGACGATTACACCACGCACGGAGCAGACAACAAACCTCATTAACAGTCACCGCGGCCACTGGCCTTAATTAAAATGCCAGTGACTATGATCAAGTCAGAATAGGAAAAATCCCTCTAAAACAATTCGCAGTGGGACAATATGTTAGTAAATTTACAGTCGCCAACTTGATGTCACAATTTAAATAATTAAATACATTAAAACCATTGTTAAGCCTTAAGCACCCAATTACCAGGTGCTACATTTTAATTGGGCACCTGGAACATGTTTTAACAGGTAATAGAGTAAATTCAATTAATATAAGTTTTATGACGCAGACTCACAAAGAAGAGAAAGTTTTCTCTTCCTTGCGAGGCGGCCATGTTCGGCAGTCTCCAACCACTCCGCGCCGGGAACAGACGTGT
This sequence comes from Bacillus rossius redtenbacheri, assembly GCF_032445375.1. Classification (NCBI taxonomy): domain Eukaryota; kingdom Metazoa; phylum Arthropoda; class Insecta; order Phasmatodea; family Bacillidae; genus Bacillus; species Bacillus rossius. The sequence goes on along the minus strand of NC_086330.1, from coordinate 196,886,740 downwards.
GTCCGTGGGCAGCATTCAAGTTTGATTCATTGATTATTTTTATTCTGTACCACATCTTCAAATTTCAAACCTTTTGTTAATTCACCGCTGCCCACGTCGACTCGGCGCGTATTTTGCGGAACCGGGCCTATCCCGACCGTCTTCAGTGTGATACCGCGCTACGTATCGTATCACAGAATGTTCGGTACTGGCCGACTCCAGCGAAAGTGTTTTTACTTACGGACGCCGTGCATATGCCTGCCGGCTGCACACACGTAAGTGTTTCGCCGAATTCAGGAGCCCGCTCATAGAGCTGCACCCGTTAACTTTCGGCGCTGGCCGTCTCCAGCGAGCATCGACCCACGCCCCGCGAGACTGCCGCGGTAACCATTAGTGTCGCGTAGTGTTATGTTTTTTTTGTGTTAATTGTGTAACGGCTAGACGTCGCCAAGTGTTGGTGAGAGTGTTTTGTAGCGGGACTAAATTAAAGGTAATTCTCACCAGCTCGTGTACACTAATTTTCTGTAGTCTCCCGCCCTCCACACGGCCGAGCGGCCTTCACAGTCAAGGGAGAGCCATTCAGGGTAGATTCAAGCCGTGTACCTGGCGGGGCACGTGGGGGCAGAGTACCCACGACCCAACACCAACGGCCTAGCAGCCCGCTAGCCTGGCGCCCCTCCGGACAACAAGAGCATCGCGACGCCCGTAGCGCCCGTATGGTACCCCCCGGGCCTTTCACAGAGGTCGGGTGACGGCATGTACTAAGTTTGAAAACATCAGGATACAGACCAAACACAAATTTATTATATAAAAGATTAAATGGAACCATAGCAATGATGCTATCTCAGTATGTGGCATCTTCACAACGTAATTGGGATGAATATGTACCCTTGGTCACTTTGGCATACAACACGGCGAGCCACGAAACATTAAAATTTAGCCCATTTGTGCTCATTATGGTAGAGAACCTTTTTTACCCTCAGATGTTCAATTAAGTCAGCCGGTAGAAGGTGAGGACAGCCTGCGACTGCGTACTCATTGGAAGGAGATCCTGCGACAGTCAAAGGGTTTGTCAGAGAAGCTATTGCATAAATGGTTCGGTCATTAAGTTGTGGTTGGCAAATTGTTGAATAACCTGTACAGGTTATAGAAGACGCGCCGAGGCAGAGATGTTTACGAAGTAACAAACATAGAGAGAATGAAACATTTTTACAGTGTATAAGTTATGTGATAGAGATCCTTTTTTTTGGTGAATGACTAAGTAAAACAAAGAGAAAAAACTGGAGAATTTTGTAAGACTTGAAAAAAAAAATAGAGCCTGTCTAATATTTAGTTTTGTATAGATTTTTATAGTCATTATAAGGCGTGATCATCTTCCCTTCTGACAATGAGGATTCTGCACATCGTTCTGGTGATCCTGCAGCTGGGAAGCAGCCGACAACATCGACCACTACCTGAAGGAGCAGTTGGAGTGGTTGCAGGAGCTTATTTCGAGCCTGTATCTCAGGTTCTCCGGAGACACCATAGGTAGTGCTTTGTGCCCAGGCTCTTTTTCAAGGGATTGGAACGCTACCCAGAGCATCCGCATTGGACAATGTTACTACCCTTGGCCTAGAAATAAGTGAAACTTTGATTACTATGGTTGTAATATTTGGAATGTTATTATTTCTGTTACTAAAATATATGAGTAATCTGAAACCCCTCAATAGACCTGTAGAGGTATCAGCTCCCGTAGCACATTCTGTTCCTTCTACCAGTGGAACGGTAGAATTAAATGAAATACTAGCCAAAGATAACTGTTGTGTAGCAAAGTTATCCAGTGAAACTGGTGAAGAATTTAAAGTAACCATCTCTGTTTGTGATAAGTAGTAAATGAATTTTGTTCCATGTAAACCTTTATCTATGATTTGAGAATTATAATTTGACTGATGTTGAGGTGAAGGGGCATGCCCCCATAAATAATTTTTATATATTTCTTGGTTAAGTCAGGAACCAAATAATGATGGAGGGAGGATACCAGATTTAATAAGGGGAATTATGATGACATGAATAATCATTAAGAATGTGGGTGGGATCTTTTCCTTATTCCCATTTCCACCTCTCCCCCCCCCCCCCCCTTTTACCTTTTTTTTTTATTCAAGAAGTGACACAGATACAGTAAACTCCCGGTATACCGCGCCCCGATAGATCGCGGAATCGGGTATATCGCGGGTCAAACCATGTCCCCCAATCATAAATGAATAATAATAATAATAATAATAACAGTAGAACCTCGTTAATTCGTGATGGTCGGGACCGAGATAATCACGGATTACAGAATTTCACGGACTAGGGATTAAAAGCCCGGAAGGTCTTGTCAAGCTTCTCAGACACCGGCGTGCAGCTGGGCTAAGGCCAAGGTCATGTGACGTAACATCTACCGAGGCTTGCTGCGCCTTGGCAGCAGATGGATAAAAAATAGTAAACTCTCCATTATTCGTGTTAATTGGGACCCGCCGATGCCCGGATAATTAAAATCCTGTAAAAAAAAAAGTAATAAACCCGGATAATCCGTTCACGGTAAGGGCCGTCTTCGAATTAGTCTCGGCTTAAAAAAATACGGCACTGCCTAGCCAGTTCACGGTCATTTACAACAGCCGAAGAGAGAAAGATAAGATCGTGCTGAACTTGCACACATAAATTTTGGGTAGCCCCCCCCCCCCCCCCCCCTCCCTCTCATCCCACTTCGTACAGCCGAATGCCAGCCAGACACGTCACTCGCCAGGCGCCTGCCGTGCGTTGGCGGGTGGAAACAAAGGGAGACGGGAAGCAGAAGTCAGGACATCCCCCTCAAGTTTAAAGAGTGACAAATGTGACAGCTGAAAGGGGGACGACACAAAGGGTCGGTACAAACAGCGTTGCAGAGTTTGGCGGCCCACGCGATGGCTTGCAGTGGTTGCCGGCCGCCGGCCCGCGTGACGTTAATTTCAAGCGCTGACAATTTTTACTTCTCTTTTTTTTTCTGCACTTTTTAATCGTCCCGGATTATCCGATTCCCGAATTAGCGCGTCACGGATTAACGAGGTTCTACAGTAATAATAATGGAATAAATGGTTGACAGCCGATTAGGATAATTTTGCGTTGTAACTCACAAACTAAGCATCGGGCAGAAAAAAGCCTAGGCGTAGAAAATGTCCGCAGTGAAATTCTAAACAAGATATCTCCGTACATTATTCCTCTATCTTGTAGTGTTTTCAAATTATGGTCCAATCCAGCCCAGTGTTATTTTCTGAAACACTAGTTCTTAACATTTTTTTTAACCCACAAATAAAGCATCGGACAGGGGACCCGATAAAGCCCACTGTCCAGCGACATTATCCAGCGTGACTCGGCTGGGGATTGATTTTGGATAGGTTTGGTTGACGGCAAGCGCTGGGAGGGGAGAGGCGAGCAGAGAATATGCGACCAAGACATCCGGGTAGACGGGAGGAGTGGAATATAAGCGCCTGTGATGAGAGGGGCGATTAAGCCGAAAGGGGGGAAGTCTGGTGACCTTGAGTAGTTCACTCATTTCCGTCGGCACACTTCTCGTGTTCACGTGTGTTGACATATAAATGTTTTGTTATAACTTGAACCTACAGACATAATATTATTCGTTGTATTATACACGTTCATCTTTTTACTTTGGTATAATGTTTTAACATTAAATAGTAAAGTAAATCAGCTAGCGTATTTTTAATCTTTGCCGAGGAATTCCCAGTGGTCCAATACTTACGTGAACCATACTGTACCACTTTTACCGTGAGGTAGTAAACAAGCCCCGGATATGTTTATGTGTAGCGGCCTCCCGACCTTTAACCAGAGGCTGGGGAATATAACACTTGCCGATCCGAGCCACACACACTCAGCAACTCGACACAGCGTTTGATGGAATAAGTAAAGACAATGTTTAACAGACTTTTTAATACGGCACCACTGATTGCGCTAAAATTATTTTGGCGCAACTTTTGTATCTCACATGTGACCATTTATAATTTAATGTAAGCATGGATAACAAAGTTTAACCACTTTACACGATAGACGATTCTTTATTTTATATTGTACGAATGCTAGAATCGTTTTTCACGTATCTGCTGCATACTTCTGCAAAAGACACGCTATCTGTAAGTACGTAAATCTAGAATTTTTATTTTGTCAATCAAACTCGGTACTTTGCGATTCATATTCGGTTTGAAGTATTACTATGGCCTTTCTATTTAGAAGACTTTGACCACAGAATCGTGTGTAACCGCACACACTGCACTTACTTTGTTACGGACACTCAGACGAAGCAGATACTGTGGCTGACACCACGAGACTGGCAGCAGCTTGTGTGCCGCACGTGTGTATGGCGGCGTGTGGCGCGCTCGTAGGCCGTGCGACAAACTGTGCGCGGCATGCGGAAAAATAAAAAATAAAATTCAACATTTCATATTTATCTTTAAAATTTATTATTTTTATTTTTTCACCCGCGTTTAGTGAAAACTGTGGATGCAAAGTCCGCACAAAGGCGGGCCGTCTATACTGTGCGTGCTTGCCGACCTATTAGAACACAGGCGGTGTTTTATGCCTTTTGACCTTGGTCACATCGAAACATCGCGGTTATGCAACAATGCGGGTAAAAGTTATGTCCCCCGACAACCGCGTTAAATAGGGAGTGTACTGTAGTTATCTTCAATAGAAGAAAATGACTTTTGATGAGGACTCGTGGAGTGCAATTGCGAAGGGAGTGCGGTGGTGCAGCTCCATCCAGAATAATTGTCCCTTCTCGAGTTTTGAGAAGGCGTCTTGTTAAGGGTCAGCCAGATACAACGTGGGGCAGTTTGGAGAAGAGGACCTTCATCTACCCATTGCTGCTGGCTGGCGCCCCTATAGTCGAATTGTGGCGTGAGGCACGATTACCAGGAGTATCAGCGGTTTGGAAGTGGCCATGTCCGAGGACAGTGATTACTCATCGCGGTAGGGTGTGGCCTCCCTAACAACAAATTTGTCATGAAGTCTAAAGTCATCAGTAGTTGGGAGCTACTGACCTGACTTTCTAAAAAAGTGTACAGCAAGACTATGCCAGTGTAGTTATGAACCTTATGAACTTTCAACCTACACGCGGGCGCATTCAAGTTTTTGTTAATCTTCCTCTTACGTACCTCACCTTATCCTTCGTCTATGAAATGTGGGTAGGCTTTTCAAGATTTTAATATTGCTGATGAGTTGTGAGATTGTTTAATTAGTAGTTACTTGTTTTAAGGATCTTAACAGTTTTTTTTGTTGATACATGGTATTGCCCCCCCCCCCCCCCCCCCCCCCGGTTAGTTGTGTTGATCTCTTGTCTAATTCATGATAAACAAAAGAAAATATGTCATTGATTTAAAGGAGATAATTTAATTGTTTGATTTGTTCACTTTTACTTTGATATTTGAGAGTTTTTTTTTTGTATTATGATTTGTAATTGTATGACTCCTGATCCTACTCATGTATTTTGTGTAGGAATGGTGAGGTGTACTGTGATTGACGGGCAGTTGGGGACGAACGACATCGAGATGGATCAGCTGGGAGAGGCAGTTTGAAGTGGGGTGTGATTCTGCAGCTAATAGTTCCGCAGTCTGTTCCTGTCTCTGCCCTGAGTTGGTGCATCTCTTCGCCGTCTCCCTCCTGGCTGCTTGCTGTCCTAAGCAGTGCTAACATATGAAATTATGCAGACTGCACTTGTCCCCTGAGAGGAAATTGTCAATATGTTATAGTAGAATTTAGAGTTGGTATTTATACGAAAGCATCAAACACTGTAATCACTATTTTGAATTTATGACTGTTAATGGATCACATAGATGCTTATAGGAATGATAGAAACATTTTTTTTAAACTTTAAGAAGTTAATTTAAGCATTCCCAAGCATTGTTGTAAGCTTGTGGGACACAAGCTCTTGCTGCCTGGGGTGATGTCACGTGGTTAAAAATTGTTATCATTAATATATCAATTATTTTATTTGTCGGAAACAAAATTTAAATCTTTTCTCTAGTTCGGGACTTGGTTTCTCTCAAGCTCAGATGTTGTAACACCTTTGATGTAATTTGGGTCTCCACAGGGCTGGGAGAGTGCGAGACTTGCAACTATTTGTCTGGGGGCGCAGGCATGACCGCGTTTCAGCCAGGCCAGCTGACGCATTGTTGTGCTGCGATTCTGGAGAAATTCGGCGCAGGCTTGTTTACCGTTCTTTTGAGACCAGCTGAGAGCGCAGATTGTGCGCAGTCGCCATGCGCAGGCAAGTGTTGCAATCTAGTGGCCGGTTTTCTGACTACGTAGACATCACAGCGCGTGGACAAGCGGCCGACTTGTTTTAATAACTTTACGTGTTTGGAAAACACAGGAAAACTTCCCGTCAGGATGTTTTCCTGTAGGGGTTTTGGGTAGGAATGGGCGTGTCAATTCTTCGGTGCTTCGATTCCACCGATTCTGCCAGGAATCGGAACCGTCGATTCTTCTGCCAAGTTTCAAGGAATCGTATCGTATTTAGTATGGTACTAAGCACTCTTAATTAATAATTTAGAAAAAAATAAAGTTTTTTCCTGAATGAAACCAGCGATTCCTGCTAAAATTACTGTTTATTTCGGCCAGAATATTGTCACAATATTTACATAACTCACCTTGCACTTTGATTTAAAAATTTGGTAAATTACGTAATAGTTATCTTATATCACGTTTATATTGGTTGCAGTTTCAGCTTATACAATTACATTATAAAAGTCTTAGGATCAAATGAAATATTTGTTTTCCAAACTCTAGATTCATAACCGTGTTTTCACTTATTTCGTGTTGAAATACACAATACGTAAAGAAAGGAAAAGAAACAAATTACGAATACATCATCTCATCTAGCTTAGTCCGCCATACTTTAACGTTGTAAACAGCTAACAGAGGGTGCAACACAACAAAAGCAATTCTATCTATCGTAATTTCTTTTGTTTGAAGTTTTAAAATGGTTAAAACTGGGTTAAAACATGTAATATATCACAGTATTTTTATTTAATATAATAATATATTTAATTATTATCTCTGATTAACTTTTTTTGTTTGCTTCGCACATAGATGGTACATTTTGACGCGCCTGAGCACTTACTGCACAAGATGAAACACGAAAGCCTCCATATTATCGAATACAGTAGAATCTCATTATAGCGAGCACGGTAATAGCGAGAACACGGCTATAACGAGATATTTTTGAGGAATTTACGACGTGATCGCTTGAAGCGCGCTTTTGTTATTTTTCTGCTTTATCTCCACCCCTCTCGCTTGCCACTAGACATCTTGCTGTTGACGCCTGTCACATTCTTCAGCCTTGCAGTCGCCACCTAAGTGCGTGGCTTTAAAAATAGAATCCCGTCCTTTCTTTCTTTTATCAAACTTCCGTTAGTTATCCGTGCCTGCGACTTCACAGTCACAGCATCACTGGCTGGCTTCAAGGCCAAAGTATGCTCGAGTCGAATAAACCAAGCCTTTGAAAATATATATACTTGCACGCATTTCTTGTTATTTAGAAAATAGGCAAAGTCTATTTTTTCCCGCCATTAAACATAACAATGTGCACTTTTTTAAAATATAAATGCTCTTAATTAATTTGTTGCGACATTTTCATTAATGAATAATAACATTGTTTATAACTATGTTAGGCCAAAAAAGTCAAGAGCCATCTTTATACTTGATGCTAATTGATCGCGTTAATAATACACAAATATTTATAAACTTGTTTGGAACTATTTCAGTTGTGACACGTTTACAAACACGTCATGTTATTTATTTTACTATCTGACAAATAGTAGGCACTAGAGCTGTAGCAAACCGTATGTATTCGGTACTGAGTAACGGGTGCGCAATCTAGTAGGAACGTAACGTTACACACGGCTGCATCTCGTTACTTGCATTTTTCGTATGTTTTACGCATGTGCGCGCATATTAGATGAATTTACGTTACAAAGAACGAGGTTTGTTTATTAAGTAAAGTATAATTTGGAAATTCGTCGTCCAATGTTTTTTTACTGTTTATTAAATGTATTGTGTGTGTAGACAAAGTTTGAGATTGGAACAGAAACAACGTAAGAAAGTATTTTTTCAAATTAGAAATATGTATGTTTTTGTTTTTATAATCGCGTATTTTCACGTTTTTTTGTTGTTATCTTAAAAGAGATAATATTAAAAAGCCGCACTAATGAGATTTAATTGTTTCTTGGTTAACAAAAACTATTAATTATCAAATATTGTTAATTGTTTATATTCTATTTATTATTATTTACGCAACATCATACTGTACGTGTACGCAATAAGACTTGATTCGTTGCTGCAACATAACATAGCATGTTATGCGGTATCAGAAGTAACAAATAACGTAACGATAGTAACGAGTACTAATTGTTATAGTAACGAATACATACGGGTACACATTTTTTCGTTACTTTTACACCTCTAGTAGGCACTACCGTATTTATTTCCGAATCGCTAGGACAGTTTTCTTGTAACTTTTGTTTCGGTCAGTTGTTGGGGTATCTGTCCGGGAAAGGGGTGGTGATGGTTTGAGTTTAATCCCAAATTTATTTTCTGAAAAAGTTGACAGGTTTCTTTAAATGAAAAAAAGTATAGTTTTCCAGCGACTATTTCGTTTGAGGCGTACGTGCGTTGCCGCACTCCTGCATTTTTGTAAGCAATTAAATTGTCGAGCTACACTAGCATCACCTGTTCGCAACATCCCGAACCAACATGGCCGCCAGCAGACAGCCCGCGTCGACAAAAGATAGCAGGACAATGCTGCGTCGGCCGCGCGCTGAGATGTTATACTTACGTGGCGTGGTAGGGTATTCTGGTTATTTTGACGCAAACGGTGATCGCATCCATACTTGTGGGGTATCATTTTAAAGAGAATTCACACATGTGCTCACAGAAATTAATATTTCGTTAATAAAACCTGTAATTTGTCAATTATACAGGTTTAAACACAATTTTTATGCTATTTTCGGTTAATTTTTATTTTTTGGGGGCCTAAATTTGTCCAATTCGGTTATAGCGAGGACACGGTTATAGCGAGAATCAAACCCGTAACCGTGACACCTCGCTATAACGGGACTCTAGTGTACTTTATTTTATGTTGTAACCTCACTTTTGTTTCTATTACTATTTTTCAAGAGATCGGGTCAGTTTATTTCTACTATAGTATAGTACACGTATTTCTGTGATAGTACAGTACACGTATTTCTGTGATGGATATAACTCGTTTTTGCAGAAACACACGTGAAACGGTGTATTAGAAATAAAAAATCATGTCTGAAGTGTGGAAACATTTTACAATCTATTCGTTCTATGACAAATTTGCAATATCCAATTATTTTAACACGAAAATATCTCATGGGCCAACAAAGACCACAACCAACCTATTTAAACATTTTCGGACTCAACATAAGTAGGACCTATCTTGCTTTGGGGGACTCCAGTGAAATTCATAATGTACCATAATATTCTATTTTTGATTTATATACTGTTTTAATATTTCAGTTTGTTTTGTAAATACACCTGAATTCTCATTTCAAGAAATTGATGAAATTATAACCTTTTATTGCTTATGAATTAATTAGCATAATACAAGCAGCTGAGTACTCATTAGAATTGCATTAAAAATTTGTTCTTGAAATAGAAGTTTGTTTGGAATCATGGTATATTGTATTTTTCCTTTTTTTTAAGTTCTTTAATGATTAGGTACATGGCAATTTTTTTGGTGGAATCGGAATCGTAACCAAACCTGGAATCGAAGCATTTTTGGAATCGGAATCGAGAAAATATGGAATTGACCCATCTCTAGTTTTGGGGCCAAGTAATTTGGTTAAAAGGGACGTAAAATGTTTCTTCGCTGCTGTAATCCTTTGAAAGACTGTTATGCTGCCCGGCCATGCGTCGTAGGAGTGAGGGTTAGGTGAGTGAAATGGCGTCTGGATGATGCCTTGGTCTTAGTCTTCCACAACTTATGTTTCTTCGTAGTTGACTTCATAATTCACTTTTGGCATGGCAGTTGCTCTTAAATAATTTTTGAACAATGGTTTACTCAATTTTAATGAGGTCAGAAATAAAGTTTTCTTATATTTTCCATTATAAACTCTGTAATTCGTTTGTATCACAATCCTTTTCTTACATGTTTATTATGACGTTATCGAACTAAACTGAGTAATTATTAAAGTCTTTTTCTTGTTAGTGAATGTTCTTGATAATTTTAATCCTGAAGTTGTGGAATAACTAATGACATTTGGCATCACTAGGTGGCATGGAAACTTATGATAAGAATAAATTAAAAATGTTTGTGAGTAGAATGATGTATAAAACTCCTGGTTTACTTTACAGCGCCCAAGTTGCTTATTCCTTTTTTTTGACAAATTGGAGCGGATGAACAAATACAGTAATGCTCGAGAAGATCAGGACCTACCTCAACAACAGAAGTCTCAAGCATTATACCAAAATTGGCAGAAAAGCAATGCCCAAAACCATCGACAAGCCAATGTCAATATGGCCAAATGGCGCTATGAATGAGTATTTTCCTCTCGTGTTGAAAGGGAAACATGTGGAAAGTGCTAACAATATTGAAAATAAAAGACAAATGTCTCTCTCAGCTGTGTTGCCAACTGCAAAAAAGAAAAAAGATTCAGCAAACAAAATGGTGAAAGACACGGTGGAAGCTTTTGTTAAAGCAAATATACCACTGAAAAAACTTGATGATCCCAACATTCGGAGTTGAATGGATACATGTATTGAAGGAGCGGGCCATTTACCACACTCAAGAACCCTTAGAGAAAAATATGTGCCCGAGCTTGCTAGTTCACATTTTGAAGAGGTCAAGGCAAAGTTACTAGGAAAGAAGATTGACATTCTTTGCGACGAGACAACGGATAAAATTGGGAGGTGCGTGTTTGTTGTGCTTTTTAGGATTTTGACAGATTCTAGTCCTGAACTTCTTGTTGGTGGTGTTCATTTTCTCGAAAGCGCCAATGCCACACATTGCATTCGAGCAATTCTGGACTCACTCAAAACATATGAAGTGAAATATGAAGATGTGAAAAGCATAGCTACTGATTCAGCTAGATATATGACAAAGTGTGTTGAAGGCTTAAAATTGGTAGTTTAGGAAGACCTTCAACATGTGCAATGTTAGGCACACAAGCTAAGTCTTGATGGCAACATTTGGGCTCAGGAGTTGAAAGATCTCAATGAAGTTGTTGTCAAAACAAAGAATGTGTTTCTTAACACAAGGAAGAGAAAACACTTGTATTCTCAGTTCCTCAGAGAGGGTGAAAACTGCCAGTTGTTTCCAATACCTGTAGTCACAAGGTGATATTCCTGGTTTGAAAGTGTTTACTACCTTGCTGACTACTTTCATTTGGTTGTGGAGTTCTGCAAGTCAGATGAAATGAAGGCTATCCAAAATGCTGCTGTGCTGTTCTTGTTCTCTTTAAGTTACAGTGAAATAAGTGTGATTCAGTGCCTGGCGGTTGTTCTGAAAGATCATGGAACGTGTCTTGTTGATTTAATAACGAGACTAGAAGGCTGGAGCTACCCAAACATTCATATTTTGCATGGTTAGCTTACTAAGATGCAGTGCAACTTTGAAAACATGAAGCAGTGCAAGTGCATGGTGGCCACTCACAGGCACCAAAAATATTCCCTGATTTTTCCCTGATTAAAAATTCAAAATTTCTCTGATATTTACAATTACAAAAAAAAAAAACATACTTTTGATGAAATAATATAATATTATAGAAAGAGATTTCTCACATTTTAGCACCCTGCTGTATTTTCATTATATACATACGGAAGTTCATTAAATACATTTTAAATATGTTACTCTACATGTTACTTTACATATATGTCTCTTCACATATAAAAAATAAAAATTAAACAAATACACACTAGTATATCTTGTTAAACATTGCAGCAATTTCAAATGCACAGTACAGTTTTCATTGATGATAATGAAGCTCTTTCAGCTGGTAAGTGTTTTCAGTTCCTCATCTATCAGTTCTACTTCTTTTCTTGCTTCATCAATTATTCTTTGTTTCTTGCATTTTGCAGATATTGCTGCCCTCTTCTTTGCCATTTCGCTTTCGTTCTTCGATTCATAATCCTTCTTTTGTTGAGCCATAGCTTCCTTATACCGTGCATGTGAATTACGAGCAGCGTGTATTGTGTCCTTGGAAATATTGGACACGAAACTGTCTAAGCCACCAGATGCATCAATTCCATCATACACTTGCCGTTGAGCTACTAGGGACTCCTCTTTAAGATTCTCTATTAACCACTCACAGTTGATGGAGAAACCTCGTTCTACGTTAGCATTTCCATGAGACAAAATTAATATAAGTTTTACAAAAGACAAAAGTTCCGTGGAATCCTGCACCAAGAGTAACTGTTTCATCCAGAAGCTGTCAAGTCTACCATCTTTCATAGAAAAAATTTTTGATGCAGCCTGAACATCATCTTTTACACACAGTGACCTGAACTGACAATCAATTTTGTCTGCCTTGAGACCAGATATCAGGTTTTTGTCAACAAGTATGTTTTGTTTAAGACGCCTTCTTTGCACAGCTGGCAGTGCTGTAACAGCGGGATCCAAATACGAAATACCTTCAGTAATGGGGTATTTCAGCAGAGCGCTGAAACATTTTTTCACACAACGTTTGATAACTGTTCTTACATTCATTTTTGAAGTGTAAGATTTCTAGTTGTGAAATATTCTTAGTCTTTTGTAGGGCATTCCTTGTACCATAACCTATGTCAGTATGTTTAGCACTCAAGAACACATTCTTATCCAACAGATCAACAGAAGTGGCTTTGGTAGAAGACTCGAGCACATCACAAATTTTGACATGATTCCAAGAACCAATGAATTTAGTGATTCATGTAGTAAAGGAGCCATGGGTGCATCTGATTGAAAGGCAATCAAAAATGGCTCTATGGTTGCAGCAAGTGAATGGAAAAAAGTCAATTTCGCTAGAAATAATTTGTCCTTCAATGCTTCAGGCACAACTGTAAAGCTACTGCACTGAGGAGATTTCATTTTGGAAATCTCATCAACATATTTTCCAATTGTAGGAAATATTGCTACTGCCCTTTCTGCCACTTTTGTATTTTCTACCCAGCGCACCGGGCAGAACTTCAATGGAAACAAAGTGCATCCTGTCAGTGAAGTTTAATCACTTCTTCGTGCTGGAACATTTTTAAACAATATAATGCGCTCAAAAATTCCACAATTTTCCATCCTGTGGTTTTTATTGCAGTTTTTAAGGCACCATGTAGAGTATGCAGCCCACAACTTCCTATGTCCAAAATCGAAGCTTCTCCAGGACCCCTCACTAGTGTCTCTTTTTAATCCCTTAAGAGCTTAACATTCACATTAGGCCCATCCATTGAAAACTGAATTATCTTATTCATGTCGATTCCAACTAATCCTGTGGTAAGAGCCTTCAACAGATCTCCTGATGTACTATGCCCTAGAAACGCAGAAGAAAAGTATCTTGTGATCAAGCAGCTATTTTGCTCGTCCCAAATCCTAATAACCACGTCCATTTGACCCTTCTGAGCGACTTTATTTAGAGACTCGTCAAATCCAACTACTATATGTGAGGCACTATAACATATGTTTACTAGATTATGATGAAAGTATGGTGCCAAACAAAATATTAATAGGTACAAAATTTTCGTCCTATGTAACTGTATTTTACTTGCTATGTGTGAGTCTGGGAACATTATCTTAAATAATGACGCCTTTTTTTCGGCACTGCGCAAAGAAATGTGCAACATAACTGTTGAGGCACACCAAATAATTTTGGCCCGAGTGGTGTCGTCATTTAAAAGAAATTGATTCAAGCCACGTTGGTTGTTTCATGCATAATGTGAACTTGTGCAGGATTACTTACAGTTTCTTCAACTGTAGATGTCGAAGGCGTGCTTATGTCAGAAACTTCACTTGTTTGTAACGATTTGTTCTGACTGAAAAAAACCTTCAGCGAAGTACCATTTGAAAGTGCTGCTACTGCCGCTTGATGTTTTTTCCCCTTCATGTGGCTTCTAACTGCTGTTTTTCCATATTGCTCAAAGAAAAGACACTTTTACAGACACTGCACAGTGCCGAAAATGGGTTTCCACGATCTTCTTGAAGCCATTCCTTAAATTGACCATCGAGCAGCCATTCTCGTGAAAATGAACACTTTGAATATGAGCTCATTTTAATACAAATTAACAGTGATAATTGGACCTGCAAAATTAAAAACCACGGAAAGACACTCATTACAGTTACGTAATTAGTCCCAGCTTTGTCACAAAATGCCTATAGGCACTGAGGCAGCGTGGCATCAAGCAGACACTCGATTCTCGAATCAAAACAAAGCACTAACGGCGTTTTTCACTTGAAATTGGCAGTGACGAACACAGAACATCTTCTGACAAACGTCATTCTCACGTTCGTTAATGAAAGACATGAAAACTGGCTGCAATATATATAACAGTCAAAACTGGAAAACATCCTCAATATGGCGACGAGCGACAGCAGCTACAACTAGCACTGCTCGGCACGGTCCGGGCAGCGTAGTGCTAATTGGCACATTTTGGCGCGGCGTTGGCTTGATGCTACTCGGCACATTTCGGCGCAACTTATGAAAAGAAATTACGGACGTTCAAAGGGCCACTGCCAAAACACGCACGGAAATATACATGACACAAAAAATTACCGGTTATTAAAAAAATTCCCTGACATTTCCCTGATAATTCCCAATCAAAGTGATTTCCCTGATAAATCCCGGTTTTCCCGGTGAGTGGCCACCCTGAAGTGGCTACAAAATCTCGGTGAAGCTTACCAGCTTGTAGGCTACAAATCCAAGAGACTTTACATTGAAACACTGACTGTCTTTTAACCAAAAATATTTTGATTACAGACATGAGTCCTTATTTGTTTGTTAAGTTGTGTAAAGTTTCTACTCTGAAAGAAATGGACTGCTAAGAGCTGATTACCGGTTTTGGAGAGTTAAAACAGATACCGTATTTACTCGCGTAAAGGCCCCGCCCGCGTATATTTTGTAAACATTTTTGAGAAAAAATTTAAAAACGTGTTTTTCTGGGTTTATCTGAGGGCATGCATCAAACAAGCCATGTATTGTGAGCGGCGGGAGGTGATTTTGTAAGCGGCAGTGATACAGAGACTGGTATTATAGTTTGTCCGTTCTCAGTAGGACCGTTGTGAGGCATGCCAGACGTAAGCAGTTAGTCCTATCTCAAACGACATAAAGATAAAGAAAGCTGGACTCGCGCGCTGCCGCTGTGTTGATGTGGAGTGTTGTCGGAGAAGAAGAGGGGAAGTGAAGGAGGAATGGAAGTGGGTCAAGGATTCTAACACTCCTTTGTCTGGTTGGCTGGCTAGCTGGCAGGAGGGAGGTTAAGCCACGCCTCTGCCTCTCTCCCCTCCTGAAAGCGCTGCCTCTGCCTCTCTCTCCCCCCCCCCCCTGTCATAGCGCTGCCTCTCCCCCCTGCGGAGTCGTTGCCTCTCTCTCCCTCCTGCTGCGTCGCTGCCTCCCCCGCCCTCCCTCATTCGAACAAAGATGCACGACTAGAAAAGAAAATTCTATTTTTTCCTCCAAATTCGTGTATTTGGAGTCAAAATTTAGGAAAAAAAGGGGGGCCTTTACGCGAGTAAATACGGTAGTTGAGAAACAAATGAAGGAAAGCAGTGTGGATGTAGTGAAGGCACTTCAAGTTGTAAAACTTATGAATTTTCGTGCCTGGAAGCAATGTGGATGTTGTGTGCAAACGTTGATTCGGAACGCTTATCGTCACAATACAATAATGTTCTCACTGACAAGAGAACTAATTTGAAACAAGAAAATTTAGCTAAAATGGCTATTTTTTCATTTGAAGGTAAATGTTGTGTCAAAGTACTTTGGTTCTGAAATTATTGGGTTGACTTAATTTAGAATCTGATTTCTTAAACTTGTGTCTTTTTAACCTATATTTCTGTAATTTTAATATCTAATGTTTCAATTGATAGTGCAATTATATTAATATTTTCTCTTCATATTTCTTACACTTGAAATCGTAAAAATAAAAAAATCACACTTTTAGGTAAAATAACACAGATATCATCACAAAATGAACACACCTTTTGCATGTCTCTACTAATCAGTGTACCACTTTCCCCCTCACTATACACAAAAATGGGGGAGAGGGGGAGGGGCAATATCAGCGGAGAGGACACCCACAGCTAGCTCCCTGAGTACCTAGGCAAGCGGGGCAGCACTAAAGCTAGTATTGCTGCCCGCTCCAGCACTCACTAGCCCGACGTCTGGTGCAGCTCGGGGCATTACCATATGCTTGTCGGTTGCTGTGACTTGCTGTTGATGCCTCTGCCACGAAGTTATTGCCCTTGATGGTGATCCCGGTTTCGAGCACCTGAGCAGCCTCTTGGAGTCTTTTAGGCCACTCAGTGAGGCCGGTAGGACGCCCCTGTGGCCAGGCTGGTGATGTGCCGGCATGTCACTGAGGGTTTCCCGGCTCCCTACAAGGCAGCATCAGTTTTCAGCAGGAAGCCCAGCCCCCCCTGCTGTCCTGAAGGACCGCTGCTGCTGCACACCTCCAGCGGGCTGTTGTCCAGCTATCCGCACAGCTGGGACAGCTCTTTCTTCTTGGAAGAGGTGGCCTGTGTCGCCAGGCAGGGCAGCAGAGTACTGCAGTTTGCTGCCGGAATGGCCACCTGTCTGGGCATGTCGATTTTCTGCTGGCTGGGCCATCTGGGTGTTTCTGTCCCTCAGCTCCGGGGCAGCAACATGGATCGCATGCCATGATAACCTCTTGTGTGTCCCACGAGACGTACCATACAGGGTCAGTGGCCACTCATACTGCTTGGCTATGGATCCTTCTGGGATGACTGATGACGACTTCTTTTAGGGTCCGCGTGGCACCCGCACTCCACATGTAGACCCGCATGATACTTCTGCCAGAGACATCAGAGATGGACTCCAGTGCAGTTGCTATTCTCTAGCAGCCAGCATGGTGCATGAACGAAATAAAATCACATCTGCCTCTGCGCACAACTTGACTCTCACCTGCCTCTTCAACCTACCTTTTTCACCTAATCAATATGCGTCACCAATCAGCACTGCTCTCGCTTAGCATTGATTACCCTCCTCCTGGCCATATGTGTGATAAAAGTGTGTGAAGAAGCTGTGATTACAAGTCAACGCCTAACCGCAGATTCACCTTATCACCTCAATACTCGACACTTTGGCTCATTTATCCTCAACCCATGAGAACTGACTGCCCTTCAAGACCCGCAACCTTCATCTAGGAGAGCCTGTCTGCCACCGCTGCTGCCAATCGCCTGTCGCCGATTATAATTTCCGTTTACAGGCACCCTGGCTCGAAAGGTAAAGGTTCCAACCATCCGTTTCCGGACATGTCGTGCCTGAGATTGAAAGGGAACTTCTGTTAACCATCTGTTCCTGCATGTGTTAACCCAACTGCAGCATTGTGTAGTCAGCGTGGAAGGAAGACTACAAGATCGTCACAGGCAGTTATATGTCCTTTATCAGTTGGCACTCAAGGGGCAGCCCTTAAGTGTGTTTCAAGGGGGCCATATTCGGCGATGTGATGGTACAATAAATGCCTTTGCACAGGAAATTTCCTCAACAAATCATTTATCACCTGGAACCTTGTGCATGCTCTGGTGGAGATCATCTGCCACATTAATACCCCTGGAAGACACTCTGCTATGCCTCTTGCGGCATAGCCACACTACTCACAACTCGGTCGTGCCTCATGCAAATTGGCCGCTTTTGTAGCGAGGTGGCCATTGAAACCTCTACAATAGAGATGTGCGAGAAGTCCTTTTCAAAAACCGAGACTAGATCGAGACAGAAGTACTAAGATTCTCGAGAATCGAGACGAGATCGAGAATTCGGTTTTTTTCGTATTTCAAAATTGCAATTTGGTGTCAGTGAAGTTTTCCTCAACGAGATTTTAGATGCAATAAATTCGGCCCACCCTACTCTTTCCTCTTGAGTTCTTTGTAATTCTTGATGTGCAAATATCAACAGTTTTACATCAGGGTGTCTACCAAGTTTTCAGAAATAAAATTAGTGACTTTTTCTTGACCTTAATTTTCTGAATCACTTAGGCTACGTAATTGCAAAAAATTTTGATCCGAAATAAATCCAACCATAACAATACATACTAATATATATCATGAAACTACTGAGATAGCAAACAAACTTACCCAAAATTGTAGCGTGAGAACTTCCAAATTTTTTAACAATTTGTTAAAAGAAAACTTATATACATTATAAAATTGTTTTGAAATAATGTAAAAACACTGCTCTCGAGAAGGTAAACATATTATATGTAGGTCTATTACATTTTCTTCAGACTTTTTCGTTCACGATCAATTTCTTGTTGAAGTGCAGCAGCCTCTTCAGCCTGCTCGAGAAGTTTTCGTTTTTTCACCTGCAATAAATTCACTGTTTCCATTGTCATCTTGATCTTAACGGAGGATTCTTCATTTTCCTTCGTTTTCTTTTGTTGAAGGGCTTCTTTCCTCCTAAAACTTGCATGTCTTGCTGCTTGAAGCATCCTACTACAAATTTCAATATTTTGTACACCACATACAGACTGTACTGCAGAATATATGCTCCTTTGAGAAATAAGAGAATGTTCGCTTAAATTTTCCACCAAACACACACTGTTACGGAAAAACCCCTTTCGACCACGCTATTTCCATGGAACATTGTCAAGATCATATTGCAAAAAGTAATCAAAGGTTTGCTGGCTTTTTCACTAGTTAAGAGCTCATACAAATGTATCTAGTCTGTAAACACTGACTTCAACTTTTCCTTAACAAAAGGCTGGTCACAAATTGCAAGATAATTTTTCTTTATCTGGTCAGCCTCTATGCTTGAAACACGGTGCTTTGACGAGAGCTCATCGAGGGCAATTGTAACATGCTGTGCTCTTAAAGTTTCACTCAACATTACAGCTGGTGAGAAGCAAGAAGCGCCTTTCAACATGATTTTTCATAATGGTGACTTTGCACTAGTAAGTTCCAAAAACATCTCCAACAAGAAATTTCTGCAGTCTCTCCTGAATGTTTGTACATCAAATTCTTTAAAATTCTTACAGCTATGTTTGCTCCAAAACCTATGTCGACTTTTGCCATGTTTGCAAGGTTGTTCTTCACATCTATAGCCAACAGCTGTTTTACATTCTTGACATTATTCATTACATCACTCTTCAACATTCTACTTGCAATACTTCATGCCAGTGAATAGAGTTATGCATTCATGAATGGCAGTAATGGATTATCACTCTGAAAATGTTTTTTTAAGTATGGTTCTACTTCACCTGCAACTGACTGCAAAAAACACAGTTTGGCTTCAAGAAGTGAATCCTTCAGAAAATCTTGCACAGTGGAAAAATTCTTTGTTTGAGGTGGATTGGGCTCAACAAGTGCTACATACTTCTTCAGATGAACTATCATTTTCAGAGCTCTGTCAATCACGCTAGAGTTTTCCACCCATCTAATCACACACATTTTAAGTGGAAATTCTCTAGATCCACTAGCACGAATATAATCTGCTCTGCGTGATGGGAAATATTTAAACAGATAGTACAAAGACCGAAGAAAGACATATATGTGCCATTCACATTTGTTATGGGCTGTCTTATAAGCACCATGGACAGTATGTAGTGAGCAAGTGCCCACATCAATTAATTTCTTGTCATCTTCATCTTCATTATATGAAATTTCTCTAAAGTCCTTCAGGAATTTCAAATTGACATTTGGTCCATCAACTGCAATTTGTAAAACATTTTTCTGGGGCAGTCCTAATTGATACATTCCTGATGTAAATGCATCAAGAAGATTAGCTGCACTTGCATGACCCAAAAACAATGAATTTAAGTAGCGGGTTGAAACCATGTTTACTGTAGGATCCCAGTAATGTACAATAATATCCATCTGACCTTTCTAGACAATACGGTTAAGGCTCTAATCTAATGAAACAGCAAATAATGGATGCTTCTTCAAATTCTCTGACAGTTTCTCTTGAAAAAATGGTCCCAGGCCTAAATTTAACAAAGTACCCCAGTTTGTCCTTTTGCATTTTAAATTTTTGAGCAATTACACTGTCTGGAAACATTGCTGGAAAAAGATCACTGGCAACACAAGCACCTCTATCTGAACCATGAGTCATCACCTTATTTAATGCCCACAATATTTCAACTTTCCAAACATTACCATCAAAAAATTTATTCAAGTTGCATGATGTTTGTGGTATCTAACTTTCACTAGAAGAAGAGAAAGTAAGAGGAGGCTTATCTTCAGAAGTAGTTGAAGTTGATGGCAGAGAAACACTGACCCTCAATGTTGAGGCTGTGCTGCTTCATTGGAACACTTCATAAAATTTAATGTACATTGCTTTCCATGTAGAATGGCACTAGAAAGTTCCATATGCTTTTTACCACTCTCATGAACCCTTACAGACCCTAATCCACTGTGTCCTACATCATATTTTGACTTGCAGAAAGTACAATATGCTTTATATTTATCACCTTCAGCTGGACGCAGCCACTTGGAAAACCTGTTTCCATCATCCGTAGTCCAGAACTCTTAAAAGTACATTTTCCAGGCATCTTTCCTTTTGACCACAGAAACCTACAAAACAAACATGTAAAGTCAATTGAGTGTAATAAAAATTGTTATTTAAAACCAAAATCTGATTGCTAGTAAGTTAGGCCTACATAACAAATATAAAAAAAAACAAATAGGTTAACAGAAATTCCATGCAAAAAAAAAAGATAACAGACTTTACGAATTTCCATTGTTAATGCAACAGTGATTACATGCGTTAAGTGTACTTTTTTTTTTTTTTACTGGTGCCAACTTTTCATAACAAGCATTTTTCATTGATAAACTTTGCCTTTATTATCAATAGTGATTCTTAACAATTACAAAAAAAAATTACAATAAACAAAAATACAAAGTGTAGTAATTTTGTGAGAGCTTAACCCAATTGAAAGTAACAGAAACATAAATAAAACATAGGTAAGGGACATCATATTTAATTGCAGCCTTTTGTGAAGGTTTAAGTACCTTTACTTAATAAGTAGATAATTATGGATAGTGTGTACCGGGCCTAAAACATAAAAACGAAAGTACAACATAACCTATGCAACGTGTTTTGTACACAATATGCGATCATGATGATATATGCAAAATTTACCGTTTCAGACACGGCCTAAGGCATATGGATAAAGAATATAATGGGAGCACAACATTTACCTACTTTAGTTTCCAAGACGAGGCGGGTTAGCAGTTTAAATACATGACAACAAAATTTTTCTTCCTTTCATAACACAAAACGCACGGAAATCAACGAGATGGAAATAGAAGGAAACAGCTCATCTTTACTTAGTACCAACATTAAAGAAACGAGTAATGTACTTCCCTATTAATACTACCTATAAATAGATACGAACGAAACATCTGCTATTTCTTTAACACTAACGAACTGAATGTGTTTTTATACGACGTAAAAATTTCGCTTTACAAATATTACGAAAAACATTATGAAGATGTGCCTTCAATCGCAAACACAAAACTAGTAGCCTAGCAGCCGTTGGTAGAAGCGAAGCTTGTACATAGCAACATTACACCGCTACAGTGGCTTGAGAGGAGGGGGAAGGCTATAAACAAATCCAGGCTGACTTGTTTACAGCTGGCACCAGTCGTTCAATAATCGATCCGCTTCCAAAGCCGTTGTCTCGTCAACAACAGACAAGTGGAATTATAATTCAGGTCTGTTTATATGTCCAAGAAATATTTTTCGTGACTTTTACAGATAGTGCAGAAAATAAGTGACTTTTTTGGGACTTTCGTGACCTTTTCCACAACTCATGACTTTTTCGTGACTTTCGTGACCAGTAGACACCCTGTACATGTATAAGCTATTT
Organism: Bacillus rossius redtenbacheri; assembly: GCF_032445375.1. NCBI lineage: Eukaryota > Metazoa > Arthropoda > Insecta > Phasmatodea > Bacillidae > Bacillus > Bacillus rossius. The sequence continues at coordinate 196,864,735 of NC_086330.1, read as the reverse complement.
AATGAAAGAAATGAAAGGACTACATATATGCTATAGATAGAGCCACCTGTTTGCGGTGAAAATAAATGGCAGATTTCGTCAATTATTTTTGTTGATTTCGGTGTATTTTTCGTCATTTTTTAAACTGATTTCGGTAAAATTTTCGTCGCTTTTAGAAAATTTTCTTTTTAATGCTTTTTTAATTCTTTTTAAAAACTCAGGTAATTTGTGATCTTTAAATTTTTAGTTTTATTGAAGTCATGCAGAAAAAACAAGAATTTAATAATTACTTAAAGTGTACAAAAATAGTTACAATCAACAAAACACTTTTCTTCCCAAAGAACATATTAAAAACCTAAATTTTTATTTCTTATGGAGAAGTTATCACTTATAAGCTATAAGTGTTATCACCCAACGGACATACGCTAGGTGGAAAAGCCAGTGCAGTCATCAGCTCCATATTTTCTGCACAGATACTTGTCCTTCTGTCTGTTATAATGTTTCCGTAATAAGAGTAACCTCGTTCAGAGTCAACGTTGCTGACAGGAATACACAAAGCCTGCACTGAACATTCCACAAAACATGGAAAGTCTGACTTCATAGACAATAAAATTGTCAGTACATCTACATCTTTACCAGACTCTACATCAGACTTCACCATATCCCTGAAAACAGAGTATGCTTCCAAATACTGACATGGGGAAAGCTGTTTCAAAAGAGGTATACATTTTAAAAAGTCAGAAATGTCACTAGGGGCATTGTTAATTACATGTCTTGGGTCAAAAAGTTTACCAACCGCTGTAATGAATGACTTTGCAGAGTCACTTTCCCTTAGCTCTACTAGCTTATTCAAACATTTTGAAGCAACAGCTTTGAAAAGAGAGGCTAAATTGTCCCTGCTCTGCCTGTGTATGGTTTCTAGTATTTCAGAGGTAATTTGAAAAAAGAATCCATCACACACCCAAGTAAATAATTTTGCCAAATCATTTAGCTTGGTGTCCAGTGTTAGAGCTAAGGGAACTGATGAAGTTTCAAGCAACTGCAATAAGTTGCAGCACTTGCTGAAGTGTTCCACAAGAAACACTGCCTGGCACTGGATTATTTTGGTATCTGACAAAGACAAATTTTTGAAGTATTGCACGGCCGTGCTGTCATCTTGGGAGGTGTTGAAAAACGCAACTACATCACACAAATGGTCTCTCAGGTATTCCACACTCCTGAACCACGAGTTCCATCTAGTGATAACAGGAATTGGGAAGAGGATACTTATCTTTAAGAAAAGATAGGTATGCACGTTTTCTTTTCCGCGTATTAAAAAAAAAACATGTTTCGTTTGTGTCACACACTCGTTAAGCTTTTTGAGTTCTACAGCCCACAAATTTGACACCAAGTTGACTTTGTGTGCCCAGCATTGTGTGTGTAGAAGTTCTTCAGAAACTAAGATTCTGATAGTGTTTACGCATTTCCCCATGTACCGAGCAGAATCTATGAAGTTATGGAAATAATGTTTTCATACAGAATCTCAAGTTTCTGTATAACAGAAACAATTGCTTGAGAGCATTCTGTAGCATTTGCATTTTTTAGCACTTTCACACCTGCCACAAACAATTTCTGAACTGAACTATCACCACATTCAAGAATATTTACCAGCACCAAAAACATACACTGACCCTTTCTGTCTGTGGTTTCATCACAAAGAATAGAAACCCGCTTTTCCCTTACAGCATTCTTCATTTTTTCTTCTTCTTCAAGTATCAATTGAGGCACACACGCATCTCGTAGCCTACTTGCTATAGGTAAATCACCACCACCTGGGAAAAGTAAGGAACGTCAGGAATGTTATATAATTAGGCCTAGGGTATTTCCTACATTTGGATAGAATTTCAGGAATTTAAAACCAGAAATATTAAAAACATTATGAGAATTTAGTTTTATTCAGTTTTATTTAGGTACAGAAAGCACTACAGTTCTTGTGTATTGAAATGTTATGCTCATTGACTGGAATTTAATTTTTTTTTTTACAAATTTCAGTGTAGTTTCAAGTTTCTGTGAAAACAATAATAAAAAAATCATAAAGTTTGTAAATCAAAGGATATTTTTAAAAGTAGGCCTACCTTCAATCTTTTAATTTAGGATGATCAAGTTTCTCTAAAGGAATATTGGCTTCCATGAAAGCACGAACTATTGACATATCGTCTTCTTTAGCCTTTTTCATGCGGGAAATTACAGTAAGTCCTCGGTTTACGTCGGGGTTACGTTCCTGAAAACCGCGACGTAAATAGAAACGACGCAAAATGAGCCATGTTTCATGCCACCGGCCGGCCACGGCCTAAGGTCGGCCGGAAGCGCTGGCATACAGACGTGACAACGGGCAATTTTATCAGCAAATGACAACTGACAGCGTGGGAAACAAGTCCAACTAGTACTTCTCAGCTTTATAGAATGGTTATTTAACCAGCTGCTTTATTACCTTTATTGATTGAAGTATAAAAACAGATATATAGTACATACTTTACGTAATATAAACGCATAATGCATTCAAAGTGTAAGGATACAAAGTGGTTTAGCGCTACACAGATTTTACTTTGAGTCATTCCCGGGAGAAAACAACCATTTTCTTTAGGAGGCTGGTAAGAACAAAGTCAAAAGAAATGCATACATACAATAAAAGTACTATGAGTATGACAAACATTGAGAGCCCTTGATTTAAAATAATCACATGAAGTAATAAACACCTAAAAGAGGTTATACAATAGCGCGGCGCAATTCTTACAATTTACGTACGGGAATAAATCTAATAAAATCAATGTAAAATATTTTTCATGAGAAACACTACTTTAAATTTACGTAACAATATAAATTATATCATTTTACGTAACATTTTAAATGAAAAAGCTCTGAATACACTACACAAAGCGACTGAAGTGCCAAGGAGTTGGACGAAAAGGGGTAGGAGAAAATGCTGTGTCGTTGTGGGAAGTAGATAACACTTCTACGTGCGAGATACGTGAGTGGCCGAGCGGGCGGGCTGGTAGTATTGCATCACCGCGCGGAGAGCAGGAAGCGTCCCTCATGATGTATGATAAGATAAGGCAGTGAACGTCTAGCTTACGCTACATAGCATAAATTAACTACCAAAGGAAACAAAGAATTATAAACGAATTATATACGGTTTTTTGGTTAAAATAAAGATTTACGGTCATTGTAAACGACGTTATTGTGAATCGGCGACATCTTAAATTGAAACATGAGTACTCAAACATTAGCGACGTTAATCCGAAACGACGTAAATCGGTACGACGTAAATAGAGGACTTACTGTACGTCTGTGAGTGAAATCTGACGTTTGACACCTGACATATTTGCTGCTTCAGATTGTTTTGCAGCTTGTGCGAACGCTGTATTCTTTCTGTGGGAAGCGCTGCCATTAATGTGTTTCAAACACGTATCCTTCCTGGCCCACTCGATGCGCACGTTACAATACTTGCACATCAAAATCTTTTTGGTTTTGTCAAAGATATAAAATCCTTCGTGCGAGAATTCTTTCTCGCGGTCGTAAATTGTAACCACCATTTTAAACATTTTATTTTGTAACGTTACATTAAACACCTTTGTAGACTACACGCAGTCGACAATATAAACAGTAAACAAGTAGATCTACGACGAGACTAAATAATCACAGAATAACACCGCAAGACTCCTGACATTCGACTAAATACTAATAACCAAATAAATATATTAAATCGAAGAATCGTTCTCGCACGTCCAGTAGCAGGGTGTCTACAGACTCTGAGGAAATTATTTTAGTGACCTTTTGGGGACCTTTTAGCAAAATATTTTGTATAACTTTTTGGGTTTAAAATTCATCAACAATACATTTTACTTACGATTTATCAGGGTATCTTCAGATATCTGGCAAACCAATTTCAGGACTTTTTCAGGACCTTAGTGACCACTAAACATAATTTTTTGCGTAAAACTGTACGCAGCAATTTTTGTTTCAATCTGATTAAAGTAAACATTAATCAGATGCATCAAGCCCACATGAAGGTTTAGGCCTAGTATCTGTCACATCACTACAAACATTTAACTTAAGCTTAAGCCTACTAGTTATTAGGGATTGTTTGCCTGAACTCAAGTCATTCACTAACTGAAGATGACATTTACCCTTTTCATGTGTTTTAACCGAGTTGACACCTCCATGACCAATATCAAAGCTTGTTCTGCAGTTGCAGCAAAATGCTCTATTCGTATCAGTTTCATCGCATCTCAGCCACAACTTACAGGTGCCTGCATATGGCAGTTCATACCAGCTGTTTCGAAAACTACATTTACCAGGCATTTTTATAATCACAATTTATCCACTACACACAGAAACACCCACGAGACATTTCATAATACACACAATCTGGAAGATATTTTCAACACAAATGCTTGTTTGATGCTAATTTGGCGGGAATGTACTTGTGTTTATATTATAGAAAATGTCTTAATAAAATAGAATTATCCTAAACGTGTATGATGAAAGAGAGAAAATATATTTTCGTAGCACACACATGCATATAGGCCTATATATAACTGAAATATCACTACATATTTGTTTGTGAAATACAAGGGAAATTTAATGTGCAAAACTGAAATAAAAGGGGTATAACTCGGAAAATTATGTCATTGGTTGAATCAGGGTGTCTACAGAAGTGACAAAATCAATTTTAGTGACTTTAACTGACCTAAATGGCAACAATTTTTTTTTTCCAGATTTCTTTTTTACTTTGTACTTTTGATTAAACAAATTGACACTTTTACAAAAAAAATTACACATTAGGCATAACAATCAGTTATGCCTAAAAACTACCAATGACCACCAAAATTTAAAATGACATGTTATCCTAATGAGAAGATTGTGTATTTACTATACTTATATCTTATATGGACGCGGAGGCGGAAAGCATCGTTATCGTAACAAGTTGTACGTACCGTATTTACTCGCACAATTGTCACAGCACAATTTTACCAAATTTTATGAAAAATGTTAGGTGCGACCATTGAGTAAAAATTAAAAAAAAAAAATAAAAATGTAAAACTCGTTTATGACGTTCTCACAAAACGATTTCCCATTAAATGTGATAGAACGTTTCGATCCCACCATTTTCTCCGTACTGTCTTTATTTTACGTTGGAATAAATTATTTGTTAAGAAATTACCATTTATTTATTTAATTAACATGAATACAAAGTTTTCTGATGTGTAAATTCTCTTTCAGTTAAATTTTCAATCATTTTTTCTGTCGCTGCTGTGTTTGGTTATGTTGATGGCTGTATAGAGTGCGCGCACGTAGTCAAGTACGGATATCGATAGGTCGCCGATTGCATTCAGCGCGCGCACTCTGCCTGGTTCCATGTAAACTAAATTTGATAGCCAGCACTCACATTTCTTCCTCCCACACGGCCACGCCAAATGAAAGCAGGCTGTTCCATTGTGTTTACGGCTGTTCCGATCGCGCCTCAGTCGCCATCAATAAATTAGTGTGCGACGATTATTTGCTGGCGATGATTATACAAGTAAATACGGTAGTATACTGTAACATCTATGGTTTAAAAACCTCTTAATCCTCGTACAAATATGAGTCTTTTCATACGTCAGGCAATGCTAGACTCGTACGCCTGTTCCTAAAAAACGAAACAACGAAAACGAACATAGCACAACAATCAGCTTGGCATAGCATTGAATTTTACCACTGCGTTTCATGGTATCTTATTTCAGCACTTTGTTCTTCTATCGCAGGCCAAACCAATTTAAAGAAAGAAATATACGGCTGTGCCAATTACACAGTCACTTAGTGTCCAATAAATATACGTGAAAATACGCCAATAGAAAATTTTTTTGTGAGCTTGTACCGAATTCCCTGACTTTTTAGTGACTTCGTGACCTCGGATCAAAATTCGTTACTTTCGGGACTTTCGTGACTTGTAGACACCCTGTATGATGTATGGTCCCGCCACGTTTCGTTAAATAAAAAAAAAATGTTTGTTTACAAGTTTAAAACTCACGCGAGTTTGAACGCTTGCTTCCACTTTCGCATAAATAATTACCATAATAAAGAGTAAATAAACATTAACAATGTCAACAAACGTAACTTACCTAGCCAGATTGTAATTTCTGCCGCCAACAATAATGGCCAAATGTGTTAATCATAACGTCGTATGTGCATCCTTTCATGATAAATATTTGTCGTGATTTGATTTGTAACACGTACAGCACTAAAATACACAGATTGCTTTTGTGATGTGTCTCAAGTTTAGTCATAAAGCCAAATACCGCACTGGCACATCACTGTATGCTATGCTGTTTCGAATAGTTGTACACGCTTAGTTCTGGCTTACTTTACAAACAAAAAACCTAACTTCGCTCGTTAAAAGTATTTGAGTATCACAGTTAAAAATACAGCTTCTTAGTACACGGAGACGTTCAATCATGCGGTTAATTTCCCACACGGATAAACAGCCATGTACTACGCCATCTTGTAACAGCAAAGGCCAGTGCACAAAGTGGAACAGCCAAGAAAGTCAAAGAGCCAATTGAAATTGTTCATGTTAACCAACAGCAAAAAGTCACTTTCTGAGTATTACCCAACGGTATTACCCCACATAAAAGCTACTACGAATACAAGTATAGTTGGTAGACCTGTACATTAAATTTGTCTGTCCGTACGGGACATAAACCAAATTTTTTTTTAAAAAAGTCAGTTTAATTAAATTTTCGTGACTTTTTACACTTTTTACATTAATTTCCGGATTTTTTCGTGACTTTCGTGACCAATCCCTCAATTTCGTGACTTTTTCATGACTTTCGGGACCTGTAGACACCCTGAGTAGGCAACTGTTGGAGTTGACGTGTTTCAACTTCACATTGCTCGCATTTAAGTTCTCACAACTTCGAACTTTCTCTTTGCACCTTACCTAACCTAACAACATGAACATGAACCTAACCCGGTCAGACAGAGGTCTCGTAATTGTCATGTAAACAAAAACCCGTCGATTCTTTAGCGCGAACATGACATCAGAATTTATTGAGCGTAAGCAGTTTTCGTTATTCTGTTGTTTGGAAATGTAGTTTTTTTGTGGACAGCAACGAGCTATTCGACGAAATACCAATATAATCGATATATCTCACGTTAACATGGTCTGATCGACTTATAGCGCTCAATCGAATAAAAGTTAATACAACAGTGAGAGGAATACGTTCATTTAGTAATTTTTTCGCATTTTATCGCCATCGCGGTATATTTCGCGCAAATTCCTAGATTATGGCAAAAATTTCGCGATTTTTCACGCCACGAAAAACAGGTGGCTCTAGCTATAGAATATACATTTACAAAAATTATTCCCCAAAAATAAATAGGCCTGCACTGTATTCACATGAGCATTTCAATAGGCCTATTATTGTAAACAGTCAACATAATGTGGTAGCTCACATTTAAAATCTGCTGTTTAAAAAGACAAGCTGCTCTATATTTTCAGCCAACAGATTCTCTCTTCTGGATGTAACAGTGTTACCAGCACTGCTGAAAAGCCTTTCGTTTTCCACCTGCGTGGTTGGTATAGCCAAATATTTTCTTGCGACTCTGGCAAGAGCAGGAAAACGTGACTGGTACTGCTGCCACCACATAAGAGGGTCACTTGATTGGGGGATAACATTTTCACCAAGATAAATCGTAAGTTCATTTTCAACTCTTGGTGACTTTACTGAGGAACAATTAGATTTCTTCAGATGTTCAAAAGTATTCCACAGAGAACAGGTGGCTTCAACTGTATGATCTGATGGATTTTCTTCTGGAACAGGTGCTGTTTTATTATCAACAACCACTTTGAGATCTGAAGTAATACGCTGCACACAAATAAGATTTTCATGGTCTTGCAGCAAAATGTTTTTGAAGCGTGGGTCAAGTACCATTGCAATCATGTCTTCTTTTACTGTTGTGTACAACAGAAACCGAGGCAGCGACGCAGCAAGAGGAAGAGAGAGGCAACAACTCCGCAGGGGGGAGAGGCAATGCTATGGCTGGGGGGGAGAGAGGCAGAGGCAGCGCTGTGGCAGGAGGGGAGAGAGGCAGAGGCGTGGCTTAACCTCCTTCCTGCCAGCTATCCAGCCAACCAGACAAAGGAGTGTTAGAATCCTTGACCCACTTGCCTTCTTCCTTCACTTCCCCTCTTCTTCTCCGACAACACTCCACATCAACACAGCGGCAGCGCGCGAGACCAGCTTTCTTTATCTTTATGTCGTTTGAGATAGGACTAACTGCTTACGTCTGGCATGCCTCACGACGGTCCTACTGAGAACGGACACTTACAAAATCACCTCTCGCCGCTCACAATACATGGCTTGTTGTTTGATGCATGCCAAGCTGCCCTGCCCTCAGATAAACCCAGAAAAACACGTTTTTAAATTTTTCTCAAAAATTTTTACAAAACCAGGAGGGGGGCTTATATGCGGGCGGGGCCTTTGACCGTGCTTTGTTCAGTTCAACGAATTTCCCCACCCTTTCAGAACAGGAGAGAAAGGACAGCTTAAGGTCACAGCTTTGTTTACAGAGCCGTCAACTTTCCATTCGTACTGCGTCCTTTAGGGGTGGCCAAAGTTGTGTTGCCCGCCGTAGACGACTGGTGCGGACATTATGCGAATTTTTCTTTTTTTCTTTTAAGGATATATAAATAAAGGGTGCGGACATTATGCGAGGGCGGACATTACGCGAGTGAATACGGTACTTTTCTGAAGAGAGATAGCCAATGCAATTCCAGGGTTACTTTGATCTTCAAAATACAGTCAAACCTCTCAGAAACGACCCCTCACGGTTCCCAGGAATAGGGTCGTAATAGAGGGGGGGTCGTATTAGATGTTTTCCGAAATCAGTTCATTTCAACCCCCCCCCCCCCTTCCTAAACCGCTACTCGCTAACGAGCCGTACAATGGCAGGATGCTGTCACTCACAATGCTAGACGGCTTTGCTTTAAACCCACTTCAACCTTCATGACAAGTCTGTCACCCTACAGGCCACCTCTAAAGAAAATATGTCAAAAGACAGTTTATTTTTACTGATTAGTTTACATGTATGTTTTCTGCTTGCCGTAGTTAAATACACTAGAACCCCGACGTCACGAACCCCGGATTTAACGAAGCAGTGATTTTACGAATACATTCTCGGGAACCGTCAAAAAATTGGACATTTTGACCAAAATGTGAAAATCAGAAAAAATTGTTAAAAAAAAATGAAAGATCATTAAAATCTGTTAATTTTAACACACAACGTATTTTTGTGTTGGCTTTAATACTTCCAATAATGTTCATGTAAGAATAACATAAAAATAATGGGACATTTCATTTAAAAATGTGGCAGCTGTATAGCCCGTCCCACTCTTAGATTGCAGTACACGGCTTATGGCGTGCGCTGTTTCCAAATCTCTAACACATTACGAATTTCAGGAGATGCGTGTCTTTGTAATTTGGATCGAACAAGAAGCATTTTAAGAAATCATATCGTAATTTATAATATTTTATACTATTACACATATAAATTTGTAATAATACCACTTTTATGTAAATTTCAAATAAAAACTACCTATTGTTGACAAAATTTTCTTATAGTTTTCTTTTCTGTTCTAAAAATCCCATATATATATATATGTATATATATAATTATATACATATACATATATATATATACATATATATATATATATATATATATATATATAGATATATATATATATAACATTTTCATGGGCCCGATAAATGCCGTATTTTTGGACAAGTCATGTCCAAAATGATAAATAAAATACGGTAATGGAAATTCTCGGTCGAGTAAGTTATGGGAAAAATCCGAACAATTGGTTCGAAATGGGGAAGATTTTTTGAAAAACAGAAAAATCGCAAGAACTCCCATAATATGAATAATATTGAATCCGTTTTAACATATGATAACTCGGATTACCAAATGCCGAAAAATGTTTTCTAAATACATTTTTGATACGACCAGCCATAACTGCATTGGTTCGAAAAAAAATTTCATCGGACAAAAAAACGTAACTGCCTTAGTAGACACCTTATCAAATCTGTTTAAATTTTTTGTAATAATATCATAATTATTTTCCAAAACTTTGCCTAAAACAATGTTTGATAAGATGCTTGGTGAGAAGGATAGAAAAATAATTCAAAATTTTGTACCATGATCGCTATTAAATTCCTTCGTATTTATTTCATACATTTTAAATATTATGTTCAAGAATCGATTATAATATTTTTTGTTGACTAAGGAAGCCATGTATTTGAAATTGCTTGTAGGACAGAACCCCACTTATCTAAACACACGACCCTGTTTCCTCTTACGACGGCAGCGCGCGCTCTTGTACTGATAAGACACATCTTTAACAGCTATTTCCACGGAAACTGTAGAAGCAATTGAGATGGAGCTGCTTTTAAAAACTAATTCAATTCATTGTGAACATTTTTCTTGCTTTCATCCCCCATCTATCTTTAATAGAAAATTTTTTTTCCGCGGGTCAACTTTTTGATGTGTCAGTTTGTGAGAAAATGCATTTCAATATATTAAAAAAATTATTTAAGTGAAACCTGTACAAATTTTGTCTTAACATTTGTTCGGTGGCGTCCTAAGGCATTAATTTACTTATAAAAAAAATCTGAATGAAATACACATGTAGGTTTTCTTTTTTTGATGTGAAACATATCGGAATACTTCAAAACAGTTCGCAGCGAATAAGTTATGTTTTTTAATTTTTTCGGACACTTAAAATATTGTTAAGTATTCAAAATAAGCATTGCCTGATGCGTATTTTGATTCTATACAATATGAAAAAAAGGTTGGTCCAAAAATTAAAATTTTAAATTTCGTTTGATATTTAACAACGCACGAAGAAACAAGGACAGTGCTAATGGCAATCGGCGTGTGTTAGAGAGAGAGAGAATGCGCCCATTTACTTCCATACTGCAATCTAAGAGTGGGATGCTCTATAGGTTCTGCAACGCGAGTGGGCGCACACGAAGCTCGCCCGGCTGGCTGGCAGCAGCGGCTTCATGACGCATAAGCTCACCACTCCCTCCCCTCCTTAACATTCTTCAAGGCTAGCTCATCCCTCCCAGACACTCAAATCATTTAGTGTCCTCCCCTATAACACCCCAAATTCGCTCCCCTTTGAAAAACCTTCAGTGAGAAAATGCTCATTTCATCCTCCCTTCTCTCGTAAAATTGGGCTATTATGAATGGGGTACTAAAGCGGTGAGGGAGGGGTCAAAATATGTCACTTTTCACACCAAGATCGAGTTCAGTCATCTCTGGCAAGGAATTTTACAAGCTTTCAAACTTAAATATAAATGTATTTTAATAGCAAGGGTCCTATGAGAAGGAATATACCGAATAAAATAAAGCTGCTGTCACCAAACAAAGCATAAAACGGCCCAATGCGTGGTCGCTTCATTATTGCTCGCGCGAGAGGTGAGACGTGGAATGTTAGAAGAAAGATAAAAGCGGGGGAGACAGACGGCAGCCAGTGTGTTTCCAGCGTGGGAAATAAGTGGCGTAGTCTTTTTTTTATGCTGGGTGAAGCGACCTTTTTCTATCAACCCATGGGAAAAGATAATTGCTTGAGCTGTCAAAATAAACATCACTGCGGCAGTTAAAACAAGACGCGGGCGAGCATCCAGTCGGTCGCTGTGTATTGTCAACCGATAGTAATCAAAATCAAGAGAAATCCAGCAGGTAGCTTTGCCTTAACTGCGTACCACACTATTCTCCGTTCACTCTTACCTGAGTTTTGGAATAAACAAAGCCTCTTGTAAACAAACATTCTCATTGGCTGCCGGCCGCCGCGCACATTATTCGTGCGCAAGAAATAGTCCCATTTGTAAGTATTTTTACACTGCCTTTTTTTATAACAATTGTTGATATATAGCATTATAGCATTTCAGCATTAATTTCCAATACAGTTTAATGTGGCAGCAAGTATTTACTTACAATTATGTTAGCAGATGCCGTGTGTACGGTGGCATAGACAAAAGGTATTGTATAGTGTACAGTTGATGCCCGGCGCAAAAGTTGCATTTCGGATTCGCGCGCGCATGGTTTGTTATGGCTGACGTCGGACCGAGTTTTGTGAAACACAGAACGAGAAAGCCTTTGAAAAGTGCACAGAAAACTATTGTGTTGAATGTTTTTAAAACATTTTCAGACAAATATCCGGATTGTTGTATGCACGATATCGCGAGTTTAATTGCTGTATATACGGGTGTTTCGCAGAGCAGTGTGCTTCGTGCAAGGAAAGAATTACAGGACACCGGGACATTAACATACTCCGGGAAGAAAAGGAAATGTGAGTATCCTGTTATAAAAACTTGTATGTGATGATTTTGTGAAGACGGTTATTAGGCATAAAGTGCATAGTTTTTTCATCGCAAAGGAACCACCTACGCTGAAAAAAGTGCTACGGTGCTTCCTGTTATATTACGTCTCCGTTATTTTATTAGCACCGACTGTACTAAAGTGTGTGTGTTGCAACTAGTGCTTGGCGCGCAAGATGAATTCAGCCTATCACTTGCTGACGTGGTGCAGTGATACGGCGGTGTTTGTTTATTTTAGAACTCAGCTAAGAGTGAACGGAGAATAGAAACTCGCAAAAAGCTAAACGTAAACCGTTGCCACAAAAACCTTTATCTGCACCCTGCTGACAAAGGGACGTGGAATGGTGGGTTGTTAAGCGCTGACAGCGGTCAACAGGAAGTGGTATCTATTTTTAGATATGCGCTGCCTACGGCAGTACAACACTCTGCAAGAGAAACGCAGTAACACGCTACTCACCACAAGAAATTGGTTTTCTGTCCGATTTTCTTTGGATTTTCGGCAATTTTTTTCACGGTTCCTCGAAATCGGGTTGTAATAGAGAGGTGGTCGCAATAAATGGAGTCGCAACAAAAAGGTTTTACTGTAGTTAGTAAGTGTTGCCTCAATGCCATACAGCAATGGTATTTTGGAAGAGATAGTGGGAAATTTAGAGTAACACAGCTCTCTTGTGGCTTGTTCTATTGGCTGTAACACACTTACTACATTAGCAGCAAGCTTCCACTCACTCAATGTGAATTTTCTACTGTCATTGAATCTTCTAGATCTGCAGATAAGGGTACCTGCTGCTCAACAAGGCGGGAGAGCATTGTAAACTCACTGTTCCATCTTGTCGGCACCATTGGTAACAGCTCATGTACAGGTTTGTTCAACTTTAGCTGCAGAGCATGAAGCCTTTCTCGAGCAATATTGCTGTGGCGATAATGTCCCACGATTGCCCGGCCTTCTGCTAGAAGGTCTGCAACATTGTGTTCACTTTTAGCATCTTGAACTGCCAACTGTAGTGTGTGGGCAAAACACAGTGTGTGAATCCATGATGTTTTGTTTATGGCAGCTGTGAAATTTTTAGCATTATCTGTAACTACATACAATGGAATTGACTTGGTGGGAAAATTCCATTCGTCTATAGCTGCTGTCAACTTTTCTTGTATCGCCAGAGCAGTGTGCGAACCTGTAAAGTGGTAATTTCCAAGGACATGATATTTCAACTCAAAGTCTTTTGTCAAATAGTGACTTGTGAGATAAATAAAACTGTCCTGCCTTGTGGATGACCATATGTCAGTAGTAAATGAAACAGACAGAAGTTTATCATCAACATCTCTCTTTATTTCTTCTGCAAGTTTGGCTTTTTCTTCACGGTAAATTTTTGGTACAATAGACCTGGAAAACGTAGTGCGAGATGGTACTTCATAACCTGATTCTAATTCATTGAGCAGTCCTTTAAATCCGTGATCCTCTACACTGCTGGATGGCTGAAAATCACATGCCATCATTACACCAATTTTCCTGTCAATTATGATTTTTCTAGCTTCGCTAACTTTTCATTTCTTTGTGAGACAGTCTGTCTATAAGGATTTTCTTTTTGTTTTGAAGCTTTTTCCTTTGTTATTTCCAATAATCCTTTTCGGCGGCTGGATGAATTTTCAAGTGTCGCAAGAGACCACTTCTTAAGTCGGCGTCTGAATATGTTTTTTGCACACTTTGCACTCACCTTCACCCTTTCGTTTTTCATAAAATTTCCAAATATGCGACAATTTACGGTCTCTAACATTTTCAGAACTATCAGTCATTCTAATAATTACATGTAATAGCGCTGGGAAAAAAAAAAAAAAAAGTACGGTCCTTTATTTCCCGGCAATTTAAACTAAACTTAACCCCAAAAAGAAAATAAAGTATTGAACTCTTTCCATAGATTACGGGACACACAAACAGTGAGTGTTCACTTCTTGCCATATCCGTGCCGTTTGTTGCTAGCGATCCAAGCGACGTTCTTTCAAAATATGGTATATTCTTAAAGTGCGACATGTATTGGTATTCGTTTGAATTGTGAAACGTCACTGTTTTCAAAAATTTTTACGTGAACGTGGAAAATAAACAATAGAACATACACTGTGTTATGTCGTCATGTGGTAACTGATTCAAGTTTTTAGTTTAAGTACCTAGTAACTCTTTTTTTACACGTGTAAGTAAAAATTTCACATTATTTAAATGCATAAGTAGACAATCAGAGTTAAGCAATACAAATACTCGAAATTCTAAAATATTCTCGAAACGAAATCAAGAATATTTTGAACTCTTTACTCGATATTATCAAGACTCGCACGTCTCTACTCTACAAGCGTCTCCACCCCTCATCGCCCCCTTCCTGCAGAATGGAGTTCCAGAGCAAAGGGACCAGCATTGGAGAAGGCAACTAACTCTTCTCAGTTATCAGGGTTACTATCTCATCCCATAATGTCAGAGTAGTTTATGCATATGCTGTTGGTACTCCTACTTTAACTATTAAAAAACAGTTAATCATGTAACCAAGTTTAATATTTACTGGTAAATTGTAAATAAGTAAAAAATATTAAAACTTACATCTATGTATTAAAAAACTCTGTTAAGTGTGATCTAAATTTTACATATTACCAAGGTAATAAGAGTATAGGTAACTAAAATCTCTGTTATATAGTACAGTAAGTCCTATATTTACGTCATACCGATTTACGTCGTTTCGGATTAACGTCGCTAATGTTTGAGTACTCATGTTTCAATTCAAGTTGTCGCCGATTCACAATAACGTCGTTTACAATGACCGTAAATCTTTATTTTAACCAAAAAACCGTATATAATTCGTTTATAATTCTTTGTTTCCTTCGGTAGTTAATTTATGCTATGTAGCGTAAGCTACACGTTCACCGCCTTATCTTATCATACACCATGAGGGACGCTTCCTGCTCTCCGCTGCTCTCCGCGCGGTGATGCAATACTACCAGCCCGCCCGCTCGGCCACCCACGTATCTCGCACGTAGAAGTGTTATCTACTTCCCGCAACGACACAGCATTTTCTCCTACCCCTTTACGTCCAACTCCTTGGCACTTCAGTAGAGGTGTAAAAGTAACTAAAAAAAGTGTACCCGTATGTATTCGTTACTATAACAATTAGTACTCGTTACTTTCGTATCGTTACTCGTTACTTCTGATACCGCATAACATGCTATGTTATGTAACAGCAACGAATCGAGTCGTATTTCGTACGCGTACAGTATGACGTCGCGTAAATAATAATAAATCAAATATAAACAATTAAAAGTATTTGATAATTAACAGCTTTTGTTAACCAAGAAACAATAAAATCTCATTAGAGCAGCTTTATTATAATATCTCTTTTAAGATAAGAACAAAAAACGTGAAAATACGCGATAATAAAAAACAAAAACATACATATTTATAATTTGTAAAAAATACTTTCTTACGTTGTTTCTGTTCCAATCTCAAACTTTGTCTACACACAATACCTTTAATAAACAGTAAAAAACTTGGACAACGAATTTCCAAATTATACTTTTCTTAATAAACAAACATCGTTCGTTGTAACGAATAAGCGCGCGCATGCGTAAAACATACGAAAAATGCGAGTAACGAAATACATTCGTGTGTAACGTTTCGTTACTCGTTACTAGATGCCGCACCCGTTACTCAGTAACGAATACATACGGTTTGCTACAGCTCTACGACTTCAGTCGCTATGATATCATTGCGTTGGCCGGAGTTTTAAACGTGCCGTTGTTAACTTTATCGTGATTAAATGCGTTTGTAGTAGGCCTACAGTATCAGCTCACTGCAATTTATGATTTTTTCTTCATAAGATGTCTTCCAAACGACTATATATCTGTTTTTATATTTCAATCAATAAAGGTAATAAAGCAGCTGGTTAAATAACCATTCTATAAAGCTGAGAAGTACTAGTTGGACTTGTTTCCCACGCTGTCAGTTGTCATTTGCTGATAAAATTGCCCGTTGTCACATCTGTATGCCAGCGCTTCCGGCCGACCTTGGGCCGTGGCCGGCCAGTGGCATGAAACATGGCTCATTTTGCGTCGTTTCTATTTACGTCGCTGTTTTCAGGAACGTAACCCCGACGTAAACCGAGGACTTACTGTATACCCATTTATTCACGCAATTTTTGAGACATGTTTTCGTACATTATATTGAATTGTATTTATATGAGGGTGACATTAAGGAAAAATTTACACTGTATTTATTTTTAAGTTGTCACACAAAGTATAGGTTTTAAGAAAGCAGTAGAGTTTTGTTCCATGAAATAAAAACTACCCTTACGAGTAGAGTTCAGTTGAAGATACTAGCTCAACTTGAGTTTTAGAGTCTCCAGCATCTCCGCCGAACTCTAAAATAAGTTGGTAGCTTCAAATGTCATGAAAGAACCAGGTTACAAAACAGCAGCAATGAGGCAAAGAATTTATTCAGTTCTAATTTTTTCCCAAAGAATTCAAGCACAAATAAAAAATGCCTACACAGAGGAAAACAATACAGACTAAATCCCAATCAATATCAAGGAACAGTAAGGCTCTAAAATTACATGCAAATTTAAAAGGGGTTTTATGGTTTTATCTGAAAGATAAATACTGATAGTGAAGGTGGGCAACACAAAATTGTCTCCTAATAACCAAATCTAATAATGCACAAAAACAGCACTTGCAGTTTGAACACATGCAGCCAGATTGTGAAATAAAGTAAAGCAATTTTTTTTTGGGGGGAGGGGGGAAAGAGAGAGAGAAACTTAATTCAGAAGACTGAAGACTGCATCAGCACACTTGACGCATGGATAAGTATTTGCTGCAATATCAGGGATGCCACTTGAAGTAACAAATAAGATCACATATTTCCTGGCTAAAGCTTTCCAAAATTGAAGGTGAAAATGTAAAGAAACATTAATAACTAGAATATTACATAGTAAAAAAAAACTGGAATGAAACACAACCTACTTAACACAAAAACTTTGAATAAAATGCATTAATACCAATATTCTCAAAACTATAATAAAACTGTTTTTTTTTTGGTGAAAAACTCAAACTACAATAATATTAACAAATTCCTCTTGTCAAAGCAACACACTAGTCTTTATAAAATAGTGGAACTGGCCAAAAAAAAAAAAAAACCCATTAAAATCATCACAGTACTCAAATACCACAAGGTGAACAGATTCAGAAGAGTGTAAAAGTAGCAGTCAAATCATATGGATCCATAAAAACCTCAATATTTATCAGAATCCTGCCAGACATTAATTCAGAAATCTCAACACAAATCATTTTACTCAATAAAATTTACTTTTTGAAATTTTCCCATTAATTTCCAGACTGTCAATTTTTCTAAATATTTTAGTAACAATGAAAATAAAAACACTTGAGTGTAATTATATCCAATGTATACAATACAATGTCATAACTACATCTTTCCAGAGTCAGGAAGACAATTCCTTACTGCAACAATATTCCCTGGCTGGTTCCATTACAAACACACTGGTCATGGCAGGATGGCCTCAGAAGTCGGCGTCCAGGGTGAACACGTTCTCGTTCTTGCTAGCCATCACACCACACTTCTGGTACTCTCCCACCTTCTTCTCAAAGAAGTTGGTCTTCCCCTCCAGCGAGATGTGTTCCATGAAGTCAAATGGGTTCTCAGAGTTGTAAACCTGCGAGTAAGCAAACCACTGTCTTGAAATTCTTTACATCACCAGTTTTCTAATACAAACACTGGTTCACACAAAATGGTATAGTGTAATATGGTGTAATAGTGATAAATGGACAGTATAATAAGCACAGTAAAACCCCGATTTTACATTACCACTTTTTACGTTTTCCCTTATTTGCACCATTTAATTTTTCCCATTTTAACCTCATTTGATGCAATATGATAAATTCCCATTGCATACCTGCCAACTTTTTGAAACTCCCATCAGTAAAACTTTTAGAATTTATAAAATTTGGCGTAAATCATGTGCGGCAATTACTAAGGACTGGTAACCAATATCAATTTCTCGACTTTCCCATAACCTTATATTCGACCCAACAAAATGTTATGTGAACTACTTTAAAAATATAATTTCTAGTGCTGCTGTAATAATATTTTTTTAAAACTTAGCACAAAAATGAACTACACAAAAAAAATTACACTGAGAATAAACCAAACATGAAGGTGGTTGGACTGATGTGAATGATTCATAAAATTTTATGTGAAAAAAATTATCTGTAGTGATCTGCTTAATTTGTACTGATGATGAAGTGGCCTTCTTTGTTGCTTGCAGGAAAACACTGCTGAAGTTTTGTTAATAACATGGTCCAGACCTCTTGTATTGGAGAACAGATTGACTGGAATGTTTTTTTTTTTAAACCAAGCTAAAGATACGTTCGCATTACGCATTACTGTGTGGTATACTTAAAATGGAAAGCATAACCCTTGATACTCTGCCCATTTCACATCAATCGACACATCTTTGTCCACACCAGCCGAAATGTCATCAATCTGCACATTTGTAAATTGTTTATGGAGTTCATCTATTGACAAAACAACAGTTTCCTCTTTTTTCAGGGGCAAGATAATGGGGAACAATCTCACAAAGAGTAACGCACAGAAGAAAATTGTGCATTTTCAATTCCTTTCAATTGTGCCACTTCTGCAGGTCACTCTGAAAAGGAAACTTATTAATCATGCAATCACATGCAGTAATGAAATATTTCCTTACTAAGCTGTAGAACACATGTTTCTCTTTGCTTTCGAGCACATTTATTAAAATTGTTGTTACTTCCCAATTATTATTGTTGTTGTTCTTATATTTCTTGACGTGTCCTATACCAATTGTGCAAATGTCTGTATGGTCAGATGGACAAAAATAAATAATTAAAATAAATAAATGGAAATCACCGCGAAACTAGTAAAATATATTTAATTACTCATCCATTTTCGCATTGGTGTAAGGTATATAGGTAGGGACCTGAAAAATTCGCGATCGCGACAAACCCGAAAAATAACACGAATTTCTTTATTTCACAGTAGAAACGCGATTTTTAATGTTTTGAGTCAATAACGCGAATTTGTTGTAAACAAATAATTCACAATTCATTTAACGAATTTACGAGCTGGCGATATTTCTTATTGAATACATCGATATTTATCATTTTCTTTGATATACGTGTTCTCTAAGTCGCTGTATCTAAATAAGTTCGACTAATCGATTTTGAGTAAAACATCCACACGCGACGCGAAACGATCGCCATTTCAGATTTCACTTCTTGGGTTTTGACGTGATTGTCGCATACGAGTGATTTATCTAAAGTTTCATGCCGTTATTATAAGTATAAAGATGCCAAAACTTCCAGTCAGTGTACGACAACGAGCCGACGAATTCAAAAGTGCCGGTGTTTATGCGTCAGATGCGTCAACGGTTATGTGTAAATACTGCAACTGCAGAGTGGTATTTGAGAGGAATGATTCCGTTTTAAAACACACAAAAAGTGAAAAACATGTCAACTCTAAAAGATAATGACGTCTGTTGTCGAGAATTTCGGAAGCGTAAATCAACGTAAAATCGTCATTGAACACATGGCAATGAAAACGACAGAGGCATTCGCCAAGGCAAATTTACCGCTGGAAAAATTAGAAGACCCACATTTAAAGTCATGGTTAAATGAGTTCGTTGAAGGTAGGATTTTTCCCCGTTGCATTCAGAGTTAAGCTCTTCTGTTTTTATTAATTCTTGGTCATTAAATAACATATTGTTAGTCCTACAGTACATAGGCCTAACCATGTCGGAGAGTTGGTAAAACTCGCTGTTTTAATAAAAATAATGCCAATGTCCATACACATTGATAAGCTGAAGGCATTATATTTTTTTTTCTTTCACGAGGCAGGGTATAATCAACTCATTCCCCACCCTCCTCCGTTTCTTTTTTTGCATTTTGCAATGTGTGAAAACACCACCTCGATCTGTTCACAACTTACCTGCAATATTAAAAGTTTTTCCTAAAATTATTTCGGCGAATTACTTACCAAATATTTATTATATTTGTGATACACACGTGTTTAGTAAAGTAATATAATGTAACTTAAGCCTATTTAGTAAATATATGGTGGCAAGTTGGTAACTTGTAGGCCTACTTTATTTAGTATTTTTACTGCTTCAAAGTAGACAAAACTCAAAGTACAAAAATATGACATCGCAATTTCTTTACAAAAAGTGTGTGAATTAATTTCCTTGGTGTTAATAGGCCACTCTACTGTGGTATTAGAGTAAATAGGCCCAACTTACTTTTTCTGTAGCATTTTAGGTTAGGTTACTTTTTTTTACCCCACAAACATTGACACAAACTTATTTGGTTTCTTTGAATGCAGAATGAATGTAAAAATAAATCCTAATGCAATAAAATGATTTAGCATCGTAGGTCTAGGCCTACCCTTTTACTAGCCTTTCCATTTTTAAAGTGCTCTATGACAAAATTCCTTTAGTGAAATTTCTGGTATTCAGTAAGTATTACTTTGTTAAATGATGATTTAAATTTGTTATTTTCTATGCAATTGTGTGTTATCAGTAGAGACACGGAAATTTCGCGAATCGCGATATCGCGAAATAACACCGCAATTTACCTTAATTCGCGACAAAACACCGAAATCACACAGCATCGAGAAATAAAACTGATATTAATATTTTGAGTATTTTGTGCTAAGATAATAATTAGAATCTGGCTAATGAATTAGACCACCCATGCAAGACATCGCGAAAAACAAGTAAACACGACGTTGACGGCACATCGCCATTTTTCTAAGTTCCAACATGGCCGCTTTGTAGTAGTGAAAGTAAATAATGATTTACAGTATTCCCGTCACGTAATCATGACAATTTGAAACGAAAGCAGTGCAGTAACTACATTCATAAACAAATTAAAAAAGAGAAAAACGTACCTGAGCATCAACACAAAGTTAATAAAAAATACCGGCGATGTTTTCAAAACAATTTAGCTGCCATGATTTTCAACCCACTTCTTTGCTGCAAACTGTCGCCTTACAGCTGTATTTACACATTAATCTTGTAGAGAAATATAAATTTTTAATTCTTCCTTTCATGTTGAACGGTTAACAACCTCGTGCTTTCAACTACGTTTGACTGGCTTGGCAACCTACTCGTAAACATGAACACATGGCACTACGCCGATTGATAAGCAAAATCAGTGACCTTTAACTGCCGTAACTACACTTCACAGCAAATGCAATACGACCGCAGAGCAAATGAATACGGCATCAACGGGACAAAGAAAAGCAGCAAGAAATATTACAAGAATACTAAGTTGAGACATGCCAAGGCACCGGGTGAAGCGGCACCGGGCCGTGCCGAGGCAGCGCGCTAGGCGGCACCGGGCCGTGCCGAGGCAGCGCGCTAGGCGGCACCGGGCCGTGCCGAGGCAGCGCGCTAGGCGACACCGGGCCGTGCCGAGCTGTTTCAAGCCTACAATTTTTATTTGCCAACAGTATTGACTTTAGAGTGCAGTATAAGCCGTGCCACTATTATTTAGCCAAGCAAAACTTGCCTATCTGCCATCCTTTTGTTTGTAATGTGTACAGTGTCAGAAGAATGCCTGAAATAATCAGTTTATTTTAATAAGAACTACGTGATATAATAGCTAGGGCATCATGCCAAAGCCTAAGGTAACGCCTCAGGTCAGGGCTGCCCAGTTTAAATGTGATGGATTTTATGTCACAGACAACATTCTTATGTGCAAGTTTTGCAACTGCAGGCTAGAGCATGAAAGGATGGATACTTTAAAGAAACACCTTGAAAGTGATCGCCACAAGAAGCTGAAACTTGGAAGTTTATGCAAACGGCAGCTATCACTTCAAGAAACACAAGAAATCGCAAAAAAAGCCAAAACTGACAAGGAATTGTTTGTGAGAAGCATGACAGAAGCATTTGTTTCTGCAAGCATTCCACTGGAGAAACTTCACCATCCCAGTTTACGAACTTGGATTGCTAGTAATGTGTCTGGAGGTGGAGATTTGCCTAGTGCTGACACCTTGCGAAGAAAGTATGTCCCATTAATTGGTGAGAAAATGAAAAAGGAAATTAAGGAAAATGTTAAAGATGAAGACTTAATCATATTGTGCGATGTAACTACAGACAAAGGAGGGAATTGTGTTTTTAATATTCTCTTCAAGCCACTCAAATCCTCTTCAGTTAATAATGTGCACTTGGCAGCTTCAGTGATTTTGGACACTGCCAATTCAACAACATGTACTCAGGCCATACTTGAAACCTTAAATACATATGAAGTGAAGTTTGAGAACTGCATTGCGATTGTTACAGACTCGGCTGCGTACATGAACAAATGTGCAAATACCCTTGTTGGAGTTATTGGTGAACATTTGATACATATTCAGTGCTGGGCGCACAAAATTAATCTGGTAGGCAGTACTTGGCAACGTACTCTTAGTGAGTTAAACAGTTTTGTAGTGAATGTCAAAAGTGCTTTTTTGAACACAAGAAAAAGGAAACATGCTTATCTGTCGTTCCTTAGGCAGAAGCATGAAGATCGTAAGGAAGTCAAGCAATTTCCAATGCCAGTACCGACACGTTGGAACTCGTGGTTCAAGGCAGTTGTTTACATTGATCAATATCTAGATGACATAGTTGAATTTATGAATGAAGTTTCTGACTGTATCAATGCAGGGGTGAATTTCATGAATGACATGTCTAAAGATCAACTTCAGGAAGTCAGAATACAAGCTTGTTTCGTCAGTGAAAATTGCCCAAAATTGGTTGCCTTAGTAAAATTATTGGAAGGTAACTCTTTCCCAACATCCCATCTTCTCCATCTCAAATTGGAGGATATCTGCACCAAGCTGGAGATGCTCAAGGAAGGAATATTCTCACCTGCTTTAAAGCAAAAACTTTCAGTTCTTCGAACTGTAAAACAGGCTGAAGTAACAGCTAAATTGAAAACAGCTGCTCAACAAAGCGAAACTAAGCTCAAAACATTGATGTCCACAGATCCTGCCAGAAATATTTTCAAAGCATGCAGTGAACTATTAAATCCAAGGCACCTCACAGTTCGATCCATGAACGAAAAGGACATAGAAAATTTAATGTTTAAATTGCCAGCTTTCAAAGAACCACGTTTGCAAACACCAAGTATTATTGAAGGTTTGACAGTCCTGAAAAGGGTAGTTTCAGAACAGTTACGAGACGCACACACACAGACTGTTGATCTGTGTCAAATTCTTTGTTCACTTAAAGCAGAATATCCTGAATTTGCAACATTTGCTTTAAAATTACTATGGTTGCCTCCAACCAATGTTGATTCAGAGAGGTCTTTTTCTACATATGCTTGCATAGTTAGCGACAGAAGAAGAAATCTCAAACCAGAAAATGCTGAAGTCTATACAATGGTGTCTTTCAACTAAACATTGTTATTTTACATTGAAATTATTGCTTTCCAATTGGGACATTTGAAACTGTATTTATTAATTAACAATTACAAAGACATATGCTTAATATTAAGCAATGCCCTGCAGCTGTAAACCAGCCTATTAAAGTTTGTTTTTTTTAATCTAGGTGTCATGTAAAGTGAAATGCTCAAATATGTGTAGTTTATTTGTACAGGAATCTTACTTTTTTATGTTTGTTAGTAAAATTCCATATGTATAGTTAATACATTCTTTTAAAATTTGTGGTGTCGTTTGAATATGTAGTTCATAAAACCATTCTCAAAAGTTAAACATGAAAAACCAAAACAGCGAAATAAAACCGAAATTTGATTTTTTCAAAACGAAATTTAAGGAAAAATAAAACCACTTTTACGGGACTCTAGTTATCAGCATATGTATTCAAAAGTAAAAATAGTTAACACTTGTTTAATCAAATAATCAGACATACTTCAGAATACTTAGAATACTTCATTTGAAACATCCACGATGTCAAATTAAAAATAAATTTTAAATAAAATAACCTCGCTTTTATATCACAAATTTTGGGGAAAATAACACCACTTTTGAGAAAAAATAACCCCACTTTTTTCATGTCTCTATATATAGGAAATATAAAAGAACAGAAAAATTAAAACTTGTCGGAATACTGCTACGCAATTATTTACCACTTGCTACGTTCCACCATGTTTGGAAACTACAGTCAAACTTCTCTGAAGCGACCCCTCACGGTTCCCAGGAATAGGGTCGTAATAATGCTAGACGGCTTCGCTTTAAACCCACTTCAACCTTCATGACAAGTCCTTCGCCCTACAGGCCACCTCTAAAGAAAAGATGTCAAAAGACAGTTTATTTTTACTGGTTAGTTTACATGTACGTTTTCTGCTTGCCGTAGTTAAATACACTAGAACCCCGATGTCACGAACCCCGGATTTAACGAAGCAGTGATATAAGCAGTAGACATCTGCGAATTGTGATTTTTCAGTTCGAATCGAATTCGAATCGAATTTCAAAAAAATTCACGAGTTTCGAATTTTTTTCGAATCGAATTTGGGAATATTTATTAAAATAACATAGATCATAAAAAATTTCTAACATACCTCCTTTGAAAAACTTGTCTCATAATTCACAGTTTAAATAAAGTAACTAAAATTAAAGTGAGACTATTTTGAAGAAGCACAACCATATTCTCAAAAATTAAAAAAAAAAATTAAAAATTATATGTCTATAAATCACTTCGCAAATCATTTCAAATCGTCATGGAGAAAGGTGAGTTCATCGACATGGCGCGGCAACAACATTTCTCTGCGGCTGGTATAACTATGTTGCCTACTGTAGAGAAAACTCTCTTCACTTGCCACCTTATATAGCATGTTTGACTTTCAAGGATAAAAATATTAATAAAAATATCACAGCATAAGGAAGTGGTACAAAAGAAGAAAAAAATATTGGTTGTCTGTAAAGTCGGTTTACGGACGATAGTTTAACGTGACGTCATAACGAAACATTGATGAAATGATTGCATACTTTTATGGATAAAATTTAATAATTTTTATTGAATTATCATTACTTTGTACGGATACAAAGAAGAAATGAAATTAAATCTACAATTTAATTGATGAATTTACTTTTATTTGTACTCATTAATTAAAATATGTTTATTACTTTAACGAAGAGATTATTTTAACTAAAACTTTTATACATGTTTGCTATTTAACTTCTTCCAATCTGTGTTATTCTGTTAAGGATAGGACGATGATAGGAAAAGTAGGAAATGAATGGGAGTGTTTCAAGTTTAATCGATGGTTGTTCCAATCGAGTGGAAGAGAGATAGATGCGGCGCAATCGTACAATGAGCGTAACGGGACACATGGTAACGGGAATGTGCGAAACGGGACACTTTTTCGTGCGTGCAGCCGGCGTTCATCGATTTATTAGATGTTATCACGTCAAAAAAATAAATAAAAAATTTACCTTTTTTATCGCGTAAGCATTGCACATTTTATTCTAAAATCAAGTTTATAATTAGGGGTGAGACCGTGGGTTCACTCTTAGCTGAGTTTTGAAATAAAGAAACACCGTCGTATCACTGCGCCGCGTCAGCAAGTGATAGGCTGAATTCTTCTTGCGCGCCAAGCACTAGTTGCAACACACACACTTCAGTACAGTTGGTGCTAATAAAACAACGGCGAAGTAATATAACAGGAAGCACCGTAGCACTTTGTTCAGCGTAGGTGGTTCATTTGCGAATAAAAAACTATGCACTTTACGCCTAAAAGCCATCTTCACAAAATCATCACAAGTTTTGATAACAGGATACTCAAGTTTCCTTTTCTTCCCGGGAGTTGTTAATGTCCCAGTGTCCTGTAATTCTTTCCTTGCACGAAGCACACTGCTCTTCGAAACACTCTCAAATTCCGCAGTTAAACTCACGATATCGTTCACACGACAATTCGAATATTTGTCTAAAAATGTTTTAAAAACATTCAACACAATAGTTTTCTGTGCACTTTTCAAAGGCTTTCCCATTCTGCCCTTTACAAAACCTTGTCCGGCGTCAGCCATAACAAACCGTGCGCGCACGAATCCGAAATACAACTATTGCGCTGGGTATCAACTGTAGACTGTATACACAGCGTCTGCTAACATAATTGTAAGTAAATACTTGCTGACACATTAAACTGTATTGGATATTAATGGTGAAACGCTATAATGCTATACAGTGAAACCCTGATTATCCGTTTTCCAATGGACCATGAGTAAAAAACGGATAATCCAGGAAATCCTACAATGTGGGAACACACTCTAAAGTTACCAAATGCACAATGTATGTACTATTGCAAAAACTTTCAGTGAATCAGTTAGGTATTTCCATAAACTGACACCAGCAGCACACTGTATATACACTATCAATATTGGAAAATTATACGCAAAACCCCTTATTTGCACATTTCATGGGGACAAAGTAAAAAAGTGTAAAAAGCGGGAAAGTGTAAATAAAGGTAAAAGTAAGAAATACGTTAAAGTTAATTAAAATACAGTCGCATCCTGCAGCGTTCATAACAAATGCGGGCTACATTACACATACCAGGGTGTCTACAGATATCTGGCAAAACAATTTCAGGACTTTTTCAGGACCTTAGTGACCACTAAACGTAATTTTTTGCATAAAACTGTACGCGGCAATTTTTGTTTAAATTACATCATATGAGGATGTCGGCAAATATCTGTTACACAACACAAGAAAACAAAATGGCTAATGGTTTAAAATAACTTACATAATACTGCTAGCAGAAATAAAGTAAAGTAAAACATTACCTACTTACTCATAACATAAGATTTCAATTTTCTTAGTTCACTAGTCCCAAATCTTCATTACCTAGCATTTTTTACATTAGTCTTGCACATTTATTTACACTTTTGAATGAGGAGTTTGAATATTATACAAAGTGGCTTTTCTATAAGGTATACAGTCTCATCATAAATTTGTGATGTTTCCTTTTTCAGATATTATGGATTACATTGTTTTCTTCAGATGGAGTATCTTTTTCTCAAGATTCTTTACTTCTTCTGTTGTGTGCTCCAGTAATCACTTCTTACACATTTCTAACTCCTTCACCTCACTTCGTTTTCTTTTCCTTTCTTCTTCTTCACTGTTTTTTTCCTTCCGTTTTTCTTCAAGTGCTTCTTGTCGCTTTGCAGAAGAGTTTCTCACAGCCAAAATCATCTTCTTAGAAATTGGAACCCTTGCAACATTTTCAGCAGCAGTAACAGCTCCATAAATGCTCCGCATTGCAATGAGAGAGTGTTCTTCTAAGTTCTCAACCAAGCATTCTTTGTTCACAGAGAACCCTCTCTCTACAGCAGCATTTCCATGATACATCACAAGAATTTTTTGGATGAATGTTACAAACTTTTTGTTTTCTATTTTGCACTCAGAAAGCAGATTCAATAGAAAAGCATCCAGTCGGTCAGTTTTCCTGTCAAATTTTCTTACTGCAGCCTGAACTTGTGGATTCTCACAAAATGCTAAGTAGTCTCTTTTGACACAATCTGCATCTGAAGGAACAATTTGTTGTTTATCTACAAATGCTTCCAAAGCAACATTTATCCTTACACTTCTCAAATGCTCACTAGTCAGTACAGTTGGAGATAAGCAAGATGCTCCTTTAACAATTTTGAACTTCAATGGACACTTCGTACATAATTTGCCAAACAAATGTTGCAAAAATTTCTTACATTCAATTTTGAACTTAACTGACTCAATTTCCTTCAACTGTTTTAAAGCAGATTTTGCACCAAATCCTACATCAATATGCTCTATAGGCTTTACATTGGCCTGGTCCCTTGGGTCAATGGCAATCAGTTTGGTTCCACTACGGTTGTCAGAAAGAACTGATTTCTTCAGAAATCGGTTTGCTATTTCATTTAGCAATGAGTATAAGTCTTCATATAAAAATGGTAGCAGTGGATTGTTGGACTGAAATGTGGTCAGAAAATGTTCCAACAGCAAAGCAACAGACAACAAAAATTCCATTTTGGCCAACAAACACGAATCAGTCAAAGCAGATTTCACTTTTGTGAAATTTTGTGTGTTTGGAGGATGTTTCTCAACAGTAGAGACATATTTCCTGAGGAATGGTAATATTTCAATTGCCCTCTTTAAAACAACTGAATTTTCAACCCACCGAATTTGACAAAATTTCAGCGGAAAGACGGAAGAAGTAGTAATACGAGTGTACTCTGCCCATCGAGATGGAAAGTTTTTGAACAAGTAGTAGATCTCTCTGAGGAACTCGTGAATTTTCCAGCCCACCTCTTTGTGAGCTGTCTTGTACACTCCCTGTACAATGTGTAAGGAGCAGGTTCCAACATCAAAAATCTGACTTCCACCATTTTCACTTTGAAAAAACCTCTCCTGCAAATCTCTGAGAAACTAAGTTGACATTTGGTCCATCCAGAGAAATCTGAATTATGTTCTGCAGGGACAATTTCAAATTTGTAATTCCCGTAACAAAAGCTGAAATAAGGTCTTCTGCTGTTGATTTGCCTAAAAACACTGATGTTAAATAACGTGTGGATATGTCGCTACTATTGGCCTCCCAGAAGCGTACTACAATATCCATCTGGCCTTTATGTGCTACAGTGTTCAGACTCTCGTCAAAGGAGACAGCAAAAAATGGGCAAGATTCGACATCCTCAGCTAAACTTTCTTGAAAAAATGGACCTAGACCATATGTTATAACATAAGACAACTTGTCTTTGTGCATCTTAAATTTCTGTGCAATTGCACTGTCGGGAAACATCACACTAAATAAATCACTTGTAGTGCCAGCACTTCTAGCAGAATTGTGGCACACAACTTTGTTAAGTGCCCAAATAATTTCTGCTGTGGTCACTTCATCTCTTAGCATGTACCTTTGAATGTTACTAGCAAATTTGGGGCCTGTTGTATCACTACTAGAGGAGCCTGCAATTATAATTTCAACTGGGTTCGCTTCATGTGTAGGCCTATTTGCTGAAACAGAATCACTAAGCTGGATTTCGTGTTTGTGCACTTTTGAATTACTTGAATCAGATGCATCAAGCCCACAACATGAAGGTTTAGGCCTAGTATCTTTCACATCACTACAAATATTTGACTTAAGCTTATCCCTACTAGTTATTAGGGATTGTTTGCCTGAACTCAAGTCATTCACTAACTGAAGATGACGTTTACCCTTTTCATGTGTCTTAACTGAGTTGACACCTCCATGACCAATATCAAAGCTTGTTCTGCAGATGCAGCAAAATGCTCTATTTGTATCAGTTTCATCGCGTCTCAGCCACAACTTCCAGGTGCCTGCATATGGCAGTTCATACCAGCTGTCTCGAAAACTACATTTACCTGGCATTTTTATAATCACAATTTAACCACTACACACAGAAACACCCACGAGACATTTCATAATACACACAATATGCAAGACATTTTCAATACAAATGCTTGATTAATGCTAATTTGGCGGGAATTTACTTGTGTTTATATTATAGAAAATTTCTTAATAAAATAGATTTAATTATCCTAAACGTGTATGATGAAAGAGGGAAAATATATTTTCGTAGCACACACACATGCATATAGGCCTATATATAATTATAAATACTGAAATATCACTACAAATTCGTTTGTGAAATACAAGGTAAATTTAATGTGTAAAACTGAAATAAAAGGGGTATAACTCGGAAAATTATGCCATTGGTTGATGTATGGTCACGTCACGTTTCGTGAAATAAAAAAAAAATGTTTGTTTACAAGTTTAAAACTCACGGAGTTTAAACGCTTGCTTCCACTTTCGCATAAATAATTACCATAATAAAGAGTAAATAAACGTTAACAATGTCAACAAACGTAACTTACCTAGCCAGATTGTAATTTCTGCCACCAACAATAATAATAAAGCAGAGGCCAAATGTGTTAATCATAACGTTGTATGTACATCCTTTCATAATAAATTATTCGTCGTGATTTGATTTGTAACACCTACAGCACTAAAATACACAGATTGTTTTTGGAATATGTCTCAAGTTTAGTCCTAAAGCCAAATACCGCACTGGCACATCACTGAAGTTTCTTAACACAAACGGAAAACTGCTTTGTTTCTGCATATGCTGTTTCGAATAGTTGTACACGCTTAGTTCTGGCTAACTTTACAAACAAAAAACCTAACTTCGCTCATTAAAAGTATTTTAGTATCACAGTTTAAAATACAGCTTTCAGGTACACGGAGACAATCAATTATGTGTTTAATATTTCCCACACGGATGAACAGCCATGTACTATGCCATCTTGTAACAGCAAAGGCCAGTGCACAAAGTGGAACAGCCAAGAAAGTCGAAGAGCCAATTGAAATTGTTCATGTTAACCAACAGCAAAAAGTCACTTTCTGAGTATTACCCAACGGTATTACCCCACATAAATGCTACTACAAATACAATGTATAGTTGGTAGACCTGTACATTAAATTTGTCTGTCCGTACGGGACATAAACAAAAACAATTTTTAAAAAAAGGCTGTTTTATTAAAATTTCGTGACTTTCATGACCAATCCCTCAATTTCGTGACTTTTTCGTGACTTTCGGGGCTTTCTGGACCTGTAGACACCCTGACATACGCATTGCACCACAGTAAAAATTTTTTAAATAAAAGGGTCGCAAATTGGAAATTTACCAACAATAGCGCGCCGTGCGCGGAGAAAGGTCATCGTACTCAATCAGCTGTTATGGCACGGCGTAGCCGCCGGCTGGCTCTCTCTGTTGTCTGAGCTGCGCATGCGCAGTATAACTCACTCAACGCTCCGCCCAGACTCGTGACGTTCCATCAGCAGCCAGCCAATAGATGTGAGCTTAGCGGAAAAAAATATAAGCTCCACCTCCCGTGTACCAGTTTTGTCCAGTTCTAATACCAGTTTATTGGTATACGCACCAGTTTTCTCGCTGCCGTGACGTGTTCAAGTTTACGTTCATCTTGATGTCTTGATACCAATAATTAATTATTTACGATCCCCAGAAATAAATGGATAGTTTAAAAAATATGCGTTAACTGTACAATACTTCCGAAATTATAAAAGACGTTTAAAACAGTTACCAGGACTCCGCTCATTTTATCTAGTGAGGTTTATGTCTCGTACCAGTATTTCGGCTAAGTTGTGACATAAATATAGTAACAGAACGTTTATACGTTCGTGAGTTTACGTTTTTCCCGAGTACATTTTAGATTGCCTCCTGCTATAATTACTCTGACTTATACACGCCTAGGCTTAAATTATTATATGTTTAGAAATAAAAGCAACTTTTCATGTTATAAAACATGTTTATTTTGCGATTTAAAATGTTCACTGCCGACTATAAAAGTTACGTTTTTCACAATGTTTTTAGGCCTACTATCGTTGTTACGTGATGTAAATAGCGGGATGGATTAGATTTTTGAGACGTAATTCGCGTGAAAGTATTGTATTGGATTAAATGGGAACCAAACGGGACCTGAAGAATATAGTGCAAATAACGGGAAAACGTAAATAACGGTAACGTAAATAAGGGGTTTCACTACTTCCTTAATTTTTTTAAATGAACAAAATGTGCCATCCACTGGGATGTTTGATGCCCAAACTTGCTGGAACCAAGAAAACAAAACTATCTCAAGCTCACTGTATTTCGACTGTCTTACCATTTTCCGTTTTTTTGAAAACTGGCCGAACTGACTTGCTTGTTTCCGAATCTCATTTCTTCTAGCGAAGATAGAATTAAGAGTCGATGGAGGAATACCATAGCGCTTTGCCAAATCAACCCGTTTTTCGTCTGGATTTTTTTCAACGGCATTTATAATTTCTAAACGCTCTTTAATGGTTTTAACCTCTTTTCAATGAACCTTTACAAATTTCACACGTGCATTAGAGTTAAATGCATAAAGCTAATTTACCGTACACAAAGAAAATCTCGCGCATATACGGCCGGCCACGGAAACGCTAGGATGAACAATTTCGTCTATGTTTCTCGCAGGATTTCACTGTCGCTAAATAGATACGTGTTTACGTTGGGCTAGTATGTACATTATATCGACCACGGTTATATTGTTGTGTCGATTATCGCACAAAGCAAGAACTATCGTGCGAGCGTTAGCTTTCGTCTGTTGTTTTATCGAAGTTGGTGAACCTATTAGCAACAGCGTCATGCTCACTTTATTCGTTTTCTTTTAGTAATGGCCGCCATATGTAAATATTGGTATTGCATGTCGTGTAGACACGCGTAAACTGGAATATTTCTCGGGAATTTGAACGTGAAATCGGTACAAAGCCTGTAAAGTTCAACACGTTAAACCGGGTTAAAAAATATTCGTACACAACGATGGAAACGGGATTTTTTTAACACTGTTCTTGCGGGATTTTTTCGGGACCACGGACATTGAACAATAAAACCGGGAAATTCTACAATGCTGGAACGAATAAATGAGGTTTCACTGTATAACAATTGTTATAAAAATACTTACAAATGGTACGTAAACAAGGGACTTTTCTTGGGCACGAATAATGTGCGCGGCGGACGGCAGCCAAAGAAAATGTTTGTTTACAAGAGGCTTTGTTTATTCCAAAACTCAGGTAAGAGTGAAAGGAGAATACTATTATGCAAAAAAAATGTAAAGTAATCCATAAAAACAAGACCTTTTCATGAAAAGTACGTTTATTTAAAAAGTAGACTTTGCGAAAGCAAGCTAAATAATTTAAATTAATGAGTGATGCAATAAAACCATTTTATTCAACGTAAAAAAAAAAGAAAAGTAACCCGTAACAAGAACTTTATTTGTAACTATACGCATAACGATCGTGCGGGTTAACTTGGTTATTGACAGAGCGCGCGCGTGCATGCAGTCTGCGAGCTATCGACATCAATTTTTTACTATGTGCGCGCGCTCTATACAGGAATCAACACAACCAAACTGGTGCTGTTTACGTTTTTATAAGCGGTAAAAAGCGACTCCCGAGACGTTTAAGATGAAGTTTTTAACTTTTAAAAAAGTATTTAAAACACAATTTACATATCAGATTACTTTGTAATAGGATTAATTTAGTTAGTAAGCAGTTTTATCAGAACGAACGGCGTAAAGCAATAAGCGCGTTGTAAACAACGGGAATTCATTGCTTTACATCCAACGAGGTTAAAACGGGACAGAAATAAAATGGTTCAAATAACGTGAAAACGTAAATAACGGTAACGTAAATAAGGGGTTTCGATGTATAATTTTTTGTAAGTGGAAGATGTAATCGTCCATTTACATTTCTTTTAAAATTGGGGGAGGGGGATGTCATGTCGAATTATTGTAAAATGAATTCAATTCGAATTTACGAATCGAATATCAAAAAATTCATACTCGAATTCGGTAATTTCGAATATTCGCAGAACCCTAATAAGCAGCGGTATAAGTTGACTAGCGTAGTCGCGGCAGCCATCATTATTTCTCGTGTTTTCTTTTTTCCTACGCAAATTTCTATAACCACACTTCTTACCTTACGTTAACAATATTATTGTTCTTGAGGTGATTTGCGATGCGCAGACTTACGTCGTTTAAGTTTCCCAAATGGAGAAAAGATAATGACGACCCAGATGACCCAGAACCACCCCAAAAAATTTCTAAAGTTTCTTCTGACGAGCAGCATTCTTCCTAGAAAACAGCAACTGCAGTCAGCGGGTTTTGTAATGTAGATAGGTAACTTATGTCTACCACAAAAATATGTTATGTGGCCTTATGCTGAATGTTCGTCATCTTTATAATATTATATTTTTTTAATGAAGATTAGTGTACACTGAAAAAGGAAGATAGTCTTTTTGAAATTTAGATGGAACTTCTTCATGAATTAAAAGTGCGTGTATGTGTATATATACGTATGTGTGTGTGTGTGTGTGTGTATACACACACACACACATAAATAAAGAAATTAAATGCAAAATGATTTTCTCTAAACTGTTTTCTTTCCTTCATTATTTATTGCATAAACTTTACTTATAAAATGTTTAATAAAGCTTAGCTATATGTTTTAATTTAACATATGGCTGGAGAACCTTTCTTTCTCACCATTCAGTAAAAGACCAAAATGCTGGTGGTCGGTTCATTTTAATTCAAAACAATTATTTCTGTATGAGGTTAGGTTCGGCTCGGTTCAAAATTTTTTTTGCTATGGTTTGATACCAGAGAACTGAGGTTCGTCCAGTTCTGGAAAATTGTATACCTAAACTATATTATAAAGGTAACGGAAATAGCACAAACATAAGATAAACTACGCTGCATTTTGTCAATTAGCATAACTAGCTAGCTGTTTGTCTTCTACAGTGTGCCTTACTGCTTCCTTATTTGCCTGGCCAATTTTTCGGACATAAGTTTCTCTAAGAGTGTTGGTTGATGGCAAATCCCCTACACCTAAAATGTATACATAACATACAATATACTTATAAATAGGTAGCATTTATAAGTTTATCGCTGAAAATATTAATGGGCTAATTTACTCAAAACAATTCTTAGCCTAACCTAACACAGAGTATTAAAAATACGTGGATTTCAGTAAAGTATAACAACAAAGATAATATCACGGCACTAGTCTTTCAGGCTATGTTTATTTCACGCCTATGTTTATGATGGCGTAAATAAATAGAACTTCCTACATAAGGACATTATTTTGTGCGAAAAAGCGTGGATTTCGCACAAAAATTTGTGGCTTTCGAACGAAAATTCGTGAATTTTGCGACTATGTCGAAATCCAAGATAAGTTGCAAAATTTGTTTAAAGTATAACATTTTCGTGTTATTTCGTGAATTTCGCGCTTCACCATTTTTCGGGGTCTCTACGAATACATTCTCGGGAACCATCAAAAAATTGGACATTTTGACTAAAATGTGAAAATATGGGGGAAAAAACAAAAAAAAATTAGATAGTTAAAATCTGTTAATTTTAACACACAGCGTATTTTTATGTCGGCTTTAATACTTCCAATAATGTTCATGTAAGAATAACAAAAAAATAATGGGACATTTCCTTTAAAAATATGGCAGCGGTAGGTTCTGCAACGCGAGTGGGCGCACACTAAGCTCGCCCGGCTGGCTGGCGGCAGCGGTTTCATGACGCATAATCTCACCCCTCCCTCCCTCGGTAACATTCTTCAAGGCTAGCTCATCCCTCCCAGACACACAAACCATCTAGTGTCCTCCCTTATAACACCCCAACTTTGCTCTCCTTTAAAAAACCTTCAGTGAGAAAATGCTTATTTCACCCTCCTTTCTCCCGTAAAATTGGGCTATAATGAGGGAGGGGTAAACTCATTGTAAATATTTTCGGACCCCTCCCTCCCCAACAAAACACGCCCAAAAAAAAAAAGTATGTCAAAATATGTCACTTACCACACCAAGTTCGAGTTTAGTCATCTCTGGCAAGAAATTTACAAGCTTTCAAGCTTAAATATAAATGTATTTTAATAGCAAGGGTCCTATGAAAAGGAATATACCGAATAAAATCATGCTGCTGTCACCGAACAAAGCATAAAACGGCCCAATGCGTGGTCGCTGCGTTATTGCTCGCGCGAGAGGCGAGACGTGGAATGTTAGAAGAAAGATAAATGTGGGGGAGACAGACGGCAGCCAGTTTTTTATTGCGTGGGGAATAAGTGGCGTAGCCTTTTTTTTATGCTGGGTGAAGCGACCTTTTTCTATCAACCCACGGGAAAAGATAATTGCTTGAGCTGTCAAAATAAACATCACTGCGGCAGTTAAAACAAGTCGAGGCGGGCGTGCATCCAGTCGGTCGCTGTGTATATCTACTCGAAAAACATAACATCTCAATTCATAACAAGATTCCTTATAACCTACACGTATTGCCGGATGTTTTCAGCCTGATCCATGCAAGTTCTTAAGCCACGTTTTGAATGAAAACAACTGGCGGGCCAGTGATGTGCCCTGTTTTGCAGACACACAAAGCTTTTATCAATTTGCTGACAGTTTTAATATATTTTTACTCTCGTTAAAATGAAGCAGATAACGTGATTGTTAACAAGTGCAAGCAGCATCCGAGCGGTCGACAGGAAGTGGTATCCATTTTTAAATATGCGCTGCCTACGACAGTACAGCACTCGGTAAGAGAAACGCAGTAACACCCTACTCACCACAAAAAACATATTTTCTGTCCAATTTTCTTCGGATTTTCGGCAATTTTTTCACGGTTCCTCAAAATCGGGTTGTAATAGAGAGGTGGTCGCAATAAATGGGTTCGCAACAAAAAGGTTTTACTGTATTACAATAAGTTTTAAAGTAACATAACCAAATCCCTGTGAAGATGGCATCCTCGTTGTGCCATTGCACATTTGTAGTAATGTGCATGCTCACTTTATCTATTTTATAGTTAATGTTTTTATTTTATTTTGTATAGCAAACTGGGAGCCATAATTTTTTTTTATTCTTGAATTTGTAAATCATCTTGTAACCAACAATTTCAGCATAATTTATATTTATAAAGCACCAGTTTCTGTGTTAAAATTTTTATATTAGTTTTACAATAAAATAATTTTACTTTGACCATAATGAATGTTGATTTGGGAAATCGCACTATAGTGTAACTCTATTTGTTTTACATGTGCAGTCTTTCATGTCTCAACTCTATGGTCTTCTTCAGTTGCACAAAATAATACGTCTTTCTTTTTGAAGCATGTCGGCCATGATGTAACTGTTCCTACCTTCGGCCGTTTCTTAATCTCTTGACATAAATGTCTTAATTAATTCTCCGTACACCGCAAGTGGTGAGTAAAATCGCATATTCCTTCAAGAATATGTGGAAATGATATTTTGTTCAATTATCTTATTTTGTAATACATTTATGTACAGTGTGTGTGCGGAAGGCGTGGGTGGCCATGGGCGCGATTACTTCGTGACACACAACTTCTTCGTCACCTGAGTCATGGTGCTCCTCAGTGCCTGATGCAGCTCGTCTAATCAGGAAAGATCTTCTTTGTTACTTTCTGCATGCAGAAGAGCAACCATGAGCCACCACATATCAAAAGATAAAATTTTAACCTAGCATTTTCGGCATTGTTTTGGACTAATAATTAATTTTTTTTTTGACTTAACCTATGTAATTCTTAACATCAAAATCAATGTGCTTAACTTAAATATCTAAAGGGGCCCCTTATCTTAACATTTACTTTTACTATAAGTATGACTGTATACTCATCAATTGATATTAAACTTGTTATTGTTATTATTTAAAGTAAAAGAATTTAAAGAAAAGAAAATATAAGGAACAGAGAAACGATATTGCTGTATTCATTTAACTAAAACCACTGTTTGTATTAATTTTGACTAGTAAATATATTTAACTATTTTATCCTGTAATATGGCCTCCCCAGTCGGCTCAAGGTTCTCATGATTTTCTACACGCCTAACAAGGCACCATTGAGCCCGTTCCCCATGCTTTCACTGTTGGCCTCTGTACCTCCTTGGTATTTGGCCAGGTTGAGGTGAAGAGGGCGGCAGAGCTTGGTAGCAGAGCGTGGTTGTTCTGGTGTTTTGTTGGTCGTGTTCACGTGTGTAGATGTTCGTCTTGCATGTGTCCACCCTCAGATGTGCATGGCTTGGTTGTGGCAATAGTTATTTACTGTTGTTTTTATTGTGGTAGTTTTGTTATTTGTTATTTTCATTATGTCCTCTTCAATCAACCCTGAGTTCCTCATAAAGGATGAATTGATCTTTGAGTGTCAATTGCGTGGCATTTCATGTGAAAACGCCACAGTGGCACATTTGCGTAAAACATTGCGTTTGGCTCTTCAGAACAGCACTCCAGTTAATCATGACCTTTTGATAACAGTGAACCCTAATGAGGAGTATAAAACCTGCACGAGTAAGATACTAGTTTTACAGGAGTTGGTTACAAACTTAGATGATGAGAATTTTGCCGTAACGCTCCCTCGTGTCAGAAATCGTTTGAATCACTTGAGTACACGCATTAAGTGTTTGCTTGATGTTCACACACCTAAACTGTCTGAGTTACAAGTTGCCTCACTTGAAAATATGATGGAGGAGATTCAGAATTTAGTTGAGACTGTCGGTAACGCGGAATCTCAGTTCTCATTATTGCGTGATGTAACACCAATCACATACATGACAAATATTTGTGAACAGTTGAGTAGGGTGGCATTGCCCACTTCCACTGTCCCGAATCCACTTCTTTCATCAGCTCCTGGTCCGTCCAAGGTAGACTTTGATCCTGTCGGCAACGTTTGTAGCCCTATGTCCCTTCCTAACCTAACCAACCCAGCCTATACCACATCCACTCAGTCTACGAGTCGGAACCCTCATGTTGTATTTAGTACATCAGCAAGCTCGACACATAATCCTACTCCCACTAGAAATTTTGCGCTGCCAAGTGTGTTTGGTAAACTTACTCATCCTCTCGAAACTATGTTGAAAGACTTCCCGGCTACTGATGGGTTGCACATACCTAAATTTTTAAATTTCCTTAAGATTATTGTTAAATTGCGACAAAGCAACACCATCCATGAGTCGCAGATCTTGGAAACTATTTACCCTTTCACTTTTGGGCCTTTAGCCGAAAGGACTCAGCTGGCAATTGCCCAGAACCTTTCCTTGGATGCCTACCATGAGAATATCCTTAGTTTTTTTATTCCCTTCAGGTTGCTTACACAATTGCAATTAAATAATTTCAATCGGTTACAGAAACCTGATGAACCGCTTTCTGTGTATGTAAATGAGGTTAAGGAGGCCGCTGCCATTTTGCGACTTGGTGTAACTGAACAAGAGATTGTTAACACCATCCTAGAGGGGCTTTCCCCTGATGAGAGATCTCGGT
Source organism: Bacillus rossius redtenbacheri (assembly GCF_032445375.1). NCBI lineage: Eukaryota > Metazoa > Arthropoda > Insecta > Phasmatodea > Bacillidae > Bacillus > Bacillus rossius. The sequence continues at coordinate 196,825,503 of NC_086330.1, read as the reverse complement.
TAGTCTTTCTCAGCAAACCCTCCACATTTTCCGAGCTCGACAGAATGTGTATCCATTCGCAAAATGTTAGGTTTGCGGATCATCACCGTAACCTACAGTTTGCCCACCCCACATTTAAGACTCAAAACTATGGTTTTCACAGTTCATGTAACACTACACAGGTTAATCCTAACTTTAGGAAGAGTAGTGTTTACAACCAAACAAAAACTAAACCAGACAATCAAGCACAAGGTCAATTTTGTAATTATTGCAAAAGAAATAACCATGTCATCAGAGACTGCAAGGTTCTGCAACAAAAAAACGCCAGAAGCAGGGATGTAAGGTGAGCGACTTACCCTGCAAGCAAGATCGGAAGCCTAATTCACAGTATAATGCTCACGTTCTTCAGCAGATTAACTCAGCTCTTTGTTTTCAAACATATTTTGGAGTACGAAAACACTTTCCAGATCAAGTTTGTAAGGTTAACTCCCCTAATATTGTGGGAATAATTTCCGTGCCAGTACCTCGTATTGTGGTATCGTTTGGTTCCTTTGATACTCCCGCTTTAGTTGATTCGGGTTCTACACGTTCTATCATTTCCTATGAGTTGTTCACCAAATTAAAGGAAGCTAAGGGCATAAAATCAATTGTAAAAGGCGATTTCAAGTGCTATTCTGCTTCTAATGATATTTTAACCATAGATTGTTGCGCCACTATTAAATTAAAAATAGCAAATTTTACTTGGGTTTTCCCTTGCTTGGTATGTAAAAATATAGGTTTGGATTGTATTCTCGGAGCAGACTTTATGATGAAAACCGGACTTATACTTGATGTGCAAGAAAAGTGTATTTTCTTTAAGTTCCTACCTAAACTCAAAATTCGGTTTGCTGACAGTAACCAGCACCTTGATAACCTTGCTGAAATCAATGTACACAACTCTAGTAAAATTGAAAGAGATACTTTGAGCCATCTGTCTGATGAACAGCGTATGGCTATCAGAAAACTATGTGAATCATTTTCTAAAGTTCTAACCTCCGAATTAGGTCTTACCAACCTCTTGGAATATGAGATTAAGCTAAAAGATAGCAGCTATGTTAAAAATCAACCTTACAGATTGGCACCCATTCAGATGAATCTTTTGCGAAACGAAGTACAGCAACTTTTGGATAAAGGCGTTATTGAGCAGTCTACCTCTCAGTATGCGAGTCCTGCATTTCTAGTTCCTAAATCTAATGGTAAGCAACGAATGGTGGTCGATTTCCGTCGTGTAAATCAAAAGATTGAGATTGAATCAGTTCCTTTGCCCGATCTACATTCAGCTTTTCATTGGTTTGCTAAAGCTAAGTACTTTACCACCATTGATTTAAATTCAGCATATCATCAAATCCCTCTCAAAAAAGAATCTAAACACATCACTAGTTTTTGTGAACCCTGGAATTTATACCAGTTTACGCGAGTTCCTTTTGGGCTTGCTACTGGAGCTCAAGTCCTCACACGATTATTGGATCAAATTTTTCATGACATTAAATTTAAATTTGTATACAATTATTTGGATGATCTTGTTATATATTCTGAGAATTTTGAGGAACATCTTCAACACTTGAGAGAAGTTTTCTCTTGTCTCGAGAAAGCAGGCTTAACCGTTAACCCACAAAAGATTAAAATTGCTGTCCCAGAGATTTCATTCCTTGGTCATAAAATTTCTTCTCAAGGTATTTCCATCGATCCAGAACGTACAAAATCCATTAGAGAGTTTCCTCCACCCCGCGATGTTAAAGGTATAGCTAGATTTATCGGTATGGTCCAGTTTTTTGGAAAATTTATTCCTAATTTGGCCGAGAAGGCCGTTCCTTTGAATCAACTCCGTAAAAAGAATGTGAAATTTGAATGGGGAGAAAAACAACAAAAGGCTTTTGAAACACTAAAGAATGATATAATGAGTCCACCAGTACTCCGTATGGCAGATTTTTCGAGACCTTTTATTTTGCAAACCGATGCTTCAGGTTCAGCAATAGGGGCGGTTTTAGCACAAGAGTTTGATGGTGCCCGCCATCCGATAGCTTTTGCATCCCGGACTCTGACCAATCAAGAGAAGGTAGCATCTATTTATGAATTGGAATGTCTCGCTGTTGTTTTTGGTATAGATAAGTTCAGGCCTTACTTAGAACATACAGAATTCCTTTTGGAAACGGATAATCAAGCTCTATCATGGCTCTTGGCGCACCCACGACAATTAGGCAAAATCGGTCGTTGGGTCATGAAAATCTCATCTCTAAAATTCAAGGTTCAGCATATAAGAGGAACACAGAATGTAATTGCTGATACGCTTTCACGTATGTTTGATTGTTCACAGCCTAGTAAGGAGGAAGCCACTTGTAATGTTTTGGTCACTGATTTCCCTTTAGCCTTCAAGACTATTCAGGCTCATCAGGAGGAAGATGAGGAATTGCAGAAAATTGTCCAAAATTTGAGTTCAGGTATCCAACAAAAACCATATTTTCTGTCCAAAGGTATCTTATTTTTCAAAACTCGAAACAATCAGAAACGTATTGTTCTTCCCAAAGAATTGAAACCCCTAGTATTTGAATATTTTCATTCCTCGCCTATTGGTGCTCATCTCGGTATATACAAAACTATTGAGGCTATTAAAAGGCATTTTGTTTGGAAAGGCATGTATGCTGAGGTGGCTGATAGAGTCAAACAATGTCATCTTTGTGCACTTAGTGAACCTGCTCAGAATACCCATTTAGGTTTTTATCTTCTGAAATATCCGACAAACCTATGCAAAAATTATTTGTTGATTTCGTAGGCCCTTTTCCAAGGAGTAAAGATGGAAATAGTATCTTATTAGTTTGTGTGGATGCATTTTCCAAATTTGTTTGGTTGATTCCTTTAAGAAAAGCTGATGCTCCATCCACGATTCGGGCTCTTCAAACCTACATATTTCAAAGTTTTGGGGTTCCTTCATCAATAGTTTCGGATAATGGATCACAATTTACTTCCAAATTATTCAAAATTATGTGCTTCACACATGGTATACGTCATATCACGTTGTCACCATACTATCCTCCACCTTCGCATGCGGAAAGGTTCAATCGTAACCTCCGTTCGGCCTTAATTGCCTTCCATGCGAAAGATCAAGTTAGTTGGGACAAAAATCTGCGTTGGCTTCAGATGGCTTTTAATTATTCACGTCATGAGTCACATAAATCTTCGCCTTTCAATTTGATGTTCCCCTATGCTCCGAACTCTAATCTTTGGTCCTTGGATGACCTATTACCTAAGGATTCTAAAAACATTAAAGTAATTTGGGCAGCTGCCCTTAAAAACCTTAAGCACTCACATGAAAGAAGTCGTATTAAATATGATAAGAATCGAGTCAAAAATCCTTTTCGACGAGGTGACCTCGTCTTATGCAAGTCACATCCTACCAGTAAAGCAGTGGATAAGAGGATGGCGAAACTGTCTTTTCGCTGATCAGGCCCTTATCACATCCAACGCTTTTTAACCCCAGTGACAGCTGCCCTAGCTGATCCTGACACGGGTTCTTATGTGACCAGAGCTCACATTTCACACTTAAAAAGGTATCACTCTCCACCTCCAGTTTGAATTGTCCAATGTTGGGAACTGCAGGTCCTTTCGTTTGGTCTTCACTGCAGGTGTTTACTTTTGTCCGATCCTTGACTTAGTTTGATCGTGGCTTGATCACCCACTGATCCTAGTCTTGAGGATTCAGAATTTATTTAACTTTTTTTCAGAATAGGCCTATTCTTTATGCATATTACATAAACAAAAAAAACATGGTAGTAATTTAAGTTTTTATAACATCTATTTTTTATCTTTGTTTAGGGTATGTTTTTATGGGTATGCTCTAGTTTAAATCACATGATGTGTGGGTAATATCTGAATAATGTTGGGTATTATTAATAATTAGAAATCTTAAAATGTTGTTTTATTTTATATTTCACTATCCAAAGGTGTTTTCCTGTGTTCTTGTTTTAGTGTCGCTGTGAATCTCCCGTCTCCTGTATTTCCTTGTGGTCGTGTGCCATGTTCGGGGTCTTGTGCCTCCTTGTTTGTGCCTACTCCTTCGCTCTTGGAAGAGTTACGGTAAATCATTTTAATTCTGGTATTCTCTTCGAAAAACAAGATTCGCTCATCTTTTCGGACAATGTTTATTCCATTGTGCTTGACTTCAATTTAGTTCAACTTGAAAATGAAAGTAAACAATTGGATGTTTTTCTGAACAAAGTTATTTCACTGAATAGTGGTCATCACGATGACGAAGCTTGGAATCAAAATTTTGCGTTTGTGGTCAAACAACTACAAGAAAACTTTATTGCATACAAAACTGAGACTATGGCTTTAACTTCACTTCTGCCCCATCGCCCTAGAAGGCAAAAACGTGGTTGGTTTAATTTTGGTGGTTCTATATTGAAGACAGTTTTCGGTACCCTAGATAGTGATGATTTGACTGTCTTAGAGAAAAGACTGAAAGTGGTTAACGAGAATCAAGATGACATTTCTAACAGTATGTTACATCATATGATTGTGGTCCAGAATTTAGAAGACAGAGTCATAAACAACACTATTCTCATTAAAAATTTGGCATTACATTATCTAAATAGCCACATGAATTTTACAAAGCATTGAACAGCTCCATCCATGAAGTCTGGGACAAAATCACATTAATAAGTTGGAGAATTGATCTAAATACCCTTTTGTTTAGGGATAGTGAGACATTATCTAGTGCTCGGCTGGAAATTTCCGATCTAAGACAAGCTATTGAAAACAGTGTTCATGGACAACTAAGTTCCACTCTTCTAACACCCACTGTGTTTATTGATCTTTTGTTTAAAATTCAACAGTATATTGCCCTACCCTTGCATATGTTGGCTACAATTTCGCATGATAATCTCTACATGTTTTATGGTTTGAGTAAAGTCCAAGCCATCGTCTATAATGGTTCATTAAATGTCATTGTTAACGTGCCTCTAGCAAACAAGGATAGCAGTTTTGAGGCTTATAACATTTTCGCCTTCCCATTTTTCTCTTCTGAGTTCAAACATTATCTTTTACTCAACGTGCACGATACTTTGTTGGTTAGTCCAGACAGAAAAATATTTGCTCCTGTGTTTTCTTCTTCTCTCTCGGGTTGTAAAAAATACGGTGTAACCTTATGTTCCCCGACCTTTCCGTTTTTTGATGCTCATGTCAGTAATTGTGAGTTTAACCTTTTTCTTGGTAAACCCACTTATGAAATTTGTGATAAAAGCTTTGTTTCACTGGATTTACCTTTCCTTCAAAAAACCAATACACTTTGGTTATTCGCTATTAATCATTCATTGGATGTTACCTTACTGTGTCGATCAACTGCGGAGTCATTTCCACCTTTAACTATTTCTTTAATTGGTAGTGGATATATAAATAATGTTTCCCATTGTGACATTGTAAGCCCATTTTTCAAAACTTTCGGGTCAGTAATTTCTACTTTACATTTCAATCTAACTTTACCTTCTATTCACATCCCAAAATTTAATTTTAACCTCAGCAAGCCGTCCTTTGCATCACTCCCTAATTTAACCATCAATGCTTCTCTTATTAAGGATATTAATGGTATGTTAAAGTCCCGTCCTAACGGTGCTCCTTTTCACGATGTAGTTAATCTCTTTCGTCCGAAGCAACAACACGTTGAGTCCTACTCTCACTTTAACCTTGCTGCCATATCCATATCCTCCCTGGTCTTAATTTGTATCCTCATTTTGAGCATTATCCTTTTCTTGAAGTTGCGCTCCATCTCGACCACCCCCCCAAAACCTTCACCTCCTATCCCTTCCGGGACAATGTTGTTTCCCTTAGCCTCGTTGTCTAATGTGGAATAGTAATTTTTTTATATATATAGCTAAGTGTTTATGTGGGTATTGTTGTAATTGGGATGTTATTTTAGTTTTGGGACTTATTAACTGTTGCCACTCACCGGCTGTTGCCCTTTGAGGGGAGGAGTGTGTGCCATTGCACATTTGTAGTAATGTGCATGCTCACTTTATCTATTTTATAGTTAATGTTTTTATTTTATTTTGTATAGCAAACTGGGAGCCATAATTTTTTATTCTTGAATTTGTAAATCATCTTGTAACCAACAATTTCAGCATAATTTATATTTATAAAGCACCAGTTTCTGTGTTAAAATTTTTATATTAGTTTTACAACAAAATAATTTTACTTTGTCCATAATGAATGTTGATTTGGGAAATCGCACTATAGTGTAACTCTATTTGTTTTACATGTGCAGTCTTTCATGTCTCAACTCTATGGTCTTCTTCAGTTGCACAAAATAATACGTCTTTCTTTTTGAAGCATGTCGGCCATGATGTAACTGTTCCTACCTTCGGCCGTTTCTTAATCTCTTGACATAAATGTCTTAATTAATTCTCCGTACACCGCAAGTGGTGAGTAAAATCGCATATTCCTTCAAGAATATGTGGAAATGATATTTTGTTCAATTATCTTATTTTGTAATACATTTATGTACAGTGTGTGTGCGGAAGGCGTGGGTGGCCATGGGCGCGATTACTTCGTGACACACAACTTCTTCGTCACCTGAGTCATGGTGCTCCTCAGTGCCTGATGCAGCTCGTCTAATCAGGAAAGATCTTCTTTGTTACTTTCTGCATGCAGAAGAGCAACCATGAGCCACCACACATCAAAAGATAAAATTTTAACCTAGCATTTTCGGCATTGTTTTGGACTAATAATTAATTTTTTTTTTGACTTAACCTATGTAATTCTTAACATCAAAATCAATGTGCTTAACTTAAATATCCAAAGGGGCCCCTTATCTTAACATTTACTTTTACTATAAGTATGACTGTATACTCATCAATTGATATTAAACTTGTTATTGTTATTATTTAAAGTAAAAGAATTTAAAGAAAAGAAAATATAAGGAACAGAGAAACGATATTGCTGTATTCATTTAACTAAAACCACTGTTTGTATTAATTTTGACTAGTAAATATATTTAACTATTTTATCCTGTAATATGGCCTCCCCAGTCGGCTCAAGGTTCTCATGATTTTCTACACGCCTAACAAGGCACCATTGAGCCCGTTCCCCATGCTTTCACTGTTGGCCTCTGTACCTCCTTGGTATTTGGCCAGGTTGAGGTGAAGAGGGCGGCAGATCGTGCATCAGGGTTCATACACAAATTGAAAAAAAAATTTTCAAGGACAATTCCAGGACATTTCACAGATTTTCAAACATAACAATTGTTATTATTATGTTGTAATCGATAAAATGGCAAACACTTAATTCAAAGATAAACACTAATAATAATAATAATAATAATAATAAAAATGCTGTGTTTCAATATTTTTCCAGGATTCTAAACTACAACAAAACAATTATTACCTTTTTTAACAGATTTTAGACAGTTTTTTCAATCTCTTCACTTAACTTTGCGACTTCGGCTGAAGATTCACATGATTTTTTCCTGTATGCGTTGGACTTTGAAAGAAGAGTGAAATAATTTATTTTCTCAGCAAGTAATGCCATTGAATAAGCTTCTTTATTCATTGAATCAATTGATTTCTCAATCTGCAGCTTCTTCTTCTTCTTCTTCTTCTTCTTCTTCTTCTTCTTCTTCAGTTCTTGGACAGTTTCTAACATGTGTGACCTCTTTCTACTAATTTCCTCTCTAAATCAGGGTGTCTACAGGCAACAGAAAAATTAATTTGGTGACTTTTTGGTGACCTTTTGGTGACCTTTTCTAGAAAAGTTGATACTTCGAATTACACGTTTCAGTTTTAGGTAAAAAGTTTTCAGAAACGTTTCACATTATACCACACAGAAATAAGGAATATTTTTAATGCAACTTATTGACTATGTAATAACATACACTATTGAAAATAACGAAAAAGCAACAAAATATACTAAAAAATATTACACAGTTTTATGTGCTTACCTTTTAATAGTCCCGGGTGTTAGCAGTTGTTATACAAGACCACAATTTCAACACTGGCCAAAAAACACTGACAGTTAATATTTAAATTTGTAGGCCTATGTGTTTCTGCACTGTGGATATGGATAGAAACATAATTCATAATTTTAAGCCTGCTTTTTCAAAAATGTTATCCTATCCTCCATGCTGGTAATTTCCTCCTTATGCATTTCTAACATCCTGCGTTTTGTAGCTTGCAGTTCCTTCAGTTCTGACTTGGCTTTCCTCTTTGCTTCTACTTCCTCATCTTTCTTCATGTTTTTCATCCTGAGTGCTTCCTGTCTCCTGGCAGATGCATTCCTTACAGAATGGATCATTTTTTTAGTGATTTGGACATTTTTAACTCCACCTTCTGAATGAACAGAATCATACACACATCTCTGTGCTATCAAAGAGGCTTCCGACAAGTTTTCTACCAGACATTCTCTGTTCACTGAAAACCCCCTCTCAACTGCAGCATTGCCATGAAACATAACTAAAATCTTCTTGCAAAACTGAATCAGGGCAGCATTGTCCACCTTCGCCATAGAAATTAATTACAAAACAAGGGCATCCAATTTTTGAGACCTCCAATCATATGTCTCTATAGCATCTTTAACAGCTGCATTGTCACAAACAATCAAGTAATCTCGTTTGATGCAGTCTGCTACATGTGGAGCCATGTGTCCATTTGACACAAAAATGTCTAATGCAGTGGTAATGCGTGAGTTTCTTAATAGACTACTTCTGATGACTTCAGGCGATAAACAGGATGCTCCTTTAACAATTTTACTTTTGAGTGGAGACTTCACAGTAAACTTTGAAAATATATGTTGTAAGTAACACCTGCATTCATTTCTAAACAACAACACTACAACCTCTTTAAGGTCTTTGCATGCTGCTTTGGCACCAAATCCTATATCTATATTGCTCACAGCTTTCAAGACATCTGAATTGTATACATCAACATTTGTCAGCTGAACACCCGATTTGATGTCTTCTACCACATTTTTCTTCAAGATGCGAGTGCCAATGCCTATCAAGAGAGACAACGTATCTTGATAGAGCAGCGGAAATAAAGCATCATTGGACTGGAATTTCGTTAGAAAAGGCTCTAGCTGCAATGAAACTGATAGAAGAAATTCCAACTTTGCAAACAATAGCTTATCTTTCAAGGCTTCTTTCACTCTTACATAACACTGAGAATTTGGGGGATTTTTCTCTACTGCACTGACATATTTCACAAGTGATGGAAACATCTCAATGGCTCTTTGAAGTACTCTTGAATTTTCAACCCATCTAACTTGGCAGAACTTGAGTGGGAAAACTTCAGAAGCAGTCTTCAGAGTGTATTCAGCTCTTCTAACCGGAAAATCCCTGAACAGATAGTACACAGATCGCAAAAATTCATGTATTTTCCATCCTACTGTAGTGTGTGCTGTTTTATAAGCCCCTTGCACAACATGTAAAGGGCATGTTCCAGTATCAAAAGGCTTTCCATTTCCATCCAGCTCGTTACCAATACTGTCTTGCAAGTCACGTAAAAACTTTAAGTTCACGTTAGGCCCATCAACAGATACTTGCAAAATGTGATTTAGGGGCAAACCTAGATTGGCCATAGTAGTTGTGAAAGTTTCCAACAAATCATTTGCTGTTGCTCGTTGAAGAAATGTTGATGTCAGGTACTTGGTCACAACTGCATTGCAATCTTCATCCCAGAAACGTACAATCAGATCCATTTGACCTTTCTGACTAATTTTATTTAAACTTTCATCGAGGGAAATAGCAAAAAAATTTGCATTTTTTACTTCATCTACAAGTTTACTTTGAAAATAAGGTCCAAGACCATAAGTAATAACATAGGACAATTTGTCCTTTTGCATCATGAAATTTTTTGCAATCAAACTATCGGGGAACATGTACGGAAACAGTTCAGAACTTGATCCTGAGCCACGTGAAGACCCATGAGTAACTACTTTATTTAAAGCCCAAACAATTTCTGCCTTTGCTACGTCATCCTTCAAAATAAAATTGCCTAGGCCTATGCCAGAAGTGCCTGCACATTCAGTTCTTTTAGTATCACTATTAGTTGTTCCGCTAGAACAGTCATTCTGTGTTTCAGTGTTCATTGGTGAAGTGCCTGTTGCCAACACAGATGGAGCATCATTTTTCTTAGAAAAATGCAGTAATGTTTGCTTACCTTTAGAGATTTCCAGGAGTTTCTGAACACGTTTTTTCCCCTTTTCATGAACTTTAACACAGTATACACCACCATGGGAAATACCAAAGTCGCTTCTACAAATAGTGCAATAAGCTTTGTATTGTGACTTTTCTACAGGCCTAAGCCAAGACGTCCAATTTCCTTCTATTGCGCAAGGCATTTTGAACCACTGATCTTGGAAACTGCACTTTCCAGGCATTTATTTTATATTTCACACATATAAATACATAAACACGTGAAGACGTGTCAATCAGAATTTCCAGAACTTAAGTAAATAATTAACTGTAACTTTTTGTTACAACAAACTCTTCCATGTTCCTAAATAGCACATGATACATAAAAGTCAAGAAATATTTTGCACCAATTACAGAAAACACCTTTTGGCCGATCTATATTTAGTACCACGTGCTAAAACGTTGCAGTGGCGATTAATTAGAAAAGCACACATCGATTTACTGGTAAATAACGCACGGAACGTTTTTACTATAAACTCAGTTAACTGGCACACAAACGAAAACGTTTTCTTTCCGGTTTTATATTCACAAGAATTACAACTACATGACGTTGTAATTAGTAAAATCCACGCCACTTTACACAACACAAGTCGGCAGCCATTACAAATCTACGTACAAATCCAAACATCCGTGTTTCGAAGACAAAGGAAACAGCAAACAGGAAAGCACTATCGATTAGAAGATATCAACGTCTGCTTCTGCGAGACTATCGATGCGCATATGTCGATTTCTACACCCGCAAACTATCGATTTGTATCGAAACGTTACGTACGACGGGTAAATAAACATTAATCCGTGACTTCCACAACAATTGCGCCACTTTTTCGGTACTTCCGTGACCAGCGCTTCATTTTAGTTACTTTTTGGTGACTTCCGTGACTTCCGTGACCTGTAGACACCCTGTAAATGTTTATTTCTTCTGTTCATCCAAGAAGTGCTGATAGCACATTCTTGATGATCTAGCATTTGCCAAAAGTTCTTTACTGAAAATAAAATCACTTACTTTTTTATCTATAAATTCATCGTACACAATCCTCATTGCTGCTAGAGTTTTTTCTGTTAAATTTTCCACAAGCATTTCTATGTTGACAGAGAAACCACGTTCTACAGATGCTTGGCCATGAGACAGAATCAAAATAAGTTTAAATACTTTCCACAAATCTGCATACTGTTTGTTGTCCAGGAAATATTTACAAAAAAAAAAAAAAAAGAATCTAACCTTTGAGTATTTCTATCAAAGTTTGTAAACTGTGAAGGATCTGGTGACACTTCTCTGAGGAACAACTTGAACTGTAGTAAAGTTGCATCACACACACCTGTACTGATCAGTTTTCTGTTTTCAATTTGCTGAAGCAACTTTTTAAATGTTTCAGTGATTTCAGTTCCATTGCATAGTAGAGTTCTAAGGTCAAGACACCTGGAAAATCTCACTACAGGATATTTCAATGGATTTTTATCTTGAATTCTTTTAACCAATACTTTCAATAACTGCAGACATTCAGATTTGAACACTAAAACATCCTTGTCTGTGACTTTCTTTTGTGTAACACACATAATCAGTTTTTTTCTTGTTGCAAAACCAGTTGCGATACACTTCGTAAACACTTTGTTATCCTAGCTATTAGGATCAAGTGCACACAAATCTAAATCATTGTTTGCCTTATCCAAAATTTCCTTCTTTATGAATAATGACATTAGTCCATACAACAATTCTATTGTGTCAGAAGCTTGGAAAGGAAGCATGGGAGAATCAGTCTGGTAGCACTTGAGGTATGGTTGTATCTGACTTCCAATAAAGGAAAAGAAAGACAATTTGGCAACCATCAGTGGATCTTTAGTAGCCTTCTGAACAGTCTGAAAAGACTTGGTACACAGAGCAGATTTGGGTTTACCTTTGCACGAATCGACAAATGCTGTAACTTGTGGCCAAATAGCAATAGCCCGTTCTGAAACAACATCCTCCACCCAAAGGAAAATATCAACTTGAAAGCTTTGCAGCTGTAAATATATTTTTATGATTTGTGACAAGAATGAAACAGTGATTTTTTTTTGCTGAGAGTATTACTGACAAATTAATATAAAAGTTAGAGAATTATGTACAGATCTGACTATAAGTAAATAATATTTTCCTCATTTTAATGGCTTTAAAAATGTTTTTACTAGTAGCTCTGTATTAATATATAATGTTCATATTAATTTTGATTAGAGGTGGGACGATACCACACTTTCGATACTCGATTCTGTATTGTTTTATCAGTTCGATACTTTCGATACTCTAGGGAAAAATATTTTCCCATTAAGTAACAATTATTACAAATAACATAAATTAGTTTTAAACTCTATAAATTCAATCTATCATACCAGCATTATGTCAGATTAAACTTAAATACATAATGTGTAAATAATTGCATTATATTAATGAAAGATATGAATTCATCATTATATATACATATAATAAAAACACCAGAAATGTAAAATACAGTCCATAATCAAGTAAAGCTGACATGAGAAACAATGGCCTTACAAAATGTTTGAAGTCCTTTCTTGGAGGGAGGGAAAAGACAAGCCTAAATTAGAAATTAAAAAATTAGGCTATTGTAAATAGAAAATCAGAAATTTTTGCTTGTTTGTTTCATTTTACAATCAACTTTATGCAACAGGACGATTTTCAATAAAATTTTAACTTGAGAAACGTAAAATACAAAACAATCCGACCGTAAGAAAACAATAAAAAAAGGGTATATTCAGTTCAAAGATTAATGAATGCACAAAATATGAGATCCGTGCCTTGGTAAAGCGCGTGCACCATTTTCATAATCATTTCTAGTTTGCGCCACTAGTCTCGCTTGGTGCTGGCCATAGACGCTACTACCGAAGTGCACAGTCTTCCTGATACTATCCATATCTATGATGCGATAAAGTTATTTTTATACGTTTGCAAAGGTAAACAATGAACGTTTTTCAAAATAAAAGCATTAATTAAAACGTAATTTATAAGGAGAAATACAGTAGAACCTCGATGATACGTTCCCGTTTCATACATTTTCCCGTGTCATACGCCGATTAATTTTGGTCCCGCCGAAAGTAATATATTTACAATGGTTTACTTTCCCGGAACATACACTTATAAAATAATGAATTTCCCGTTTCATACGTTTTTACAAAGCGGAGAAGTCCTAAAATTCACAAACTTTTTTTTTATATTCCTCCTGAAAAAATACGTTTTAATGCTTTTATTTTCAAAAACGTTCATTGTTTACCTTTGCAAACGTAAGAAAATAACTTTATCGCACCATAGATATGGATAGTATCAGGAAGACTGTGCACCTCGCTACTAGTATCTATGGCCAGCACCGAGCGAGACTAGTGGCGCAAACTAGCAATGATTATGAAAATGGTCAACGCGCTTTACCAAGGCACGGATCTCATATTTTGTGCATTCATTAATCTTTGAACTGAATATAGCCGTTTGTTATTGTTTTCTTACGATCGGATTTTTTTTTTGTATTGTACGTTTCTCAAGTTAACATTTTATTGAAAATTGTTCTGTTGCATAAAGTTGTTTGTAATATGAAACAAACAAGCAAAAATTTCTGATTTTCTTTTTACAATAGCCTAATTTTTTAAATTTCTAATTTAGGCTTGGTGACCTTTCCCCCCTTCCAAGAAAGGACTGCTTTACTTGGTTATGGTCTGTATTTTACATTTGTGGTGGTATATGTAATGATGAATTCATATCTTTCATTAATATAATGCAATTATTTACACATTATGTACTTAAGTTTAATCAGACATTGTGCTGGTATGCTAGATTGAAAAAAAAAAAAAAAAATGTTATTATTGCCATTCCCTTTTCATACACTTTCCCGCATCATACACCATTTTTGTGCCCTCCGTTGAAAAGTGTATGATAGGGGTTCTACTGTATATCTAACAAAAAAATTTGTGAATTTTAGGACTTCTCCGCTTCGTAAAAACGGGGTACACATCGTTTGCCCTACAGGCATTTGCCCTAAACGTAGGGCAAATGCCTGTAGGACAAACGACTTTAGGGCAAATGCCGTTTAGTGCAAACGACTGTAGGGCAAACGCCGGCAAGCACTTATGTTTCTGATTAACGAAACCACACCAACTTTTAGGGCAGACGCCTGTAGGGCAAATGCCTGTAGGGCAAACTACTGTCGAAAAACTTCTTTTAGGGCAAACGCCTTTAGGGCAAATGCCGAAGCTTGGTCCGAATGGGATTATCAATCATTTTGTGCAAACGCCTTTAGGGCAAACGCCTGTAGGGCAAATGCCTTTAGGTCAAACGCCTGTAGGGCAAATGACTTTATGGTAAACGAAGTTTAGGTTATTTTGCATAATGTAGGTTTTTTCAAATATGTATCGATTCAAACAGTGTTCTAGTTTATATTTCCTCCGCAGGTGGCAGTACCTCAATAAATGTTTTCCCTCTAAATGCAAAGGTTTTAAAACCGTCGCTAGATGGCACTTATGTAAGCCTATATCGAGGTTTGGTGGGAATTCATGTGGTATGAACTTCCAAGATTCACCAACAGATGGTTCCCTGCGCTAAGTTCAATGTTATCGAATATTTTTTCTGTAAAATATTTCGGAATATTAGGTGATGTAAGGTCTTCGACCAAAAAAAATCGTATAAAAAAACAGTATTGGCGATTTAACAAAAATATCGCTGGAAAAAGGTTCAACTTTTTTTCCGGGGCTTTGGTTATTTCAATTTCAGCTGTCAGACGCGCATTACGCTATGATTACTTAAAATATTACGAGCATATAGGTAAATAATGCGAATACTAGCTGTTAAAAATTTTCTTAATTAGCATAATAGTACTAATGCGGTTAAACTCCTACATATTGTTGATACTATTTTATTCTGGAATGTATGCACAACATACCGCTGAAGTACACAATGAAGAAGTATTCCTTTTCGTTTTGTTCTGGGTTTTCCATCATTTGCATTCAGTTTGTAATGTTTGTGTTAGATCACTTTGATGTTCAGTTATAAGAGTTGGCCGATAATAGTCATTGGTTGGCATGATTCTAAAAATAGGCTATATCCGTAATATAATATATTAAAATATATCCATAATATTTCCCATATTTCCATTGTGAATTCCACTTATATTCCCAAAATAAAATATTGAAGATACGTAATGGTATTTCTCAATAATAATAATGTTACTTTAGCCCACCGCACACAGAACGACTTTCCTTGCGGAATTGTATCCATATTTGTTTGTTCCACAATATTCCTTCCTTCTTCCAAAGCAACTTGCAGTGACGCGATGTAATGTTCACACTTACTTAATAGTTCATTTTCAGGAAGATCACACCCTTGTACATCAGTAACTTGCCCTGATGAGGATCCATAGTCAACATTTGGTTTAGTCGATTGGAGTTCACGCCGTTTTAGTTTAAACCAACTAGGTATCTTCTTGGTAAGCCAGTTTACGCCGAGTTGTGCCGTGTCGAATCTTTTTACGAATGACTTTCTTGTGTTTTGAACCAGGGCTCCTACCTGACATTTTTTTGAAAGGACTCTTCTCCGAAGCTAAACCTTTCTTGAATCTTGTCCTGCCATGTAACATTTACGCTGAAAAGAGCCTCGCTGTGTCTGTGTGTAGGTAATTTTTATTTTGTGTCCATTAAATTTGGCAACGAGGCTCGTATAGAATTCTGCCGAATTACTAGTTTTGTTTTCTTTGAGATATCTGTCACAATAAAAAAATGTCTTATTAAAAAATTAAAAACCTTTCTTTCGAACAAGATTGTTTTAGATATGAAGCGTCTGTGTGCATAATAGTGTGAAATCAAATCTCCCATAATTATAAATGAAAAATCCCCGATGGCAGCCAGTCGGAAAGGTAGATTTCGCCGTACGACCTACCAATATAAAAAAAAACTTTCTGAAAAATTCCAGAAGTTTCAATAACTATGTAAAATCTTATGAATATTTCTAGAATATCCAATTTAACAATATATTGCAAATTAATTTTTGTCTCAACAATATGTATGGGATATAAATCCAATCCAACAATACATTAGACATTCATATTTACCTCAATTAGAAATTCTGAAATTCATAGGATTGTGAAATTTTCTGTAAGTCACTCTGCGAAATCTACCTAAAAACTATCTCAGGAGAAAAAAAGTTAGTCACGTAAAAACTTAATTTGTGGAGATGAACTGCGCGTGCACAACTAATACTATTTTTGATACATGATTGTTATGCTAACAGTTTTTGTTATGAATTGCTGTCCTGTAAGTCCGCCCCACACGACGCCCAATTTCTGATTTATATTCTATTATACCCATGGGTATTAAAGTGGGTATATAAATTTCATTAGCAGAAGTGAAGAAAGAATTTGTTACTCCATACACACGATAGCCAGAGTTCTAACGAGAAAACAGCCAACATAGTTGCCGACCAAGGCAAGCAAGTCGGGTTGGATAAACCTATTGCGTACATTTAACCAAATACTGAATATATATATCGTGCCCACTGTTAAAGTCGTAAGACTGTTTGTGGGCATGTGACAAATATGTAAGTACAGTCAAACCTCTATCTATCGTTTTTCAGGGGACCAACAAAAAAATTCAGTAGATGCGGACATTCAATAGATGTGGACTTCACTCTAAGAATTTTTAAAAAATAATATTTCAACCTCAAAATTAGTGTCAGAAATATATCAGTTACTTGTCATTAAAGTTAAATCAGTTGAAAAATAAATAAAAATGGAAGTATTTTACTTAATTCAATTTACACTTGCAAAAAAAAAACATACCCACAATAAATCTACATGGAAAATAAAGTCTTTTTCAATATCCTGAAGTCTGAAATATGTTTACTCATGTCATCAAATGTAGAGCTGTACTGAAGAAGCCGATTTTGCCAATATTTAGTTGAATCAGCATTATTGCCGACTTCCGATAGCTTGTTAATTTTCGGCCGATATTACTGAAAAACAAAAGAGACTGCCATAACCTAAAAATCCACGAGTACCCTTTTCACTTTTCGTAGTAGTACTGCATTCTTCCAGATCGCATTATTTCTTCGCAACATGTGCCAAACGTACATATAAAAATTTAACATCCTTTTTTTAAATAATGTTCTTTAATTTTAATATGCCATAAATAAATACATTACCGTCACGGTAAACATACATCTTGGTTGTTACGGTAACTGTAGTGCAAATGTGGTAGCTATCGTGCTTCTGTAATAATTATGGTATCGACAAAGAATCTTTAGTTCTTTTTATGGTAATTATCTTAGGATAACAATTGGGTTTGTACTGTAGTTATGGTACATCATCCATATTTCTTCGTAAGTTGTTGTTCATTTGTCTTTCCTTAATTTACGTGCTCCATTACTTGGCTGCAGATTTAAGGTGATTTTTCCTACTGTATACTATCGTTACTGTTTTTATGATGGTTTCTTTCTAAGAAATGGTTATTTCTGCAAAATCTTTATGGTTAAACAATCATCTATTATAATTTATAGTGACGGGACCACATATTTTGTACGATCAATGCGGACAAAACGATAATTCGAACATCGGTACAAACAAACTTTTTTAACCTTAGTTGTATGGCAATTTTGCCGGGACCGTAGAAAGTATACGATAAACACGGACAATCGATACATTCGAGTTCGATAGATAGAGGTTTGACTGTAACTAAATAAAATTGCAACTGTTTATTTTGAAAATTATGTATTTCGGTGAACTATTTTTTAAATATTTATTTTCTAAGCTTCACTTGCATAAAATATAGTGAAGTTGATTCAGTATTTAAAAACAAGATCATAGCAATTTTGAAAATTAATTATTTTGAAAATATAATAACTAAAATTGAACTTTTTTTTTGCGAATATGCTGATTCATTAGCATCTGAAACAGAGTTATATTTAATGATCTTTCTTTGTGTATTATACTTTTACGTAATTCATTATTGTACATTCCACGACGTATCAAAATCGTTCCTAGTTTACACTCATACCTATGACATTCATTCAAATATTGTGGCAATATGGATGATATGATTAAATGCACATTGAAAAGTTGTACATTTCATTGGCTGTCACACATTAAATCAGTCTTTAATTATACTTCACCTGTTCCCATAAAACTTATTAGGGGTTAAGCTATAGATGGTCTGGGCGAATTAGCATAATATGCACACTCTCGATGGAAGTATTTTCACCGCATTCTACAAACATATTAATAAAACGACAGATTCCGTTGGGCACATGTTATATAAAAATAAAAAATAGGCATGAAGGTCTCGGAGGCTATTTTAACAGTAACTTTTAAACAGTGAAAATGTTTTTATAAATGCTTATTATGTATAATCCTCTGCCTTAAATTATTTTAGGGTAATCGTTTTTAGGACGACTTTAAGTGAAAATAACAGCCGGCAATGATGATAAAATTTTGTAAGCTCCTTTTGTTAACGCTTGTTTTTATACATAGCAGCAATATTAAATTAAGTTAATTCATTTGCTAGTTAACCCCCCCCCCCCCCCCCCACCCTGGAAAATATTATATCATCAACCTCTCTGTTAAAAAATGATTTAAAAAATACAATCCAGTCACCGAGATTGGCGCACCATCTGTTGTAAGGTTCAATTACCAGCTGCATTCTTAGACTTCAACGTTGGGAAAGCAAACCGTATGTGCTGCCATCTAATTTGTGAATTTTGTACTTTGTACTCATTTGGAGAATGGTTCCAACCTTTGTCAACAGAGGCGACACACGTAAGGACATCTATCTTCGAAAAGGTTCGTAGGGCAAACGCCTGTAGGGCAAACGACATTAGGGCAAATACCTTTAGGGCAAACGACTGTAGGGCAAACGCCGGCAAGCATTCATTTTCGGATTATTGAAAATTCGCAAACTTTTAGGGCAAACACCTGTAGGGCAAACGACTGTCGAAAAACTTCTTTTAGGGCAAACGCCTTTAGGGCAAATGCCGGAGCTTGGTCCGAATGTGATTATCAAACATTTTGTGCAAAAGCCTTTAGGGCAAACGCCATTAGGGCAAACGCCTGTAGGGCAAATGCCTGTAGGGCAAACGCCTGTAGGGCAAACGCCTGTAGGACAAACGCCTGTAGGACAAACGCCTTTAGGGCAAATGCTTTTAGGGCAAACGCCTGTTTGGAATGAGGAATGCGAGAATATGCTTCGAAAATGCGTTTAGGGCAAACGCCTGTAGGGCAAACGCCTGTAGGGCAAACGACGCACTCCCGTAAAAACGTATGAAACAGGAAATTAATGATTTTATAAGTGTATGTTCCGGGAAAGTAAACCATTGTAAATATAGTAGTACTTTCGGCGGGACCAAAATTAATCGGCGTATGACACGGGAAAATGTATGAAACGGGAACGTATCATCGAGGTTCTACTGTAGTTGTATTTTGTACGATGGCCACTCAAAACTTAGTTCAATACAAATGAACAAGCATTCCGGTATCGAAAAAAGGTATCTAACTTACAGTTTCGATACTCGATACTTTGCGATACTGTCAAGTATCGAAGGTATCGAGGTATCGAAGTATCAAAAATCCCATCACTAATTTTGATCATTGACTTTGGGAATCCACAAACAAACAAACAAACAAACAAAAAAAAAAACCACATTGGTGAAAACACCAAAATGAAAAGAAAAAAAACTGCTTTAAAGTGCAAGTTCGTGTATTACGCCTTTTTAGTTTATAGATGAACATCTACTTCACAACATGTTATCTATGAATTTATGTTTGTTTACAATACATGCTGCACGGACAGAGAATTTACTTCAGTTAAAGGAAACTTAAGTTATTTACCTAATCAAGTGTTTTACTGTAACACAGAGTGTGCTAAATAAAATTTCAAGGATACCGATAAAATTTCCAGGACAATTTACAATTATTTGCGAATTCCAGGACAATTCCAGTACTGGAAACAGTTTTTTTTTAAAATTCCAGGTTTTCCAGGACGTGTATGAACCCTGGTGCATGTTTGCGATGCCGGTTTTACCACAATTATTTTGGAAAGGGAGATGGCAGCACATGAATTTCCAAACATTGTGTTTTATCCGCCATTTACAATTTTTTTGAACAATAGATTACCGTCTTTTATCGCATAATGTTTGCACACATGTAATCGTCGTAGCCATATTTTAAGGCGTCAAAATTTGGATTAAAAAAACCTCTCGCGTAAACGTCGCATAATGTTTTTGGTCCAGCTATTAGATTCCCACTGCTTTGTGTGGGTATTTTTTCACTATAAAACAATGTATTTTAAAATAGAAATCTAATATATATTCGGACATTACCACTTACTTATTTAATTAACGGAAATATAAAAGTTGCATGAGTGTAAATTTTCTTTTAAAGACTTTTTAAACGTTATAACCTTCATCTGTTAGTCAGCGTCACCGCGGTGTATATCGTACAAAACAGTAGCCAGCACTCGTAATCATTAATGTTTGATTATGTTGCTTTCCGTATAGAGAGCGCGCACGTAGCCGAATATCGATATCTCGCCGAGTGCATACAACGCGCACTCTCTATCAGGTGCTGAGTTAACTACATTTGTTAGCCTGCATTATTTTGTGTTGTGTACTACGGTAGTTACGCGTTCGTTCGGCTTGCATTTGGATCACAGATGTTTTTCTATTTAGTTGATTAAAGGTTTCTGTTGTATGACTTATTAATTAAAATTGTTTGGCGTGCTCTTTTATACTTCCTTTTTTAAATAAAATTACTTTCAATGAATGGGTTTTGTTTTTATGAATAACTTTATGTAACAAAAAATTTTTTTTTTCCGCATAATCGTCGCACCCCTACTTTCAAACTTGATTTTAGAATAAAATGTGTGATGATTATATGAGAAAACACGGTACTTAATAACTAAAAACAATCCTTTCAACCATATTTCAAATTTAAATATTTTATTCCCAATTTGCATAATCATTCAAAAATTATAAATTTACTTAAAGGTTTACTGTAAAAATAATATAGCATTCTCTGTGCTGTTGTAGACTTCTAATAGATAATTTTTTTCAGCACTAATCTTGCCACAATAATACTATTAAAAGTTTCAACAATTTATTAAAATTCTGAATGTAAATTGTAAATACACATACCTACAGATATTAGGCAGTACATATTTTATTTATGGATTAACTGTGAATAATAAAATGTTCACCTAGAAGCAAGAAAAAAATAATCATGAGTTAAAAATTAGTATCGTACCACCTGAAGATATTTAGTTTACTACAGTGAAGCACCATTAAAATTTTGGCCACAATCTTATTTTTTCCCTCCAGTTATGTATACGACTTTCTTCCCACAGCTGATTTCCCATTTCCTCACCAATTTAAATCATTTTAGGGTTTTCTGCTTCCGTAGATAATCATTGCAACAACTTTCTCATCAAAATATGCACTTCCAAACCGTATGCAAGATGTGCATCATCCATTAGTAGGGACATGCAAATTTCGCATTTACGATAAAACGAATTTTTACGCGAAATTCGTAAGTTTAACACGAATAACCTCACTTTTACATAATTTCTGATACCGCGATTTTTTTTTGCGAAATTGTTTGTTTACCACGAATAACCATACTTTCCCGCCATTTGGTAACTTAAAAAAAGTAAATAAATAGCCTTTGTCACCACTGATAACACCATCAACGTAAAGACTACACTTGCCAATGTTTACGTTTCATTATTTATTTGATACGACGCGTGCTTGGCGAACTGCACTCGTGCACTAAACGCTCATGTCTCGAAGGCACGTTTACAGAGTCAAAGAGTAATGTACGGCCATTTTGATGGATATTTTGTGCGTTACAGCGCTTGTGTCGCGAAGCAAATTATAAATTATGCACAACTGTTCATCTTGCATGTACTATGGACTGTGCAAACTGTTTTAATTTTGTTCTCTTACAGTAAACAAACTTAACAATTACGTTTTATGTTTAAGAATGATAATTTTTGTTTAAAAATGTTGTATACAGTGCAACTATTTTATAAAAACTCTAGTTTGTGATAGAAAACGTCTTCATATTTCTCAGCATAGGTTTGAAAGTGTAAAATATGCCGAAACCTCAAGCAATCACCAAACTTCGTGAGCGAGAATTTCGTGATAGTGGATTATATGCGAGGGTAAATACGTAGTTGGGCGATATGTGTTAAAAATTTTTTTTTAAATCCGAAAATACATTAATAACGAGGCTAGAAGACTGGAGCTAGCCAAACGCTCATATTTTGCATAGTGAGCTTACCAAGGTGCAGCGCAACTTTGGAAAGAGTACACGTCACTGAGCCTAAAATTTTTCAGCCTAAAATTAGGCTGGATGTATTTTAGGCTGAGTGACTGTAGGCTGAGTGACTATAGGCTATGTTACTTTAGGCTTAGTGATTTTAGGCTGAATGACTTTAGGCTGTACGATTTTAGGCTGTGTGACTGTAGGCTGAGTTATTTTAGGCTGAATGACTTTAGGCTGTACGAAATTCTGATCTTGGCTGTTAATGTATGTCAGCGGTTGTATTTTTAGGCTAACGATTTTAGGCTGAATAATTTTAGGCTGAGTGACTGTTCTGATACGCAATGGCATAAAAGTTTAAGTTTTGTGCGCTTCGCATCTCATGTAGTAACATATTTTATACCTAGGTGGCAGCACTGATACGATATATCGTAGAGGACGGTAGTGTCAGATTTCACCTGAAGATGGTGCCATGAGCACTACATTTTCGACCTTTTCATTCAGTGGCAATAATAGCTAAAGCCACAGAAATTAAACTTAAATGTATAATGAATTGGCAAGGTGAACACAACAAATAATTTGCAAATACTAAAAAGAATAATAGTAGTAATACGTTGAGAATTTCCATAGCGTTATGAAAATGTAATAATAATATACAAAACATTTGACTTAATTGGTAGAGGTCGATTCTAAATGAATGTGTGCATTAATTACAAAAATAATCTATAACCTATTTTTAATAAATAAAAAAAAACATTTTGGCAGGTCAGTTATTTGTAGACTCAGTGCTATTTTGTGCCAAAAAATTAAAACCATACTGAACGGCTTGAAATTGTGTTAAAAGACACATTTAGAATAAATTGTGGACGTTATATCCACCACGCTACCATTTGACACTGGCGTCCTTTTCTTTCTTAATATGTTTTGTATGTGTACCTATAATTCAAAGTTTTGTAAGTATTCTATGACATGTTTAACAACAATTTTTCTTGAAGAATTGCACTAATAGTTTTAGGGTTCGCATTGGTATATTGTAGGAAGATGTAACTTTCTTGCGACGCGATATGTGTATGATATTACAATAATATTAAATTATTTTGAATAATTGTGAAGTGTGTGAATTTTGCATGGTTTTTTGCAGTTCAAGTTCAACAATGTCAGAAAATTTGTTATCTGTGAGATTTTTTGAGTACCTACACGTCACTGAGCGCCAGCCTAAGAATACAACTTAAGACGGTACAATAATCACTGCAATACGAAATAATTAGCAACTAGACACATTTAATAATAATTTTAATAAGTCTTGTGGCAAGAAAATTCAATAACAATGTTCTTGTCACCAATCACATAATGTGAAAATAAAATAATGAAAGACTTTACGTCCAAGGAATGAACATTGGCTATCATAAACCACTTTTTGCATACTTCATACGATACCAGACAAGCCATCACATTATCCGGGCTTCCTAGGTACATAGCTACGCACTGTGTTCGTAAATATAGTGAGAATATCTCAAGTTTAAATAGCTGACCGCAGTAACCAGGATATCTGGGACAAGCTTTCAGCCAACGCACAGGCCACCTGCCTTAATACAGTTCACCTGATTACGACTGCTAGCCATTACGTCAGGCGTCGCATCCAGTCAATGCGAATGTGTTTATATTTAATATAAAAGTAAATCAATAATAAATTATTTCAAATAAAGTGTATGACCTATAGTAATTTGTTAATTTGTTTAGCTCGCCGAATATACTACTTCTTATACTCTAGAATATAGTTAAGGAAGGGATTTTGATCGTAATGAGTAGAACATACTTATAGTTTGTATTGCGATATATCTTGTATGAATTACTTACAAATTATTTCAAAAAATAAAGAAAAACATACAAATAATTACATTTTCCGAATATTCTTGTCCGTTTGAGTGTGTTTGTTTCTGTTTTAATACCTCAGCAGTATAGCAAATGCATAGTTCGATATATATAGACTATATATTTGTATATATATTTAATTAAAGGAAACAATAACCACAAAATAAGATTGTCGAATGAATATTGATCTCAAGTGATTTCACATAACATATTGTTCGTCTGGATCTGAAAAGCAGCCCATTAATATTACCTTTCCAAGTGGTTGATATAATTAGATGAAATCGGAAATCAGCGTACACTAAAAATGCCAATAAATCTAGGCTTTTTTTTAGATGATTTCAACCAAATACTACTCATATCACCAGAAATTCCCAAATGTTGTGACACTATAGTTACTTATTGCTGTCATGTGATTATTTCATCTATGGACATAGTAAAAAAAACTTACTTTATTTTAATTACTTTAAACTTTCACTCGGCTGATGCCAAGTTATCATTACATACGCCGGTCAGATACACATTGAAACTATCATCATTTAAAACACACACCGTGTTTGAATTATTATTTTTGTAGACTAGTACCTACATTCATATTTAGAAGCGTTCAATTGGGAAGTCATAGGCCTATATCGTCATTTGTTCAGCGATGGTTGCGATGTGGTCATTAACTTAATTCTGAAATACACAAAAAATCGTACAGCATTTTTTCCGTACACGCCACCGTTTTCGAAAAAATTAATGAATTTTGTTCGCGTCGTGAATTGTCCATACTTTTGTAATTTAAATGATAGAGACAAGCTTTTTCGGTGTTTTAATATTCACATATTGTTTTAAAATATATTTTCATTTCAAATTAAAAATTTAACTATTATGTATTTATTAATTTTTTTAAATGTTTTTGTAGGTTTTGCGTGCTTTCCGGCATTCTGGAGCGTTCAATACTCCACAGCTTTGGTTCAAATAATGGAGATTTTGTGCTCCACAAGTCGTTCAAAATCGTTGCACTTGCCAACATCCATCGCAAAGCAGACATGAAAAAGGTTATGTAGGGTGATGTTCTGATTACAAACTAGCTGCAAAGTTATCTTTTTAATTAAGTTTTCATGAACAAACTGTTATAAAAATGTGAAATCTGAAATTTAAAAATGGGCTATGTCTATAGAAATAATAACTGAACAATTACAATCGGCCTATGCATTTAACAACATATGGATAATAAACAAACTTGACGAAGAACGGTTTATACAGTAAGTATTGCTTATTTGTTTATGAATACTTGAGAAATAAGTACTTATGTCTTATAGTGACTATGAAATCACAATAAGTTGTACTTCAACAAGTATTACTTCATGAAGTATTACTTTAAAGCATTCGAATAAGATATACTTATTTATTGTACTGTGAAATGAAAACAACGCAGTTCACTATGAATTCCGCCCTAACTGTCCTAGGCGCGAATCCCGGTTATTGAAATGCGCTGCAATCGGACATTGCAGTTCTTTCTTGAATCAGGTAAACAAAATTGCTTCCTCCCGCCACCCTCTCGTTTCTCGGAAAATCCACAGCTATGACAAGCGTTAACCTTTCTTCCCCTTCCTTTGTTAACATTCCTCAGAGAGTGAAGCCAAGATTAGCCTTGACTTCTTTCTATCCATCCCCTGGCATCATTTCGCATTATTTGATGGCAAGAGTGCTATTTCCTTATTTCGTGCTCTCGCATTCTGAATTGGGACAATGCGATATCTAAGCAATGTTAGTATGCATTTAAAACACATGATACGAGCAAAAAATGTATGCACAAATTAAAATAAATTACAACTGCAATGCTTTGTTGCATTGAAATATTGTGATGTCTCAGCACCATTTTTAACATATCCACCGTTTGCAATAACCACGTTCTACAAATATAAACAATATAGCGGATGGCAGAGAGTACGAGAGAGTGCAGCAAGTATATAGCATCGCTTTCTCTGGTACTCTCGCTCTTTCGCACTCTCTCAGCGCATTATCGAGACGGCCAGAGTGCTCTGTACGATGAATAAATGTCGTAGAAACCTGAGCACGACAGAGCACTCTAAACCAATTGAGACACGACCTGACACACGCCCTTATATATGCAATTTGCTTGCTCACTAAATAATTGACAAAATATCCGGTCATTATCAAGTTGTTATAGTCATTAATATAATATTGGGTAAATATGTAGTGTACGGATTAGCGCCAAAAAAAAAATCGTACAAATCTGAAATAACTTTCATTATATGCTCTTTTACGTCCTCTTTTCATAACCGCCTGCGGAGATAAGAAATTCCAACTACTTTTGGAGATATCGAATTTTTAAATTTTAATTATTGTAAAAAAAATTTTATAAAAATCTGAAATAACTTTTATTATATGCTCTTTTATGTTCTCTTTTCATTACAGCTTGCAGAGATAAGAAATACGCATTACTTTTGGAGATATCGAATTTTTAAATTTTAATAACTATACCTGCTCATTAACACGGCGTTCAACATTGTTTTTTGTTTACGAGTATCAATTGTTTTTTTTTTGGATAATGTTGTCACGTGATAGTTCGTGATAGGCCAATATTCAAATGAACCAATAGGCCACCTCCAACTTAGGTGAGTTTTTAACGTTTCAAATTTTTATGCTTTAAAAAATTACGTTCGTTCCTACTGTTAATCATTTGTTCCGGTTTGTTAGGTTAGGTCAGCTACATTATAAATACTTTAAAACTAAACAACCATTAAAATTAATTTTATTATTTTTAATGTCCGTTCAGTTTCAAAGTATTTATAATGTAGCTGACCTGACCTAATCTACCTTTGTCCCGTTTTGTTAGTTCAGGTCAGTTACATTATAAATACTTAAAACTATACAACAAGTAAAATAAATTGATATTTTTAATTTCCGTTTAATTTGAAGTATTTATAATGTAACTAACCTTACCTAATGGAAAATTTCTGTTATTTAGTCATTCACGCGCAATCGGCAAAATATAAAATGGTGACGGTCAAATGTTTACATAGGTCTTTTATTGCAAAATAAGAACGGCGATATCTCAAAAAGTAATTGGAATTTCTTATTTCCGCAGGCGGTTATGAAAAGAGGACGTAAAAGAGCATATAATGAAAGTTATTTCAGATTTGTACGATTTTTTTTTGGCGCTAATCCGTACACTACATATTAACCTAATATTGTTTATCGTACTACCAAGCAATGTTATATTTATATGCACTTTTCATATCATCACATTTAGAAAACGCAGATTTTTTTTTACATGTATAACCCCCAGTCTTTTCGTCCTTACAGCTGCAGGTTTTTGTGGAAAAAAATTGTTAACATGTTTACCACGTGATTTCTCATACTATGCAGCCCTGCCATATTCAGTATTTTATTTGGTTTGTTGTTAGTTATCAAATTTCGGTTCAACGTAGCTGGAAGAATTTTAGCTCTACTATGTAAATAGCTAATACTGGCCGTGCATGCTACCCTTGATAGCAACCCAGAGGTATGCGAGTCAGGTACCGGCCTAGCGTGGTAGATAACCTGCAGAAAACGAAGAAACGTAATACATCAACGTAACAATTTATTTACAGTAGCCTATGTGACGAGAGGCCGCGGTTGGTTACAGGATACTGCGCTCATCTTCTGGCACGTTTTGTTGTTGACTGCCTTACATTAACGTATATATATGTGTGTGTGTCTATATATATATATATATATATATATATATATATATATATATATATATATATATATATATATATATATATATATATATATATATATATATATATATATATATATATATATATACATACACACACACACACTAGCTGCAGTACCCGGCTTTGCCCGGGCTGAACACCGGGTGATATATTGTCCGCGAGTTACAGCAAAATGGATAGCGATATGTCCAGTGTGGTGGACATTAAGAAATGACACATAATTACTGTTGTGTATCTGTGACCTATGGTTTTCTGTTTACCCATGGCGATCGGTTGAAAGGTTTAGAAGTTGATGCGCTACAGCGCCATCTAGCGGCGAGTTACAAAAAAATGGTTAGTATAAAAATCTTTTCCATGATAAAAACACTTCGATGTGCCAACTTTCATGGCGATCGGTCAAACGGTGTAAGAGTTTATCGACGTCATACATGCCAACATCCAATTATATATATTCTTATATTTCGAAATTTTGGGGCTTTCTTTTTTGCGGAAAGTGGATGTTCAGGACCTCGAATGGTTTGGAACACTCCATCTCGAAAGAATAGATATTTGAAATTCCTGAAATTGTCGAAATTTTGGGGCTTTGTTCCCAGAAGGGGGCGGGGGGTTCGAGGACCCTGATTGCCTCTAAAACACTTAAAATCGAAAGAGATAGATTTTTAAAATTTTTAAACTTTCGAAATTTTGGGGCTTTAACCACATAGGGGGGAGGGGGATGTTGAGGACCCCGAATGGCTCGGAAACACTCCAAATCGAAAGAGATATAAAGGAATATAAGAACGTAGGCATTTACTGTACTCCTATCTACCATAATAACAATATTGACAAATAGAAAGCTTATTACCTACCTATGAATAATTATCTAAATAAATTAATAAATAACTCTATGTTTACGAATTTACGTACATACATAATATTAAACTTCAAATTATACACGCCAAAAAAAACTAAGAATGTTTGTGAAACTATTTTTTATTTGTCATAATGTTTAAAACATTTGTAGGATTTGTTTATATGTAAAACTGTGGTGGCAATATTCCGCTTATCCAAAGGAGTATAGAAATTAATAGAGATATCACTCCCTGTACACACCACAAATCTTTGAATTAAGTAAAAAAAACATAGTCCAAAATGAAACAAAAAGTATAAATAACAACTAATTTGACAAAAAAATTTATACAACTGGAATGACAATGTTAACATCCGCCTGAAATTTAATAGAAGTAGGTAGGTAAGAATATATATAAGAAATTAAATGAAATTAAAACATACATAAATAAAATTATCTCACACTCAACCAAACATAATGTTTAATATGAAATAAAGGAAGATGGCAATTACACGTAACTATTCTAATTAATAAAAAAAATATCTTTCCTGAAATTTATACAACTGGAATGAAAATATTAACATACGCCTGAAATTTAATAGAAGTAGGTAGGTAAGAATATATATAAGAAATTAAATGAAATCAAAACATACATAAATAAAATTATCTCACACTCAACCAAACATAATGTTTAATATGAAATAAAGGAAGATGGCAATTACACGTAACTATTCTAACTAACAAAAAAAATCAACTTTACTGAAAAAGTAAAATTCAAATTTTTTAACAATATATTACATAATTGATAAATATTTCTAGTCTTCGGTCTCAGCAACCCTAAGACTCTTGACGCTCAGCAGATAAATTATAAACACTAAACCAAACTCCTTGCAAATAAGTAGGTACTGTAAAAAAATTAAAATATTGACAAATAGAATGAATGAATTTCGAAGAAATTTATAAGTTTAAGAATTTATGTACCTACATAATATTAAACTTGAAACTATCCACACAATAAAAACCTAAGAATGTTAGTGAAACTAATTTTTTTTATTTGTCATAATACCTAAAATACGTATGTTTCCAAAATGAAACAAAGTATAAATAATGACCAATTTGACAAAAAAAATTGTACAACTTTAATGACATTGAAAACATACACGTTAAATTTAAAAGAATTATGAGTGCCCTAGGTAAGGAGAAAAAATATATATAGAAGAAATTAAATAAAAAAATGGGTGCGTGTACTTAGGTACGCGCATGAGAAGTTATACTTCTTTAGCATCATTAAAAAATAGTTTTTAATTGCATGCAAAAATATTGCGTGGAGTCCCTCCGCGTGGAATAAGTGAAACTTCGTAATGTGGAAATGAAAATAGGAATGGGTAGAAATTTATTTTTAGTGAAATCATATTGTATCAAATCAAACTAAAAAAATAAAGGAAATAAATTTGTAACGATTCATAGATTGATCTTCAGAGAGAGCGAGACACCTATTGAATGTCTATAAAACTAACTTTTTTATGAGAGCAGATTTTCATGATATAAATCATGAAATCATTCAACGATAAAAGCTGTTTATTTAAGTAAGCGGATGGGTTCGCCCCAAGGAGAAAATTGACGCGGCGAGACCTCGTGGACATAGAGAAATGACACACACTCACTATTTATGTGTCTATGAAACATGATTTTTTTCTGCAATTTAAATTGTAATATACAAAAACGGTATTGAAAATTGAAACAAATATGGCGACACTACAAACTGTCAAGATCTTTATTTTTTTCTTACTCTCTACTTAGTTCCTTACAATAGAAAAACGTAACGCAATGGCTCGAAAGCTATTGCTCGGCAGACATAGAGGAATGACACTAACAGTTTGTATATCTATGACACACATTACATAAAATTAAGATATATTTTTTTAACCCGTTTTAAATTTATTTTTTTGGACAAAAGATAGCCTATGTCCATCCCCAGGATATAATCTATCTCCTTGCCAAATTTCATTACGATACGTTCAGTCGTTCAGTCGGGAAAAGGTAACAAACAGACAGACAGAGTTACTTTCGCATTTATAATATTAGTAAGGATATAAATATATATATATTAATGATCAACGAATACTACACTAAAATAGTCTTGATTTTGCTTTGCTTAGCTGTTATCACCATCAAACAACTGTACTCCATCCCATACTTTTACGTTTCCGAAATCTTGTAGAATTATATAGGCTGTAATATATATTAATCTTGTAGAAATTATATATATGCATAAATAAAATTAATCCTTTACAGACAAATGCGTACTAAGATATGATGTAAACGTAAAAAAATACTACACCCATTGTCAGTGGCCTGCGCGTAGACGTGCGAGGCACTCAGTACGGATGTATAGCGTTTGTGCGCCTGAAGGTCTCGAATATGCTAAATAATTCTAGCCGGTTGCTTTCAAAACAGTAAGAAAATACTTATGTTACTCCCCTACCACTTCGTTTTCTCCATAAATAATGTTTAGTAGTACATTCTTGACCTGTTAGTGAAACGGTTTTCAGTTTTATATTTGTGTGCAACGTCTGTATCATTTCGACGGCGCGACTTTAACATCTTAAATTTTTACTATAATTTTTAAAATTTATGTTTCTTTTAATAAGCAACTATACATTAAATGTTGGCTCATTGCATTTGCTTTCATCTATCAATAACGGTATCTTCTATTTTTACATAAATACTGCCAACAGTAGCTATACACATGAAGCCACCACCTACCGTGCTTTTATGAATACGATGGCATGGCACTTGCCATCAGAATTATAAATAATCAGACAGTTTTGTAGGAGCAGAAAAAATATTTAACTTGGTTTGACAAGCAATAACGATGTCACAAATCTATACTTGTACTGTGCAAATGAAACGATATTCTATACTTCAAAAAGCTTTAAAAAATGGCCATAACTCTGATTTAATTGCAGTTCAACACAATTCTGTCAAAAAATCGTTTTACATTCACTATGATAGTAATAATGGGAGCAGAGATAAACATAACAG
Organism: Bacillus rossius redtenbacheri; assembly: GCF_032445375.1. Classification (NCBI taxonomy): domain Eukaryota; kingdom Metazoa; phylum Arthropoda; class Insecta; order Phasmatodea; family Bacillidae; genus Bacillus; species Bacillus rossius. The sequence continues at coordinate 196,793,559 of NC_086330.1, read as the reverse complement.
TTACAATAATATAATTGCACACAAACCATGTTCTAATGAGAAAAACAATATTTATTGATTTCGTTTAATATATTGATTTATTTTGCTGTTTGCTACAAAACACGTGGACAATAAGTTACATGAAAGACAAAAGAGTTACCACGAATTCAATCGTATCCTGTATCTTAGCAACAATTACTCACTTTTGTAAATTGATACCTTCTGAATAACGATTTTTTTTTCTCTCGTGATGTATTTCAAGGCCATCTTTTTATTTACTTCGTATTTACAAGCAAAGTGATGTGGTAATTTATCCAGTTCCTAGACAATATCATTATATATACACGCAGAATAAAAATTTAAATAGTCACATAATTTGGCTTGGGCTTGGATGCACAAGTATAGTAGAGTAACAGCTAAAAAAAAAAAAAAAACTAAAGATTTACTAGGAATTCCCCCGGCCAAGCTGTTATGTAGAATTTCTGCTGTATTGACTAGCTGTCAAAGGGAGGAATGGCCGGGGACCTAGACGTTATTCCCGACTTTTACTGGCTTTAAGCATGGCAACATGGTAGGTCGCGAAATAAGTTGTAGATCTCATCGCACCCTTGACATTGCCAACACGCCCCAGCGGATTTTTCCGAAGATGGCAGGTACCTAACGCCGTTAATGTTTCAAAAATGCCGAAAAACTAATAGCGTCACATACACATGCCATCACAAATAGGAAATAACAAGTATCCATCATACATTATTAATGGCAGGGATTCGGTAAGTTGCAAATCATTCGAAATACTAATCCCGGACTTCACAGCTCTATAACTGGCGTAATTGGTGCCATAATAAAATTTAAGTATGGTACACAAAGCATAGAGGTAATATACATGTGGATGATATCAAGACAACTTTTTATCAAAATGTTAACATAGTTGTGTCGTAATAAAAAATATTTAACATAAAAAAATTACGTAAATAGGATAATAATGAAAATCGAGAAATTTGAAAATTTTACATGTTGCATTACGTTCATAAAAATAAATATTTCAGAGCGTACGATCTAAGTCATGGTTTCGTTTAAGTAATGCTATTAATAGCGGTATAAATACAACATATTTTTACAATAAAAAACCCAATATAAAGTGTCAAAAAATCCGCAATTATACAAATGAAAACTTACTCGAAAAACTGAGAAACAGATTTGTGATATGTAAGCGATTAATCAGTGCTTACAATAAGAAGTTTATATTAAATGCATTTGCAGGCAACACATTCTTTGTTCTACTGTTCATTTTTGATGTTCTTCATTAAGAGATTCTGTTAAGAGAAGAAAAACAAAGAAATTTCACTTCTATGCGGTCCATCGTTTGCCATATTAAAAAGGAACACAGTCTGTCGCCCAAGGTACTTACTTGCTATCATGTCGGAATTTTTATATGTAGGCTACGATAAGTATAATAGTAATGCCTAAAAGATAACAGTACTACAAATAATATTGTTTTAAAAATTTAGTGTACAGTCGTACTACAATAGAACTATGGCCAATACCATAAAAACTAGTCCACGTACCAAAGTTTTCGTACAGTATATACGCTGTCATGCTCTTTACTTTGTTACCGAATTTGTGATAAACTTGAATATTTGTTAGTGTGTTATGATTATGTTTATAATTCCTTGATAATAAAATTTAATATTTACACGTTCTTTTATTGAGTTACCCCTATATTATTATGTTTGTGTAAAAATGTGAAAAAATTTCACAAATAAATTGTGCAAAGCTTGTGTTCACAGTTAGATATTGACTGCTTCCAACGTTATTATTTTAGGTAAGAAAATATAGCTGCTAAATACAAATTTTTAGTGATTTTTATATATGGGATATTATACTGAAGTGTCTCCTGTCATTATTTCTTCGGCTCGAATTTAATCCTATTTCATGCATGCAAACATATGAACACATGCTGCTTATCATCATTCTGTGGGTTCCCCAATCCCTTACCAGATGTCAAAAATTTTGCTTTGAATCTCGAGAGTTAGGTTTCGAGAATAGTTCCAACACTGCTTCCTAGATGGCACTACAATCACTGAGCGTTTGTAATAAAAAATAACGGTTTTACAGCAGTCAGATACTTATAACATAAGACTTAAACATTTTAGGCTGAACAACTTTAGGCTGAACGACGTTAGGCTGAGTGACTTTAGGCTGAGCGACTTTATGCTGAATGATTTTAGGCTCTACGACTTTAGGCTGAATGACTTTAGGCTGAATGACTTTAGGCTGTACGACTTTAGGCTGAGTGACTTTAGGCTGAACGATTTTAGGCTGAATGACTTTAGGCTGAATGACTTTAGGCTGAGTGATTTTAGGCTGAGTGATTTTAGGCTTAATGACTTTAGGCTGTGTGACTTTAGGCTGTGTGACTTTAGGCTGAATAGTGTTTCAGAGAGGGTATTAGGCTGAACGATTTTAGGCTAAGTGGTGGCAGTCCTTTGGAAACATGAAGGAGTGCATTTTTTTGACGAAACAAAACTAGTTTTGGACCACATGAACACCACGAAAGCAGCTGCTGTGAAAATAAGTGTAGTGCAAGTGTCTACAAAATCTCTGGTGAAGCTTACCAGCTTGATGGCTACAGATCCAAGCAAACTTGACTTTGAAACACTGACTGTCTTTAATCCAAAAAATATTTTGATTACGGACATGAGCCCTATTTTGCTTGCTAAGTTGTGTAAAGTTTCTACTCTGAAAGAAATGGACCGCCAGGAGCTGATCACCGGTTTTGGAGAGTTAAAACAGATAGTTGAGAAACAAATGAAGGAAAGCAGTGTGGATGTAGTGAAGGCACTTCAAGTTTTAAAACTTTCACAACCTGAATTTTCTGACAAGTGCCTGGAAGCAGTGTGGATGTTGTGTGCAAACGTTGATTCGGAACGCTTCTTGTTACAATACAATAATGTTCTCACTGACAAGAGAACTAATTTGAAACAAGAAAATTGAGCTACAATGGCTATTTTTTCATTTGAAAGTTAAATGTTGTGTCAAAGTACTTTGGTTCTGAAATTATTGGGTTGACTTAATTTAGAATCTGAATTCTTAAACTTGTGTCTTTTTAACCTATTTGTGTAATTTTAATTTATAATGTTTCAATTGATGGTGCAATTATATTACAATGTTCTCTTCATATTTCTTACACTTGAAATTGTAAAAATAAAAAAAATAATAACCCCACTTTTAGGTAAAAATAACACCGATTTTAAGGGAAAATAACACCACTTTTCATCACAAAATAAACACACCTTTTGCATGTCTCTATCCATTAGGCAGCAGCAGGTTAACCAACCTTGGAGCTTGAAGAAACTTGTGCTATACAGCATTACCCTGTAGTGTTATCAAGTTTTAAATAAGCTGAGCACTGTGTTTTTCAACACACATTTTAAGAAAATTGTACTATTGGCGGGAATGCAAAAATATATGCAAAAACAAATTTTAAAATGATACAGCTGAACAAATGTTTTTATAACAAATGGCCAGTGAAGAAACCATTACAATGCAGAAATAAGCTTATCACAAAAATTTCCATGACTTGTTTTAAATTCCCTAACTTTTCCCAGTTTTTCCAATCTGTTGCCACCTTGTTGATAGCCACGCTGGGAAACCAAGGCCCACGAGCAACCAACCTTGGGACAGCCCAGCTCCAGCAGCAGGCGGTCGGCCACGAACTCTATGTACTGCCGCATGAGCTGGCAGTTCATGCCGATCATGGCGACGGGCAGCGCTTCCGTCAAGAACTCCTGCTCTATCTGCACCGCATCCACGATGATAGCCCGGATCTCTGTTTGCGACGGCTTCTGCACTAGGTGCCGGAACATCAGGCACGCAAAGTCGCAGTGCAGCCCCTGCAACCACGCAGCCCACGTGATGTCGCTTCCCACCACGCCACAGTTTTACGACACTTAACGTCACGCTGGCACCACAACAGCACAACATGCAGTCTTGCTATTACATGGGAACCCAGTTATAATGTTTTCCAGCATGTAATGCCATATTTTTTTAAGTCCTGACACTTTCCCTATAAGTACACTGTATTTATTTCCAGTTGATAATATTTCAATTATGCATTTACATCAAATTCATAAATGTCAAATAAAAAAATTTGAAACTTAATTATTACAGTATTTATCCAATATGTGAAGCTAAATGCATTAATTTATGTTTTTATTTACAGTCATTGTTATTAGACATCTGCGAATTGTGATTTTTCAGTTCGAATCGAATTTCAAAAAAATTCAACAGTTTCGAATCTTTTTCGAATCAAATTTGAGAATATTTATTAAAATAACATAGATCATTAAAAATTTTTTAACATACCACCTTTGAAAAACTTGTCGCATAATTCACAGTTTAAATCAAGTAGGTAACTAAAATTAAAGTGATACTATATTGAAGAAGCACAACCAGATTCTCAAAAATTAAAAAAAAAAAATTAAAAATGATATGTCTGTAGCACTAACATAAAATCATACTAATTAGGTACTGTATTTTCTAAATTTACAGACTGGCAATCATTAGTGTGTTTGAACGTTTGACAGTTTTAGTTGGTTATTTTATAAAGTGGAAGATGGCTACACACATTATTTACAGTAAAACTTATTTCCACTTTTCATGGGGTCATAGTAAAAAAGTTTAAAAAGCGGGAAAGTGTAAATAAAGGAAAGACCATAAAAAGTATCACAGCTTACCTTATTTAGCATGTTTGACTTTGAAGGGGTTTCGCTGTATAATTTTTGTAAGTGGAAGATGTAATCTTTCATTTACATTTATTTTAAACATGGAGGGGGATGTCTTATATTAGTGTATCCGGGCCAGATTTTGCTAGTCGAATTATTGTAAAATGAATTTGATTCAAATTGACGAATCGAATATCAAAAAATTCGAACTCGAATTCGGAAATTTTGAATATTCGCAGAACCCTACTGTAGTTTTCGTTTGAGGCGTACGTGCGTTTATCGCACTCCTGTTGTTTTGTAAGGAATTAAATCGTTGTGCTACACTAGCGCCGCCTGTTAGCAACATCCCGAACCAACAAGGCCGCCAGCAGACAGCCCGCGTCGACAATAGATAGCAGGATAATGCTGCGTCGGCCGCGGGCCAAGTCGAGTAATCCATTGCGGGCTGAGAAGCTATACTTACGTGGCGTGGTAGGGTATTCTGGTTATTTTGACACAATCGGTGATCACATCCGTACTTGTGGGGTATCGTTTTAAAGAGTATTCACACATATGCTCACAAAAATTAAGATTTCGTTAATATAACCTGTTATTTTCCAATTATACAGGTTTAAATAGATATGGGTTGAGTCTTGGTTTATCGAGTCGAGCCGAGCTTAGTTGGGTCATATTAACTTGACTCTTAAACTGAGTCACATATTTTATCAAGTTCGAGACTCGAAACACGTTTCGAGTTAAGTACCAGCATCGTGCATTATAGTACTTTATTATAGGTTGTCTTAACGTTTTCGCCAAGTCATTAATACAGCAAGAATTGATAATGACCTTCAAACAAAAAAAATCCCGTTCAAGCCTAACCTTGCCCGCTACCGTGCATCTGCGCTATAATAGGTACAAGTGCAACCAAACCTTGGCCTACCTTCATTTATGAACGTGACGTCGTTAACGTGATTTAGTCTATAGTGGCGACAGTTTATAGGACAAAATTATGTCACATGACCATTTTATATATATATATAAAAAAAAAGCTTTTTTTTACATCCTGTATTTACTTCAAATACGGTACCGCATTTGTTTACAAGATATGTCATTGGATTTTCACTAAAGAAAAATTTGTACCAAAACGCTCATGTATTAATAATCATCACGTTTATCGTGCCCCGTTTATAATAACTCGTATAAACAAGAGATTTCCGTAAACTAAAAATAAAAACACTAAATAATTATATAATAATATAATATTTAGTTAATAACACCAAGCCGTGAAGCGTGAAAATGGCTGTGTGTTAGGCCAGTTAGCCTTGCATTTTGGAACTATATTTAGCTGAGCTCCACTACGCAGCGCTGCGTGTCAATAACATTTAAGATAATATTGAAGCGTTAGGATAGCCGCTTCTTTCAAACACCGCGCGTCTGCGCGGGCGGCGGCTCGTCGTCCCCTCCTTCCTTCCCCCTCCTAGTGTATGCCTGTTTGCTTCTCGCCTCCCCTCTCCTCCTCCGTTTGGAGCATGCGCGCTGCGCGGCACATATGTTATATAAACAGACGTTTTCAATTTATTCAGTCTTGTTCTTCTAGTTCTACTTGTATCAACTAGCTCGTCTGATTTCGTTTAGTCTCTTTTGAGAGCTCGAGTAATTGTTAGCCAGCATGTAAGTCAGTTAGACTTTAACTTTGTACGACGTGCGCGACCTCGGGGGAAAGAAAATGTAAGTTGGAGTAAGGCGGTGGCCCTTGCCATAGTGTAAACGTTTGTTGAATTTTGTGTGTTTTGTCTAAATTCCCTTTCGATCGCCACCTGGAAAATTTCTTTTGGATTTCATGTAACTTGATTTAATTTAACTTCATTGGTTTGTAACTGTTCTCCCCTGAGTCGTCAACGTACGTAAAACGTATCGTAAATTTTCATTTTTAGATAATGTACAGTAAGTCCTCTATTTACGTCGTACCGATTTACGTCGTTTCGGATTAACGTCGCTAATGTTTGAGTACTCATGTTTCAATTTAAGTTGTCGCCGATTCACAATAACGTCCAGACCTGCCAACATTCAAATTTAAAAAATCATGAGGTCCTTGATAAAAATTTTCAGGCCCATAAATACAGGTTATAAATAAAAAAAACAAATGAAAATCTTTAAATTTAAGTGACATACCTGTCCATATGTTACATGGTCTCTGCTTCAAAATTTATTTTAACAAATATAGGTTGCAGATTTAATTTAGTTGAACATAATTTAGCGCTGTTGTGTAGTGATCATGCAGGGCCGCAATTAAAAAAGATGTAAAATAACATTCTGCTCGTGTAACACTATTATCACTGTTCACAGCAAAATTAATTTTTTTATTGGAAGCAATACACTTCACGTGTTAGTTGTGTTTTTTTGTAGCTACATGTTTCACAATGTCTCCTCTTCCACTATGTGAGATAGAAAAATCAGCACGGCACACGCTACAAAACGCAAAATTGCTTCCTTTACGTGACTCGAGTAATGATGGAAACTCGTTACTGTAAGCTTTCGTAAAACTTGTTTTGTAACTTTTACAAACAAAATCTTGGGGCCCCGAAAAATCGTGAAGAAACACTATTTTAGCGTGAGGGCGTGAGATGGACCTTAAAATCGTGAGCCTCACACCAAAATCGTGAGAGTTGGCAGGTCTGTAACCAGCCCGCCCGCTCAGCCACCCACGTATCTCGCACGTAGAAGTGTTATCTACTTCCCGCAACGACACAGCATTTTCTCCTACCCCTTTTCGTCCAACTCCTTGGCACTTCAGTAACTAAAAAAAGTGTACCCATATGTATTCGTTACTATAACAATTAGTACTCATTACTTTCGTATCGTTACTCGTTACTTCTGATACCGCATAACATGCTATGTTATGTAACAGCAATGAATCGAGTCGTATTTCGTACGTGTACAGTATGACATCGCGTAAATAATAATAAATCGAATATAAACAATTAAAAGTATTTGATAATTAACAGCTTTTGTTAACCAAGAAACAATAAAATCTCATTAGAGCAGCTTTATTATAATATCTCTTTTAAGATAAGAACAAAAAACGTGAAAATACGCGATAATAAAAAACAAAAACATACATATTTATAATTTGTAAAAAATACTTTCTTACGTTGTTTCTGTTCCAATCTCAAACTTTGTCTACACACACAATTTTGATAAAAAAACATCGTTCTTTGTAACGAATAAGCGCGCGCATGCATAAAACATAAGAAAAATGCGAATAACGAAATGCATTCGTGTGTAACGTTTCGTTACTCGTTACTAGATTCCGCACCCGTTACTCAGTAACGAATACATACGGTTTGCTACAGCTCTACACTTCAGTCGCTATGATATCATTGAGTTGGCCGGAGTTTTAAACATGCCGTTGTTAACTTTATCGTGATTAAATGCGTTTGTAGTAGGCCTACAGTATCAGCTCACTGCAATTTATCTTTTTTCTTCATAAGATGTCTTCCAAACGACTATATATATGTTTTTATATTTCAATCAATAAAGGTAATAAAGCAGCTGGTTAAATAACCATTCTATAAAGCTGAGAAGTACTAGTTGGGACTCGTTTCCCACGCTGTCGGTTGTAATTTGCTGATAAAATTGCCCGTTGTCATGTCTGTATGCCAGCGCTTCCGGCCGACCTTGGGCCGTGGTCGGCCGGTGGCATGAAACATGGCTCATTTTGCGTCGTTTCTATTTACGTCGCGGTTTTCAGGAACATAACCCCGACGTAAACCGAGGACTTACTGTAACTTACTTTTGTAACGCACGTAATGTGCATAAGGCAGTGGGTTTTCCCTGCATTTTGGCAATCTAGTAATTTGGCAGTTTCAAATGCGTCTACCTCGTGACGCCCTCTTTCGAGGCCCCTTAATGGGACAGCGCATGTTTTGTACCACGTTGCGCCGGCATAAAATCTAACCTTTTGTAGCCTTGATAATGGCTCGTTTACTTTTGCTGTGTGTGTTAAACTCTTGTTACGTAATGAACATTTTGTTATTAATTTTTGTTAAGTTTTATTAAATATTTAATTATTGTTAAAAATTGTTTTGTTACAAATACCCGTTCGCAATCCTTGCCATGCTATGGCGTTCCACCCTGTCCTTATGCCTGTAGGCATTACAATATTACTTTATTTCTGTTTGAAAATATTATAATAACAACGCTCATGCATTTTATTTGGCAATCAGTTACTGATCGCCAAATCAAATGTATGAAATATTTATTTACTAAACACATTGATATTCTTTTAGTTGTAACAGTTCCGGGCGAATAATCTTGCCGCGGAAAGTGTACAGTGAAAGTCTAATGTAGCGAATACGGTCTATAACTAGAGCCCATGAAAAATGGTAAATAAAACTGCCTGATTTCGGTAAATAAATTATAGGATTTCGGTGCTATATTTCGGTAAAATTTTTTTTTTTGTTAATTGAGTGCATTTGTTCTACTAATTATTTAATTTCATGATACACACACAAAGCTGTACATTACACTTGATACAGCAATCACTAGATTCCTGCGTAAGCCTTACAGAAGTGTAAATGTTATCTAGTAGATTATATACACATTACTTAAATTTTACATCACAAATAGTGTCTAGAATTTTACAGTCTGTGTTTATGTATTTAAACATTTTGATTATTAAATAGACCTATACTATGTTCCTGCACAAAACTGTATATAATTAATTTCTTCCTGTCAGGAGAATTGGCCACTTTGGCCAAATAGTTTGGTAAACATGTAAGAAAGGGTTCCCTAAAAAATTAGTACATGTAAAATTTCAGGCTCAAAGTTTTTTTTTAAATTTACTATAATTTAGTTGTACTACACATTTTCCAGCCTCCTTCCCATCAAATTGTGTTTATTAGGGCGTTAGAACCTTAACACATTTCCTTGACTAACCTTTCACGTATTCATTTAACCATTCCCTCATAGCTGGGTGATCTAGCTTCTCTAGGGGAATATTTGCAGAAACAAATGCATGCACTGTATAGCTTGCAAATTTGACTTTAATTTCCTTTGCTCGTTTATGGAGAACAATATTATCCACGAGTGTCACTTGCCTTTTAACTCCACAACCTGATGGTGATGTTAGACTTTTTTTCTTCTCTAAATGAGATGCTCGCTGTTTGCAGTGTTTTTCACAAGTAGGTATCTTTCCTTTTACAATCTACCGTATATACTCGTGTATAGCGTGCCCTTTTTTCCCCTCAAGTAAAGGAAAAAAATAAGAATGCGCGCTATACACGGAAAAAAAAAAGTCATTGGGTGAGGCGGAGAGGAGGAGTGGAAGTCGTTAACTGCCTGGTGACAGGTGACGTTTCTGGCCAGCCCCCACACATACGCACAAGCAACAAGGCCTCTCTTTCACACAAACACACACACACACACACACACGCACGCACGCACGCACGCACACAACCTGGTCTCTCGCACACACACGCTCACAGCACACACACACACACACACACGTGCGCGCGCAAGCTCGCATGTCTCTTGTTTATTTTTAGACCTCCCCCTCTACAGAAAGCCAGCGCAGCTAGTAAAATAAAAGAGAGAGAGAGAGAGAGAGAGAGAATGTTGTCGCCATTCCCCCTCCCAATTCCTTCGCTTCCTCGTCGCAGCTGCTACCGGTGAGTCATCTAGTCCTCCGCGTCCCCTTCCTGACTGTCTCCCTCCCTCCCGCTCACGTACCAGTTGTGACAATACAGCGCTTCATTATCTTCCGTCTACACAGCAGAGTTTAAGTATTTTCCTGACGCATCACCACACATCAATTTAAATTATCATTTGTTTCATACGTAATTACTTAACAGGTACCACAAAATGTTAATAAAATTTATTTACGGGAAAAAAAAAATTTTCTTTGGAATTTGTTGCAAAAATCGTGGTGCGCGCTATACACGAGGGCGCGCTATACACGAGTAAATACGGTATTACCGTATTGCAAAATTTACACATCATTATCCGCTTTTATTTATTAAAAACAATGAATCCTTCATGCTTGTATTCTTTAGCTCGTTCAAATACTGATATGACCTTAGGCATTGTGAAGTATCAAGTAAACTTCAAACAAAACAAACTGCAACTACCTATTTTCGTTCACATTTACCTATTTACATGGAACGTAGGATCTTTTCAAACCTCATTTGGTCATTTCACATGACCGGCGTATTGCGACGTTAAAATCCCATAACCTCTCTGTTATTATTTACAAACAAAACAACAAAAGAACAGAGATAAGTATCTCTGCAACGGAAACGAATATGGCCAAACGGCCAATTTCATCCACATCCCGCTAGGATCGCTGATAAATGGTTGCCGCTTTCAAGCCGAGTGTTTGGTATTTATTTTGCTTCAACTTATCTATGGCGCATCTCATAATAAAAATGGCTTACGATGTTTTTGTTTACTAAACGAATACGTTTTGCGGCAAAAGTATTATTGTGAAACTTAATACTCATATCGCGTTAAAATTCTGACATTTCGCGGATATTTCGTGAAACAACAAGAATATTGCGAATAGTAATGAATTTCGCGGCATCGAAGGTTATTTCGTGAAAACGAAATGCTGTAAAATCAAAATAGGCGTTTCGAAACACATTTGTAAGTGCTTAGAATGAAGTTCCAAAATCGTTAGTAAAATTTTGCTATTTCGTCATTAACGAAATTCGAGTACCTCTATCTATAACGTAAAGTCCGCTATAATGATAATTGCCATCGGCACCGTCAGTTTTGCATATGCTGCGTAGGATAAAAATTTCGGAAATAACGAATGCAGCGTGGGCTCATTTTCGCTATAGCGATAGATTACACACCTGTAATTTTGCTCTAAATCAATGAGAAAACATCTACAATAACCTTAATAAATGAGAAACAGCTTCGCACAATTCCACGCGTCCGGCAAATGAAACAACACGCATGATGTGGCCGTCTTGGCAACACCACTCAAGGTGGGGCCCCACAGCGAGCATAGCTTGCCTCGCGGCGACGAAAGCAAGCCACTGCGACGGGAAGCCTACAACTCACGTAGTTTCGGTTCCCTACCACGTTCGTGCAACTTCAGATTTCTCTCAAAAATTGAAATTAAAAAAATCAAAGGGTTAGGTTAGGTTAGTCACAACATGCTTGTTTTCATTGGAAACTTCTGATTTAGCGGCTCAAGTGGCGTTAATACCAAAACGCAAAACTTCGGAAATCTTCGGAAATTCTTGCAGGGAACCGAAACTACGCGAGTTGTAGGCTTCCCCACTGCGAGCATTACTTATTTAGAATCACGCCGACTGTAGCCCGTAAATGAGCATAACTCGTCTCACACTTGCATCGTAAGCGTTGCGTACGGTGTAGTTTTAGAGGTGTAAAAGTAACTAAAAAAAGCATACCCGTATGTATTCGTTACTATAACAATTAGTACTCGTTACTATCGTATCATTACGTTACTCGTTAGTTCTGATACCGCATAACATGCTATGTTATGTTGCAGCAACGAATCGAGTCGTATTTCGTACGTGTACAGTATGACGTCGCGTAAATAATAATAAATAGAATATAAACAAATAAAAATATTGATAATTAACCATTTTTGTTAACCAAGAAACAATTAAATCTCATTCTTACTTCTTTTCTGTTTCAATCTCAAACTTTGTCTACACACAATACCTTTAATAAACACTAAAAAACTTGGACGACGAATTTCCAAATTATACTTTACCAAATATTGGGCTTTACTTAATAAACAAACATCGTTCTTTGTAACGTAAATTCATCGAATATTTGCGCGCATGCGTAAAACATACGAAAAATGTGAGTAACGAGATGCAGCCGTGTGTAAGGTTTCGTTACTCGTTACTAGATGGCGCACCCGTTACTAAGTACCGAATACATACGTTTTGCAACAGCTCTATGTAGTTTCAGTGTACAGCACTACGCACATTTTTGTTTACGTCAATCAGTCATTTTTATCAGCATACAAATGCTTTGACGAAAGATTTGATGAACTTCCAAGAGGTCCAGTCGTTTATTTTGTACGAAAGTCTAGTGAACTCAAGGTAAACGAAAATTGATTCGTTTTAAAAAAGTGATTTTTAATTTTGTGTTATTTTCCAAGGGTCTGAACGAGTGATTATTTTTGTGTTACGAACCAATTGTCTGAAAAATTATTTTTGTGTTTGACATTTTTCATAGGTGTCACAGTGAGTAATAATGTGACAAATTTTAAAATAAATTTCACTACATCTTTGAGTTTACATATTGTTAGTAAGTATTCAAAACTCCGCCAATATGCACCCGATATCATCAGCTTAGCGCACATGTCTCCAGCAAACCAGCTGCGATCAAAGCGACAGGAAGCGGCCGGCATGACCTTGCGTGACCCCGCCCGCCCGTCGCAATGTAAACAAACAGCTGTGCGCTTAGCCACAATGTGTGTGACGGCCTTATCACGGCCACGCGGTCTCATATTTCGCAGTTGGCAAGTGCTGATATAGCTTTAAAATGTTATTTTAGTAAGTTTTATGTATATTTCCTTTATTTTTGTTGTGAATTTCCATAGTAAAACAAGCGAGAAAATAATATTTTTTTAAAAATGCTACAAAAATAAGATTTTTTTTTATTTTGGTTATGATGAAAATTCGCTATAACATAGACTTTTGGCGCTGTTATAAATTGACGTTATAACGGACTTTTACTGTATTTACACTGAGAAGTTACGTAACTCGACGTTTGCAACACTGACTAGTGAGAAGCCAAAAATGGAATACAAATTTCGGTAAAAGTAAACACTTATACAAATATTAAGTGGATTTTACATGGAGAAAAAATCGAAACACGGTAGACCACATAAGCTTAGTTTTATATATTTAAATAACATAATTATTAGCTAATTAATCATTTAAAATATTTAAATAATGCAGATGCATCTTGGATACACAATTCTTATATCAATGGATGTGAAGTAATATTTTATTTATCATATTTGATGCAAAAAATATAAAATTCTGAAACTCTAACTGACTCGACCCCTTCAAAAATTTTGTGGCTCGAACTCGACTCGACTCGAAATATGAATTGCTGAACTCGGTTCGACTCGACTCAAAGCCAAAAAACCTCAACTCGTCCATCTCTAGGTTTAAACACAATTTTTATGGTATTTTTGGTTAATTTTAATTTTTTGGGGGCCAAAATCTGTCCAATTCTGTTATATCGAGGACACGGTTATAGCGAGGATCAAACCCGGAACCGTGACACCTCGCTATAACGGGACTGTAGTGTATATCAAGTGTTAACAGAAAAAGTATCACAGCAAAGTTACGCAAATGTAAATAGTTAAAAAGTTATAGTTAACATTATGCACGTGAAGCATATCATATATGAATATAATTTAAATTATAGGTTAAGTTGCCTTGCGTGACGCACGTTAACACGAGCACATGTTAAGGCACTCCTATACTCTGTCATTCAATATGAACAATATTAAGCTTATGCCAGCTAAACGGGACAAAAACGGGGCTACATGAAGTAACTAACTAACTAACTTGAACACACGCAACATGTCACAACATACAAGAGACACAACCTTATGTTTGATAGTAGATCAGCATGTATATGTAATGAATTCAAATTTAGAAACAAATTTAAAGTCTAGAATAAATAAGTTACATTTATGTAGTACGGCCAACTCACACCGGACACAAGCAAACAAATGAATAAGGCTGAGGCCAGGGTGATTTCCTTATTTATGCCATCTTGAGATGAACAGAGTACAGTCGCAGAGACAAGGAAGGGGAAAGCAAAAGTCAGGAGAAAAAAAGTGTAACATTAGAACAAGCAGGAGGAAGGGGAAGAGATTGGTGATGCACCCAGACTTCTTCAAACGTTCTATCACTTCAATATACAGTAAAATTCTGTTATAAAACAGAAGTCTTATAAAGCAAAAGATTTTGTACTTTATACTGAAATTTCTTTAAACTGAAATATCCCAATGTACTTATACTATTCCCATACTATAGAATGCAATGGCAAAAAAAAAGGAACTATGTATGTACCTACCCTATAATCATCAATTATTTGAGCTGCATTATGCTATAGGGTTAGTGGTTTATTTTGAGAAAAACATGAAATAATTTAATCTCTGTAAAAGAATATTCTTTTGCGGTTGGAAATGAGCGATGATTGTTCATACATCTTCACAATCTTCCCCCATTCTTTCAGTATTGTAGAGAGTGTAGAGGATGCCAAACCAAACTGCATGGCCACATGTGATTTTTTTGTGCCTTTGTTTACTTCCTTCAAGATTTCCATTTTTTTCTTTTAAAGAATACAGTTTCAGTTTTTTTTATCATCCATGATGATAAAAATTAAACTGAAACTTGGTTAGAAAAATAATAAATGCATAAATAAATACAGCACGTCACTGAAAATCACTGATGGCAACAAAATGTAATTATCAATAATGGAAACGGAAACTGAACAGACCAAAGACTGAACGATATGTGCCGAAGATAGAAACCATTGAGTCGCTAATATTGCCAGTTTTAGTGGCATCTAGTTTTCCAGTGAGTTAACTTTGTGTAAGTTTTTCATAAATGTTGCCGCTACGGGAAAGCCGTTGGCCATATCTCGCCACAAATAAAATAAGTGAAGTGTGCACATCTAAACATACAGTTCCTACTACTAGTAGTGTATTTTTTCAAGTCTATGGCCGTGAGTAAAAGCAGTTGGCCATATCTTGGGTAGAAAAAAAAAGAAAACAAACGCACATCAAACTTTGCAATGCCGTTTTCAATGTAAATAAACAACTAAATAAAGCCGTTTAATGCTTGAATCATTTAAATTATGCCAAGAGAACGAAAGTAAATATTTTGACGCATAGACTAAATATTCGGTAAATGCGCATGATATTGACGAAGAAAACCGGTAAAATGCTTTCGTTGTAACGAAAATCTATTTCGTAAATTTGAAATATTTTAACCTTGTATGTGTACAGTCATTGGAGGGGAATTTCAAATCATTCGTTAAAGTGAAATTTTCGTTAATGTGAAGTTCGTTATATCGGTATTTTACTGTACCCACAATGTTTATATTGTGGCCTCTTACAATAAAGTTAAAATATTTTTTATTGAGCAAAAAATTTTATCTCAGGAGCAAAACATCTTGAGAATAAAATCACAACACAAAAAAAATTAAATCGTGGTGTGGCCAATCAACTTTATGTGCACAACAATAAACTGGTTATCTACCAAACTGGTATCCTAGCACCTGGCCGACAGTCAGGTTTCCCCTATTACCATGGGGAAGCGAGGCGAGTGTCACACGTCTACCTTCAAGGCAGACAGCAGCATATTCATGTGACCGAGTAGTTCGAAACAAACATATCTGCAGTTTTTAAATGGATTAAATTCATAATTATAACATTTTTAAATGTATTTTTTTAGGAATCTAAAATGTTGAGCTCAAGTAACAAAGCAAAAGATCTCTTTACTGTGGGGCCAAGGAAGAGACACAGGGTTTCAGTCACCTCATCCCGCGAGATGAGCTCATTGCTGAAGGTGAGGCCCGGCATGAGCCCGCGCTTCTTCAACCAGAAGATGGCTGCAAAGCTGCCAGAGAAGAAGATGCCCTCGACGGCCGCAAAGGCGACCACACGCTCCCCGAAGGTGGCCGTCTGGTGGGAGATCCACTGCAGTGCCCAGTCGGCCTTCTTCTTCACGCATGGCATCGTCTCCACCGCATTGAAGAGGAAGTCCCTGAATGCATGCATTTTCCTGACACTACAGCATATCCATGGCTCAGAGCAGTGGATGCCAACCTTAACAACCACACGACCCACCTGACTGCCCATAAACATAGCTAAAAACTTTGGTAAAACAGATGGTGTCTTTATTTAATCAATATGACTTGGCAGCACTCCAGTTTAACATATTTCTAACACAGTTTGTTCAAGTCTGGGCGCATACCTAGATCACGTGGCAGCAGCAAGATTTAGTCGTAAGTAGAATAGCAACGTCAATGTTGGGTGAATATTGAACTCACTTAACATCCATATAAAAAATTTATGAGACCATTGCTTGAGGAATACTTATGCATCTGTTCGCCAGACATTATATGTGTAACAATAAATAGAAAAAACTAGTACCATGGAAATTTAGCCCCAATGAATTACCCTCTTTTATCGCATAATCGTCACATATATTTTAGGGCGTCAATATTTGGATAAAAAAACTATCGCGTAAACGTCGCATGATGTTTATGGTCCCGCTATTAGATTCCGAGTGCTTTGTGTAGATATATCTTTTCCGTATCAAACAATGTGTTTTTAAGTAGAAATCTAATATTTATTCGGACATTACCACTTACTTATTTAATTAACTGAAATACGTAGTTGCCTGATGTGTACAATTTCTTCTAAAGACATTTTTAAACGTTTTAACCTTTATCTGTTCGTCTGTGTCGCCGCGGAGTACCGCTTTGCTTATAAAAATGTAGTCAGCGCTAGTTGCCATCATTCATGTTTGGTAGGGTTGTGCGAATGTTCGGTATACCGAAACCGAAATCCAAATTTTGCTACTTTCATTTTCGATTTTGGTAAGAATTTCATCTGTCGAAGTTCGTTTTTAGCGAAATATTTCGAGCCAAACGAAAGTTCAATAGCTTACCGAAGTATGTTTGTTCTAGTTGAAAAAGAACTCGTAATTTAATAAAAATTACTAATAACTAGTGATGGGTCGAATCCCATTTTTCCCGAATTCAAATCTTGAATTCAAATCCCAAACAGTACCTCGAATCCACCCCTCGAATCCGAATCCAGATCTCAAGGGTTAATTATAAAATAATTTATAAGTTAAGAAATAAAATTAAACATTATACAGAATTATTTAACCCTTTTAATTTTTATTTAAAAACACAAGGATTTTGACACAATCTGGATCAAGACGATACCGTTTTTGGTCACATGTTTCCTGCAGTGCTGAACAAACGTTCAGAGAACACTGTCGCAGGTGGTGAACACAAATATTTTTTGGACAGTTTATGTAGCCTGGGTGAACACGCAGACCGAGTTTTCCAGTATTACAGTATGTTTATTACTGGGTTAACTGTAGGATCACGTAAGAATCTGGTCACTTTATCAATTGCTGTAGAATCCGACTTGGTGGATTTAAGGCATTCAGGCATTATCTGTGAGTACAGTGATTCAAGTATCCACGGAAATTGGAAAACGAAATTCAACATCCGATGGAACAATATTTTTTAGTTACCAACTTGACATTTGTTTAAAGTCCCAAATGAAGATAAACGCTTTCCTGAAATATTTAATGGAAACTGAAAGGCGCCATCTTGGCTACAATAGTTTTAGGCCATAATAAATATTGTCGTGCGTCTTTTAAAATTAAGCCTCACTAAAGCATAGTGATTAATATGCCTGAAGATAAAAGTGACGGGGTGTTTTCTCTAGTTTACCCATTAAAATTCTTTATATTAATATTAGTTATTTTTTGTGTTGCTCAAAATGATTGGCTAACAAATTCATTCGTTGGCCATCATGGAATTCTCAGATAATACATATTTTAACGTTGGTAGTCTACACAAACCAAACTTGGCCCGAAAAAAATTCATAAATAGAACGTGTATCAGAATATTTAAAATTGAATCGCGATTAAAATAATAATTGTATAATGTACATATTAATATTTGTCATTCATTATTTCATTGTTATTACTACATGTGCGACCGTAACTTGTGATGAAAGTCAGCATTATTGTTGTATTACTAAGTAACAAATTTCTCGGTAAAGTTATTTAAAAAAAAAGAAAAAAGATTTATATTAGTCTAGATCCTAAATATGCTTTATTTTATTTTTTAGCATATTCTGAGAATAAATCTGTGATTTATGCCTTATTTAATGCCAATGTAGCGACATGTTCATGAATATAAAGTAAGTTTCCCAAATCAGTACATGCTTCATAATTGTTTTATATAATAACGAATTAAAAGTACAATACAGTAGAACCTCCTTAACTCGTGATGCGCTAATTTGGGAATCGGATAATCCGGGACAATTTAAAAGAGAAGAAAAAAAGAGAAGGCTGGCGGCTGGCAAACACTGCAAGCCATCATGTGGGCGCCAAACTCTGCAACGCTGTTTGTAACAACCCTTTGTGTCGCCCCCCTTTCAGCATTCACATTTGTCACTCTTTAAACTTGAGGGGGATGTCCTGACGTCTGCTTCCCGTCTCCTTTTGTTTGTTTCCACCCGCCAACGCACAGCAGGCGCCTGGCGAGTGACGTGTCTGGCTGGCATTCGGCTGTACGAAGGGGGAGGGGGGGGGCCCTACCCAAAAGTTATGTGGGCAAGGTCAGCACGATCTTATCTTTCTCTCTTCGGCTGTTGTAAATGACCATAAACTAATGGCTACGGCTGTATTTTTTTAAGCCGCGACACTAATTCGAATTCGAATACAGCCGGCCCTTGTACCTCAATAGGATGTGTTCCAAGGAAAACGTAAACAGGCCAAGTAAATTGCAAGCATTTAAGTTTTTAAAGTACTACATTTATATCAATATTTTCCCTCCAATCCCGAATCTTTTCCCTCAAATTTCGAATCTTTCGAATACTAGAGATTCGGTGGGATTCGAGGATTCGACTGGCCCATCCCTACTAATAACATATGCAAATCATATAAAGACATTAATTAGAAAATAATTCCGTTAAGATTAATTTGCTTAGTGGTGATGAAAAAAAACTCACGTTAATGAAAATACAGTAAAATCATAATGTGAACAAACATGGCCGATAAAGTAAACAAAATTCAAACATGATTACAGTAGGCCTAGGTTTAAAAACAAAATCATGCAATATTTGAAAAATTACCAGATTCATTTGCTTTCAAACAGTAGTGTAGGTACTATATTTGTGCGCATTTAGTGGAATATTTGGCATAAATATTTACCAATACGCATTTGAAGAAAATTAATAATACAGGATGATAGAATAATTGTACGAGAATGTTCTGGAGAGCCCAAGTAATTGTACAGCAGGAGATTCTCTTTTAATGAGCAAAATGGTAAAAGTCCCGCTAGATGGCATAAGAAGGAACATTTTCACAAGCGAACTACTGCAAACGTAAGCTACGCCTGCCAGTTTTAACGCGACAACTGCGAGAACACGATTGAATTATTTTCAAAGGCTTAAGCCCTTATATTAACATACCAAAATATTACTTTATTTACAGTTAAAACTAGTATATTACCTGAACAAATCGCAGAATTCGATTAGGAATCTTCGCTGTTCATTCTTCTTGCTTCTTTCCCAACTCGGTACAATATCAGCATGTCAATTGCTGCACCAGTGTTACCAATTACTGAAAAACGTCACTGCGCACACTTTCCCGCCTGCGCACACTTACCCTCCACTACCTTACATTCCAGAACTGTTACTACACTATTTAGTATTTACCGTATACACATAAACAAAGAACGTAACTACTTTTATTCGCGCATGGCCAAACAAAAACATTGTCGTCTGCTTTATTTAAATTTTACATACTCTGTCCGGCATATAAAATCCTCATAATATACAGCCAATTAGACAAACAGGTCAACAAGTCACTGCGTGTAATGACCACTTGGCAGCAACCATTTGTTATGTTTTGTTTTGACTATGTCCCTTTGCCTGGTCTACAGCTTCCTGAGATAGCCATGTGTGACAGTGGTGCAAGATGGCGGCCGTTTCGCAGTAGTCACGTGTTTTTTCGTCAGTACCATGCACATGATTAGAAAAGCCTAATTTTAAATCTGAAACAAGTTCGTGTAGCTTTAGTGCATCTCAACCTTAAACTGGAGTAACACAAGCATTTTATTGGTTCGTCATCTGTAGAAAATTTCAAATGACATTTGAGATTATATTGTATCCTGCTAGCATGTCATCAAACATGAGTTTATAAACTTGTCATTTTTAGATACATCAAAAGGCACCAAAATGATTTAAGTAATAGAATTTATTACTAAAGAGCAAATTTTGGGGCACTTCTTTTATTTGTTAATTAAAACATTCGCTTAACTTTCGTTCAGTATAGATTTATCTCATAGAAAAATTCATTTTCGTTTCACTTTCGCGAAACTTGATAAATTTTCATTCACTTTCATTTCGTGTGGATGAAGTCACTTCCGCACATCCCTAATGTTTGGTTATGTTGCTTCCCGTATAGAGCGTGCACATGTAGTCGAATATCAATTTTTTATATATATCAATTTTTTTTTTTTTACTGATATCTCGCCGATTGCATGCAGTGCACGCTCTCTGTCGAGAGCTGAGTTAACTTCAGTTGATGGCCCGCACTCTTTCGTGATGTGTACTACGATAGTTATGCGTTAATTCAGGCTTGCATTCACATTTGGTTTTTCCATTTAAAGTTGAAGAAAGGTTTTCGTTGCATGACTCATTAATTTACCAATTATTGGGGGTGCTTTTATAAACTCCACTTTTTAAATAAATGTACTTTCCATGAATGAGTTTTGTTTTCATGAATAACTTTATCTAACACATTTTTTTTCCCTCGTATAATCGTCACAGCCCTACTTTTCAAACTTGATTTTAGAATAATATGTGCAACGATTATGTAAGAAAACACGGTATGTTTTAATGAATGTGTTCGTCATTACAGAGCAGTGTTTTTCTTAACCACAAATGCTAATTATTACTTTTATGAAAAAGTCGAGGTGTACACTGAACTATGTGCTTGTGCCCCAAGAATATGATAAACAATTTGCATCTATTAACATTTTTAACAGAGAGCTGTTGAAGATTAACTTATAAAACTGATAAGGGGAGGCACGTAGAATTGCAAGACATGAAATTGTTCCAGCTTATCAACCAGACCATGGGCAAAACCAGGCCATGGGCAAGTCTTGTTTAATCAGTGGTACTTGTTTTTTTTTTTTTCTATGCTGTTTTAACTCTCCCGTAAGATTGGATAAGGGCAGAGGTAATAAAGTAAAACCCTTTTTTAACGATCCCTCATGATTCATGGAAATAGGTTTCGAAGTAGGAGGAAGGAGGGGGGGGGGGGGGGGGGTCATAATAAAGTTTTCGATCACCTCTCCCCTTTAAGTACCGTTACATCAAAATACAGTAGAACCCCTGTCATACACTTTTCAACGGTGGGGAACAAAAATGGTGTATGATGCTAGAAAGTGTATGAAAAGGAGACTGCAAATAATAAAAAAATTTTCCAATCTAGCATAACAGCACATGTCAGATTTAACATAACTAAATATGTGTAAATAATTACATTATATTAGAGGTGGGACGATACCACACTTTCGATACTCGATGCTGTATTGTTTTTTCAGTTCGATACTTCGATATTTACGATACTCCAGGGAAAAATATTTTCCCATTAAGTAACAATTATTACAAACAACATAAATTAGTTTTAAACTATATAAATTCCCTCTTTATTACAAAAATACAAACTGCAAACAACTTTAAATACTTGAGTATAAAAAATAGAAGCGAAATACAAACTATCTTCAAGAGAGTTAGCCCTTTATTTTCCAGTACACTTTTTTTTTACCGCGAATTAATGTAAATAAAAAGAAAATCAGAAATTTTTTCTTGTTTGTTTCATTTTACAAACAACTTTATGCAACAGAACAATTTTAAATAATATTTTAACGTGAGAAACGTAAAAATACAAAACAATCCGATCGTAAGAAAACAATAACAAACGAGTATATTCGATTCAAAGATTAATGAATGCACAAAATATGAGATCCGTGTCTTGGTAAAGCGCGTGCACCATTTTCATAATCATTGCTAGTTTGCGCCACTAGTCTCGCTTGGTGCTGGCCATAGATGTTACTAGCGAAGTGCACAGTCTTCCTGATACTATCCATATCTATGGTGCGATAGAGTTATTTTTCTACGTTTGCAAAGGTAAACAATGAACTTTTTCAAAATAAAAGCCTTAAAACGTAGTTTATCAGGAGGAATATATAAAAAAAAAAAAATTTGTGAATTTTTGGACTTTTCCGCTTCGTAAAGACGTATGAAACGGGAAATTAATGATTTTATAAGTGTATGTTCCGGGAAAGTAAACCATTGTAAATATAGTACTTTCGGCGGGACCAAAATTAATCGGCGTATGACACGGGAAAATGTATGAAATGGGAAAGTATCATCGAGGTACAACTGTAGTTGTATTTTGTACGATGGCGACTTCAATACAAATGAACAAACATTCCGGTATCGAAAAAATGTATCGAACTTACAGTTTCGATACTCAATACTTTGCGATACCGTCAAGTATCGAAGGTATCGAGGTATCGAGGTATCGAAAATCTCATCACTACATTATATTAATGAAAGATATGACTTCATCTTTATATATACCTACAATAAAACCACCATAAATTTAAAATACTGCTACGGATTATTGAAAAGAATTAATAATAGTCGTAGAAAAAATTACAGGGTTCATGAGTGGATAACTCATTTAAAGATTTTATTACACTGTTTTATTGATTGCCAATATTTACATCACTAACAAATAATCTTCTAAAAATGCCTAATGATCAATTAAACTTAAAAATGTTTATTCCCCAGTCACTCGGTTTTTACACACCACACACCTCGCTGGGCCGCACCTCTGGCGCAACTCTCACTCTCGCTGGTGGACCTCAGTCACGGAACTCCGTCGCCGCACTCCGCCACTGCCGTCGCACTTCCCTTCGCCGAAGTCCGCTCCACGCTTCGCTCAGGATCAGCTCCACACTTCGCTCAGGATCAGCTCCACGCTTTGCTCACGATCCGCTCCATGCTTCGCTGAGGATCCGCTCCACGCTTCGCTCAGAATCCGCTCCACGCTTCGCTCAGAATCCGCTCCACGCTTCGCTCAGAATCCGCTCCACGCTTCGGTCAGAACTTTGCTCTGGACTCTCGCCGCACCCGCAGCACTCTCACTGAGACACTCTCGCCTTGGAAAAACTCTCTCGCCGAGGAACTCCGCTGCACCGCGACACTACACGCAGACTCTATCGCCCAGAACTCCGCCACACCCACGGCACTATCGCAGTAGAAAAACTTGAAACCTGCAACAGCCACGTCGACGATGACGTCAGGGCGCAGCCACTGCTATCCCGTCTTCCGTTAGGCTTTCTCTCTCTAGTTCCACCTCTCACTCCTTTCTTGTATCCCCTCCAGTCTGGGTTCTGCGCGTGCGCGCCTGGCCGGGGCCATGTTATTTAAGCCCGGGAGAGCCCGGACTCATTCTAATTCTTCGTTTAGGTCTGCACCGACTAGTAACTGTTGTAATTACTAATCAAATGTAGAGGTCTAGAAAAGACTTAGGCGAGTGACAGCGTGGCAGCGAAAAACGAGCATTGCAAGTATTCGATAACTGTGGTGTTCGTGGCAGACGGTGGCTCTGCGTATCCATGATTTAAATTAATGATAATTCTCTTTTCCTCTAAATTATATGTTTTGGATGCCACCTGGAAAAAATTAAAGTTTGGGTTGTATCGGTTTTGGATTGCGTTTGTGAGAATTTAATGTTTTGAATACTCTTTAGGGAGCTTCACTCCTCGAGACCTTGCCATGGGTCGTTAACTGCAGCCACGTGCATGGATCTTAATTGTAAAGTCGCTCTTTAATATCACGTTGGCTTAATTGATATTTCCGTATATTCTAACGTGACGAGTCACTGTAAATGTAATTGTCCATTTAACTTTTCCATTTTAAATTGAATCAGTAAGTGGTCCGCGTGGCCAGTTGCATCGAGCTGTAGATGCTGGCGTAACTATTAAGAAGATTGTTTGTAGTGGGAATATGATAAGGATTCATTTCCTTGTTCAGTCTTGATAAAGTTGCATGTTCGTTCACAAGGGATTAGATGAAGCGTTTATTCGCTAGAAAGAAAACAGGCGGGTTTAACGGCCATTCAATGCTTAAACCTGTATTGTCTTTCATGCCCAGCATATTCAGTCGTGTAATTGTCGTTTAAATAAGTTTGTAGATTGTTATACACGCGGGACGTTTATGTCCCTGTGGCTTATCACATGCACGTGCGCGTGTCGACATAAGTGTTACGATCATTGTAAATTATCTATTTTAATGTGATTGAGAATATATGTTTAATGTCTTATGAGCACTATTTTGTCCTAGTGCTAATTATCTCGGAAACTTAAAGTTTTCAATTTACTGTTGTCAAGATAAATATATAAGTAATAAAGTTTTGTATTCGGATAAAATTGTGAAATGACACTTAATGTCTGGTTAGAGTGGAATAAGTAAGGTCGACTTGAATAAACTTTTCCTTATGGTTCACAACCCAGTGCCAAGCTCCCTTGTCCATTACAGCATGGACCTTGTATGTAATAACATGAAAATTATGCTGCTTATGCTGCTAGTGTAAACTACGTTAGGACTTAGGGCTATGGACATATAGGCCCTTAAGTAGACGTTAGAAAAATAAGACCACATCTCAAACTCTTCAGACTCAGACCCCCGGAGGCCGGCGTCCTGGGCTTATATAGGCCCAGGCACCACTTCTAGAATTCATGAGCACGGCTGGAGCGAGTGAAAATTATCAAGACAATTGTCCGTGGCTCGCGTGGCGGCCCACGGGGCCCACGGAACTCCCAAGATGCAAGATGTCATAACGGAGTCGTGCCATAGGGTCGCATGTGGTGCGGAAGGGGGGAGGAGGAAGCGACAACCCCCTCAATCCACCAGACGTGCGCGGCACGCTCCACGTTGTGGCGGCCACATGACATCGGTGGCCGTACGGGGCCGCCAGCCAGCTCCAAACCTGCATGCGCCGCGGCCCTGCTTATGTTCGTAACAACACAGTACATAATCAAGTAGCTGACATGAGAAACAGTGGCCTACAAAATTTTTGGAGTGGGGGGGAGGAGGAAGTCACCAAGCCTAAATTAGAAATAAAGAAAAAAATTAGGCTATTTCTTGAAAAATAATCAGAAATTTTTGTTTGTTTCCTGTTGCAACATGCAAGTTCTTCAACATGTTGTTCAAATTTATACAAGTAAGGGAACAAAGGCTCACTCCCACTGACATGGTTCAAGCATCGAGAAAATGTGTCCAGTGCTTCTACTGCTTGTGTGTATGAAGGTGCAGGTCTGAGTTCTTCATAATCATCATCATCATCATCCCCATATTCTTCGCCATCTTCATGCTGTTCAACATCTGTCTTCTGATGAATGTGGTCCTCAATTATGTCATTGAGTAATTACAATTCAGATGTAACAACTCCATCATCAATACAAACCAACTCATCAAATGTGACATTACTGCCCAACATTTCCCACTGACCTATAATAACATCACTGACATCAGGATCCTCAACTGTGATGTCTTCCTGAACAAGAAACGCTGCTTTCTTAAAACAATTGCTGATGGTACTGGGGTCAACTTGAGACCAAGCCAATGCAATAAAATGCAGTGCAGTTAACATACTGATTGACAGTGAACTTGGATCTTTAGAACACTTGATCATGGTGAGGGACTTTTGAACAAATCTTCTCCTGTACTCGGCTTTAAAACTTGGAATTATTCCCAAGTCTAGCGGTTGCAGTTCGCTAATACAATTTGGCGGGAACAAACTGTAACGTTTCTCAAAGTAACAGTCTCTGTGTGAGCTGCACAGTTGTCGATGAAAAAAATTATATTGCAATTTTGTACCCAAATTTTTGCATTTAAAGCATGCAATCCCTTGTCATCCATGCTTTCTTGTTAGCATGATATTTTGTTGGAAAAGTTTTCACACCTTTAAAACACCTATGTAATACTACGGTATTATCAGACTAACTGAAACTGTTTGTTATTGTTTTACGTTCGAGGTTAATACCGCTTCCCGGACTTTCGGCAGTGTTTTGTTTTTCGCATGGTGACGCGCGCAGCTCGTGCTGCGTCGTCATAACAACTGCTGATATAAAAAATCGCGCAGCTTTTGGAACAACTTCTACGAGCCTATGCTTGTGTAATAGTGACATTTTATTAGCCTAGGGAAAAAGGACGCTAACGTGTCGCGGCCGTGATTGGCCCATTTCAAGTAACAATTTAACTGGGCAAGAGAGAAGAAAAAAAGAGTGGAAAATGACGCCATTTAGTGCGTGGTGAAGTTTATTCCCTCTGGGAATATTTATACGTGGCGAGGCTATTTTCGGCGTTATTACTGTGAAAATTACGTCTGCATACAGGGCAATAGTCAGCAACGCCCTGACATTGAATGCAGAGGGCTTGTATTCAATTTACGTGAGTGACGACGTAATTTCTGAACGATCTTAATCATCCAGAGATAAGGTATGGCCTGCATCGTCTTTACATTGGGACGCTAAACGTAATTTTTACCGTCTACTTAATTGAACAGTATTAGGACAAGCTTGAAATTATTATCAAATTACGTGATCATTGATTTTCGGCAAATATTGGCAATTGAATTAAGAACCACAGTTTATTCACACACAAGTTCAGAGGTCCAGAAGTTAGGAATTTCATGCGCGAGCAAGCCGGAGCAAACCCCAAAACTTTTTACGTTGTGAAAACTTTCAGGAACTTAAATACTTTTATTTTATTTTGTTTAAGAGTCAGGTTGTCTACTAAATCCCATTGACTGGACTCATTTAGTTATTTAATATTTGTTGGTTTTGTTGATTCCATGACTCGAGGTTTTTCATGCTATGTTTAATGCAATAAAAATAATTATTGAGAGTATTATTTTATTGTCACATGTTGAATACCTCTGGCGCCCTGTTATTAAATCCTGCAATAGAGTTCACAAGTAATTTTAAAAGAAAATATTAATTTCTTCAAGTACACGTTTGTGTACACCTTGGCTTCAAACTTTTACCAACAACAGGCTGTAACTTCTCACTACCATCACAGTTGGTGAACAGAAAAACAGTCAGCCGCTGCTTACTAAGCTTCCCACCATGACAACTTTCACCAAGAAAACTCAAGGTTTTATTTGGCAAAACATTAAAAAAAAGTCCAGTTTCGTCTGCATTGAAAATATTGCGGGGTTTGTACTCACTCACAAGAGATGGTAGCTTCTCTTTCCATTGTTCCACAGCGTCAGGATCAACACTTCTACTCTCCCCGCATACAGTGTTATAAACATGTTGTGCCGTTTTTTAACACAATCAATCCAGCCGTTTGAAACAGGAAAATTCTGGTAACCCAGGCGGGAGGCTACATGCAATGCTTTCTCTCGCAGTAGTTTACCATCGGCAGGAAGACCTGCCGCGCGTACATAGGTAAACGTCATTCTTTCACCAAATTGTAGAGTTCTTCAAACAACGACGTTTTGATGGCCATAAATTTTTTGCCATTGGCCCAGTTCTTTGTGCACCGTTTTCAATAGAAACTCACATTTTCGCGATCATGTTAATCAACACCGGCATCCCAAGTTTATTTGCCAACGACACACGTGTACCGACACTAAGCATCCAAACTTTTTTTAGATGTCCATCTTTTGCTCAGTTGTAAGTGTTTTCGTTTCCTGATACTAGACTCCATTGCCGATAACGTGTTTTTACAAACAATTTTATGCAACAGAACAATTATCAATAAAATTTTAACCTTAGATAAGTAGAATACAAAACCATCCGATCGTAAGAAAACAAACTAGTATATATCAGATCAAAGATTAATGAAACCACAAAATATCAGATCCTTGCCTTGGTAAAGAGTGCACCATTTTCCATAATCATTGCTAGTTTGCGCCACTAGTCTTGCATCGGTGCTGGCCACAGATGCTACTAGCGAAGTGCAGTCTTCCTGATACTATCCATATCTATGGCACGATAAAGTTATTTTTTTTATGTTCACAAAGGTAAACAATAGACGTTTTTCAAAATAAAAGCATTAAAACATATTTTGTGAGGAGGAGGAATATAAAAAACATTTGTAAATTTTGGGACTTTTCCGCTTTGTAAAAACGTATGAAACGGGATATAAATGATTTTATTAGTGTATGTTCCGCGAAAGTAAACCATTGTAAATATAGTACTTTCAGTGGGACCAAAATTAATCTGTGTATGACACAGGATAATGTATGAAACGGGAATGTATCATAGAGGTTCTACTATATGCTACAGTGTTTTCTCGTATAATCGTCGCACATTTTATTCTAAAATCAAGTTTTAAAAGTAGGGGTGCTACAAATATGCGGAAAAAGAAATTTTTGTTAGGTAAAATTATTCATAAAAACAAAACCTATTCATGGAAAGTATGCTTATTTAAAAAAAGGTTGAGTATACAATAGCACGCCAAACAATCTTTATTAATAATTCCTTAAACAAAAACCTTTCTTCAACTTTAAATAGAAAAACCAAAGCTCTAACGCGAACGCAGGCCAATCTGATGTGAACTAACGTGTTGTAGTACACACTTGCCACAAAAGAATGCGGGCTATCAAATGTAGGTAACTCGGCCGTTGACAGAGAGCACGCGTTGTATGCACTCGGCGAGATATCGATATTCGACTACGTGTGCATGCTCTATACGGGAAGCAACATAACCAAACATGAATGATGCGCTGGCTACATTTTTATAAGCGGTACGCCGCGGCAAACACAGATCTGATAAAGAAAATAACGTTTAAAAACGTCTTTATAAGAAAATTTACACGTCAAACAACTTCGTATTTTTCCGTTAATTTATTAAGTGGTAATGACTGAATAAATATTAGATTTCTACTTTAAAATACATCGTTTTATACGGAAAAGATACCTACACAAAGCGCTCCTCATCTACTAGCGGGACCAAAAACATTATGCGACATTTACGCGAGAAGTTTTTTTATCCCAATTTTGACAGCCTAAAATATGGTTGCGACCATTACGCGCATGCGACCATTAAGCGATAAAACACTGTATTTTTTCACACCAAGCCCCTGTTCAGTTGTCTCTGGCAAAGAATTGACAAGTTTTCAAATTCAAATATAAATTTATTTTAATAGCAGACGTCTTCCGGTAAGGAAAGATACCCAAGAAAAGCATGTTGAACCACCTAATGTCACCAAACAAAGCATAAAAATGGCGCAATGTGTGTACATGTGTGGTTAATCACTGTGACATTGCATTGTTAAGCAGAGGCCATACAGAAAGCTTCACTATGTATCAATGTTCGCTGCACCAGGTGGCCAGATAGGTCAGCTCGCAATGTCAGAGAGAACCATGCCATGGGATTCAAGTGATGATTTAATGATGATAATATTCTGCTGGCTCTCACAGTATGTAAATGTAAAAATAAATGGGTTAATGAATTTAATACAAAAACAAAAGAATTTGAAGAATTTCAGAATATATTCAACTCAAACTTGATAGCATTCCCTTGGAATCAAATCCCAGGAATTATCCTGCCTTCTATATTCTTCCATCAATTTATTCCATAAAATAGATATTTTCATTATCTTTTAATTAACTTTTCTGTTGACTTGACAATTTAAAGCACTATACTGTGAAAAAATTAAACTTCATAAAAAGCATAGACAGAAGTTCAATCCCATGCGAAAATAGATTTTTTGTTTATCTGCGCATGCACGAAGTTTGCGACGTTGTAGAAAAATAGCCGAGAACCAAACACCTGATGACATTGCCAACATAGCGAACACATACATGTACTTGCTGGCTATATTTTACTCGCGTAGCGAACATAGTGCTTTGTGTGGCCGTAGCTTTATCGCTTCGTTATCGCTCATGTGAGTAGGCGAGATGTGGAATGTTAAGATGTATGGGGGACGGGATTGCCAAGGAGACAGCTGCCAGTGTTTTTTCTGCTTGGGGAAAAGTGGAATAGATTTTTTTTTACACTGTGACTCGACTTATTTTTGTCAACCTATGGGAAAAGATAATTGCTTGAGCTGTTGAGATGAACATCGCCAGCAGCAGTTAAAGCAGGAAGGGGCGAACGTGCATCCAGTTGGTCGCTGTGTATATCTACTCGAAAAATATATCATAGCATTTCAGGACGAGAGTAATTATGTCTTCTTTTATAGACAGATGTTTTCTACCCGATCCATAGTTCCTTAGCCATTTAATGAATGAAAATAACCACCAGCCAGTGCTGTGCTCTGTTTTACGGACATGTATAAAGCTTTTCATCAGTTTGATGACAGTTTTAATATATTTTTACTAGAGCTAGGCGGGATCCCAATTTTTCGAGAAATTTCGGGAATGAACTTTTCCCGAAATTATTCGGGAAACTAATATTTCCCGAAAATGTATATTGATAATTTTTCTGATAAAATCACTGCGTAACGTATCTTTAGGTGTATTCGTAACGGAACATATCAGTTTACTGTGATTACAGTAGAACCTCACTTTTACGTACCTGAGATATACGAATTTGTGTAATTAACGTATTTTTTTACTGGCACCGTCATTTTACCTATAGTTATAATGCATTATTTTCCCGTTTTATGCAAAGCATTTCCCGCCGCAATTAACGTTGCATTAGCGCTCCATTTTATAGCAAACCGTGAGACAAGTTAGACGGAACAATAAAAGTAAAGCAAATCATGTCAACTTTATTTAGTTTACGTTACTACGTGTGTTTGTGGCCACGGCAATTTCTCAGCTTCGTTTGCCATTGTACACATTATTTTTTGTTCCACTTGCCAAGGTGTACAATACGTAGAGCCACCTGTTTTTCACGGAGCGCGAAATCGCAAAATTTTCGCCATAATCTAGGAATTTGCGCGAAATTTACCGCAATGGCGATAAAACGCGAAAAAATCACGAAATGAACGTATTCCTCTCACTGTTGTGTTTACTTTTATTCGATTGAGCGCTATAAGTCGATCAGACTGTGTTAACGTGAGATATATCGATTATATTGATATTTCGTCGACTATTCTCTGTTCACTCTTAGCTGAGTTCTGAAATAAACAAACACTGTCGTATCACTGCGCCGCGTCAGCAAGTGATAGGCTGACTTCATCTTGTGCACCAAGCACTAGTTGCAACACAACACACTTCAGTACAGTCAGTGCTAATAAAATAACGGAAAAGTAATATAACAGGAAGCACCGTAGCACTTTGTTCAGCGTAGGTGGTTCATTTGCGAAGAAAAAACTATGCACTTTATGACTAATAGCTGTCTTCACAAAATCATCACAAGTTTTGATAACAGGAGACTCACGTTTCCTTTTCTTCCCGGGAGTTGTTAATGTCTCAGTGTCCTGTAATTATTTCCTTGCACGAACCACACTGCTCTTCCAAACACCCGTAAATTCCGCAGTTAAACTCGCGATATCGTTCACACGACAATCCGGATATTTTTCGGAAAATGTTTTAAAAACATTCAACACAATAGTTTTCTGTGCACTTTTCAAAGGCTTTCCCGTTCTGTGCTTTACAAAACTCGGTCCGGCGTCAGCCATAACAAACCGTGCGCGCGCGAATTCGAAATACAATTGTGCCTGGCATCAACTGTACACTGTACACGTACACACGGCGTCTGCTAACATAATTGTAAGTAAATACTTGCTGACACATTAAACTGTATTGGATATTAATGGTGAAACGCTATAATGCTATAAAACAATTGTTATAAAAACGGCAGTGTAAAAATACTTGCGAATGGTACGTAACCAAGGGACTATTTCTTGCGCACGAATAATGTGCGCGGCGGCCGGCAGCCAATGAAAATGTTTGTTTACAAGAGACTTTGTTTATTCCAAAACTCAGGTAAGAGTGAACGGAGAATAGCTCGTTGCTGTCCACAAAAAACTACCATTTCTAAAAAACAGAATAACGAAAACTGCTTACGCTCAATAAATTCCGATGTCATGTTCGCGCTAAAGAATCGACGGGTTTTTGTTTACATGACAATTACGAGACCTCTGTCTGACCGGGTTAGGTTCAGGTTCATGTTGTTAGGTTAGGTAAGGTGCAAAGAGAAAGATCGAAGTTGTGAGAACTTAAATGCGCGCAATATGAAGTTGAAACACGTTCTCCAACTCCCAAAAGTCGCCTACTAGACGTGCGAGAACGATTCGTAGATTTAATATATTTATTCGGTTAGTAGTATTTAGTCCAATGTCTGGAGTCTTGCGGTGTTTTTATTCTGTGATTATTTAGTCTCGTAGTAGATCTGCTTGTTTACTGTTTTCTTTGTTGACTGCGTGTAGTCTACGAAGTTTTAATGTAACTTTACACAATAAAACGTTTAGAATGGTGTTTACAATTTGCGACCGCAAGAAAGAATTCTCGCACAAAGTATTGTAACGTGCGCATTGAGTGGGCCAGGAAGGATACGTGTTTGAAACACATTAATGGCAGCACTTCCCAAAAAAAGAATAAAACGTTGGCACAAGCTGCAAAACAATCTGAAGCATCAAATATGCCAGGTGTCAAACGTCAGATTTCACTCACCGACGTAATTTCCCACACGAAAAAGGCTAAATAAAAACAACAATTTTTTATGTAAACAGTTCGTGCTTTCATGGAAGCCAATATTCCTTTAGAGAAACTTGATCATCCTAAATTAAGGGATTGGATGAACAAGTACATTGATGGTAGGCCTACTTTTAAAACATCCTTTGATTTACAAACTTCATTATTTTTTTATTATCGTTTTCACAGAAACTTGAAACTACACTGAAATTTGTAAAAAGAATTAAATTCCAGTCAATGAGCATAACATTTCAATACACAAGAACTGAAGTGCTTTCTGTACCTAAATAAAACTGAATAAAATCTAAATTCTCATAACATTTTTAACATTTCTGGTTTTAAATTCCTGAAATTCTATCCAAATGTAGGAAATGCACTAGGCCTAATTACAATAAAACCTTTATGTTGCGACCACCTCTCTATTACAACCTGATTTCGAGGAACCCTGAAAAATTGCCGACAATCCGAAGAAAATTGGACAGAAAGTAAGTTTCTTGTGGTGAGTAGTGTGTTATTGCGTTTCTCTTGCCGAGTGCTGTACTGTCGTAGGCAGCGCATATCTAAAAATAGATACCACTTCCTGTCGACCGCTGTCAGCGCTTAACAACCCCCATTCCACATCAAAGCTTTTTGCGAGTGTCAAGTGTGGTACGCAGTTAAGGCAAACAAAGCTACCTGCTGGATTTCTCTTAATTTTGATTACTATCGGTTGACACAGCGACCGACTGGATGCATGCCCGCCTCAACTTGTTTTAACTGCCTCAGCGATGTTTATTTTGACAGCTCAAGCAATTATCTTTTCCCGTGGCTTGATAGAAAAAGATTGCTTCACCCAGCATAAAAAATAAAGGCTCCGCCACTTATTGCCCACGCAGGAAACACAATGGCTGCCGTCCGTCTCCCTCGCATTTATCTTTATTCTAACATTCCACGTCTCACCTCTCGCGCCAGCAATAACGAAGCCACTACGCATTTGGCCGTTCTATGCTTTGTTTGGTGACAGCAGCTTTATTTTATTCGGTATATTCCTTTTCATAGGGCCCTTGCTATTAAAATACATTTATATTTAAGTTTGAAAGCTTGTAAATTCCTTGCCAGAGATGACTGAACTCCAACTTGGTGTAAAAAGTGACATTTTGACCCCTCCCTCGCCGGTTTAGTACCCCATTCATAATAGCCCAATTTTACGGGAGAAGGGAGGGTGAAATGAGCATTTTCTCACTGAAGGTTTTTCAAAGGGGAGCGAAGTTGGGGTGTTATAAGGGAGGACACTAGATGGTTTGTGTGTCTGGGAGGGATGAGCTAGCCTTGAAGAATATAAAGGAGAGGGGAGGGAGGGATGAGCTTATGTGTAGGGACCCCAGAAAATGGTAAATAAAACTGGCTCATTTTGGTGCAAAAAAAATTACAAAAGCGGTGCAAAAAATCGGTGTAAAAATAAGCAAGCAGTGCTAAAAATCTGTGTAAAAATTTGGTGAGATACATTAAATTAAAATTGAAATTGGCAAACGAGGATTGTTTTGCTTCAAATTTTTTTAAATTTTAGTATATTAAGTATATTTTTATACAATGAAACCCTGATTGTAAGTTCCTATTTATAAAATTTTTCTGGTTACTAAGTTACATCCTCTAGTCCCAAAAACTGATTTTTGTAACAAAGCTATAGGAGGCCTACATTCACATTACTCATCTTAACTAACGTTTTATGCGGGCATGATGAACTTTAGAATTATTTCATTGGCCAAATGGTGCTTAACTACTGCGCACACACAAAATAATAAAAAAAAATAAAAAATGAAATAAAAATACTGAACCACAATACCTTGAACAAATTTATTTCACCAGGTCCTCATGTTTAGGTCATCTGCTTTTTCCAAAGGTATGTTTGCCCCCACCATCATTTCAACAAAGTCAATTATAAATTGTTGTTTGTTTACAACTATGTTTTTAGAAGTTTGCAAAGCAGCTCCTATAGATGTCTGTTTTGCAGTACCGGTAGTCGACGATGCCGCACATAATTTTTATTTTTTTTATTGTTGCGTTAGAAACGTGTTTTAGGCATGTGTCTCGACGCATCCAGTCCACACGAACATTGCAAAACTTACACATTATTATCTTATCCTTAACATCAAATATATAAAATCCTTCCTGCTTCATCTCTCGTTCTCGATCGAAAACCGTAACTATTTTCGGCATCTTTACACAAAAATAAGCACTACTAACTAGATGCTTGGAAATTAATACCGAGTAACCGAGACGTCATAAAAAAAACACTACTGCAAGCTGCACCGTAAAAACATTTAAGCTGTAGTGGCACGCAAACGAAAAAATATTGTGTTCGGCCAGAATGAAACTATTATGTAAGCGTAAATATTGTGTTCGCTTCTGTGCGCTGTAATTTTTGAGAACTAATACCAACTACACGAAAATTGTGTTCCTAACGCTGCTACATAGCGGAAACGTAAATATACACGTTTGCGCCATGTTCGAACTACAATCGATTTCGTTACGCGATATCAATACAATCGATAGTAAGATTATTTACAGTATCCGACCAATGTAAACATTCTCGGTAACATAAATTACGTGGATTTCGCGCAAAGTTTCGTGTTTTGTGAAAAAATAGCAGATTTCGTGAAAAAGGTGAAATAGTGCCCAATTTCGCGGTATTTCGTGTATTTCGCGGTTCACCATTTTCTGGGGTCCCTACTTATGTGTCATCCAGCCACTGCCGCCAGCCAGCCGGGCGAGCTTCGTGTGCGCCCACTCGCGTTGCAGAACCTACAGCTGCCATATTTTTAAAGGAAATGTCCCATTATTTTTCTGTTATTCTTACATGAACATTATTGGAAGTATTAAAGCTGACACAAAAATACGCTGTGTGTTAAAATTAACAGATTTGAATGATCTTTCATTTCGTTTTTTTTTTTTTTAATTTTTTTTTTTCCATATTTTCACATTTTGGTCAAAATGTCCAATTTTTTGACTGTTCCCGAGAATGTATTCGTAAAATCACTGCTTCGTTAAATCCGGGGTTCGTGACATCAAGGTTCTAGTGTATTTAACTAGGGAAAGCAGAAAACGTACGTATGTAAACTAACACATATTTTCTTTAGATGTGGCCTGTAGGGCAACGGACTTGTCATGAAGGTTGAAGTGGGTTTAAAGCAAAGCCATCTGGCATTGTGAGTGACAGCATCCTGCCATTGTACGGCTGGTTAGCGAGTAGCGGTTTAGGAAGGGGAGTGGGGAGTGGGGGGGGGGAGGGGGGGGGGGTTGTAATGAACTGATTTCGGAAAACATTTATTACGACCCCCCCTCTATTACGACCGTATTCCTGGGAACCGTGAGAGATCGTTTCAGAGGGGTTTGACTGTATATAACATTCCTGACGTTCCTTACTTTTCCCAGGTGCTGGTGATTTAAGTAATTATATAATTCTTGTTTTTTCTGCATGACTTCAATACTACTAAAAATTTTAAAGATCACAAATTACCTGAGTTTTTAAAAAGAAATAAAAAAAGCATTAAAAAGATAAATTTTCAAAAAGCGACGAATATTTTACCCAAATTAGTTTTAAAAATGACGAAAAATACACCGAAATCAGTTTTAAAAATGAAGAAAAACACTCCAAATCAACAAAAAAATTGACGAAATCTGCCATTTATTTTCACCGCAAACAGGTGGCTCTAACCATACCTACGGCCATGAGTAAAACGTTTGGTGATGTGACCATATCAAATTCTTGTAAATATGGTGGCTTTGTGCATGTTCGGCGATGTTCGTTTTAACAAATAAAAAATATTGCGGAAAGACGTTGGCGACACTGATGTATATTACATCTAAAGATATTAAAACGTTCATAAAATTGGTGTTTAGGACAAACGAAGGCGAAACCAAAGATAGGCGTTCAGCGAAACTGTGGCAAAATGTTACTTCTAAATATTTCATACTGTAAGTTTTTCACCGATGCTGTTCCACACACAAAGCTGAGCGCCAGATATTCAGGTTCCTTTCTCTACAGAACAAGATGTTCAATGTACAGTAAAACCTTTTTGTTGCGACCGCATTTATTGCGACCACCTCTCTATTACAACCTGATTTCGAGGAACCGTGAAATAATTGCCGAAAATCCGAAGAAAATCGGATAGAAAATAAGTTTCTTGAGGTGAGTAGTGTTACTGCGTTTCTCATGTCGAGTGTTGTACTGTCGTAGGCAGCGCATATCTAAAAATAGATACCACATCCTGTCGACCGCTGTCAGCGGTTAACAACCCCTATTCCACGTCCCTTTGCCGGCAGGGTGCAGAAAAAGGTTTTTGTGGCCACATGTTTACATTTATCTTTTTGCGAGTGTCTAGTGTGGTGCACAGTTAAGGTAAAGAAAGCTACCTGCTGTATTTCTCTTGATTTTGATTACTATCGGTTGACAATACACAGCGACCGACTGGTTGGATGCACGCCCGCCTCGACTTGTTATAACTGCCGCTACGATGTTTATTTTGACAGCTCAAGCAATTATCTTTTCCCGTGGCTTGACAGAAAAAGGTCACTTCACCCAGCATAAAAAAAAAGGCTACGCCACTTATTCCCCACGCAGGAAAAACACTGGCTGCCGTCTGTCTCCTCCGCATTTATCTTTCTTCTAACATTCCACGTCACACCTCTCGAGCCAGCAATAACGAAGCCACCACGCATTGGGCCGTTTTATGATTTGTTTGGTGACAGCAGCTTGATTTTTTTCGGTATATTCCTTTTCATAGGACCCTTGCTATTAAAATACATTTATATTTAAGTTTGAAAGCTTGTAAATTCCTTGCCAGAGATGACTGAACTGGAACTTATGTGAAAAGTTACTTATTTTGACCCCTCACTCACCGCTTTAGTACCCCATTCATAATTGCCCAATTTTACGAGAGAAGGGAGGGTGAAATGGCATTTTCTGACCGAAGGTTTTTCAAAGGAAGTGAGTGAAGTTGGGGTGTTATAAGGGAGGACACTAGATGGTTTGTCTGTCTGGGAGGGATGAGCTAGCCTTGAAGAATGTTAATGAGGGGAGGGAGGGGTGAGATTATGCGTCATGAAGCCGCTGCCGCCAGCCAGCCGGGCGAGCTTCATGTGCGCCCACTCGCGTTGCAGAACCTACAGCTGCCATATTTTTAAAGGAAATATCCCATTATTTTTTTGTTATTCTTACATAAACATTATTGGAAGTATGAAAGCCGACCCAAAAATATGCTGTGTGTTAAAATAAACAGATTTTAATAATCTTTCATTAAGTTTTTTTTTTTTTTTTTTTAATATTTTTCTGATTTTCACATTTTGGTCAAAATGTCCAATTTTTTGACGGTTCCTGAGAATGTATTCGTAAAATCACTGCTTTGTTTAATCCGGGGTTCGTGACATCGGGGTTCTAGTGTATTTAACTACGGCAAGCAGAAAACGTACATGTAAACTAACCAGTAAAATTAAACTGTCTTTTGACATATTGACTTTAGAGGTGGCCTGTAGGGCGACGGACTTGTCATGAAGGTTGAAGTTGGTTTAAAGCAAAGCCGTCTAGCATTGTGAGTGACAGCATCCTGCCATTGTACGTCTGGTTTCTTAGCGAGTGGCGGTTTTTGGGGGGTGGTTGGGGGGGGGGGGGGGGGGGGGGTTTTGAAATCAACTGAAAATTTCGGAAAACATCTATTTTGACCCCCTCCCTCTATTACAACCCTATTCCTGGGAACTGTGAGGGGAAGTTTCAGAGAGGTTTGACTGTATTTTACTCCGGTTTTAAACGTATTGTGATAATATCTGTGTTCGCGGTATTTTAGTGTGAAGTTGTTTACATAAAGTGTGTATTTACGTACGTGAATTTCATAATGGAAAGTCGTCACACCAAATAAAAAAACTCCAATCTGGTTTTTTACCAAAAATTGCCAGATAATGTGTCTGCACAGTGTAAACAATGCAAAAAGGTTTCAAAACCAATTTTGGTGGCACATCTGGGTTGCTTCGACATCTGATGCAACATCTAAATTTGAAAAAAGAACTTGAACAGATGGAAGCAACACGGAAAGGTGGAAATATTGGGGAAAAAACATTAGAACCAACAAAGAAGCAACTTTGCTTAGACGAAGCTTACAAATGGCCTTCAACACATGAAAGGGCCATTTCGCTGACAAACTGTATTGGGGAATCGATAGCTGATGCTATGTTGCCATACAGTACAGTGGAAATTTATAAATTTCACTAAGTCCTTAAAATAGCTTAACCACTTTATTCAGTGCCATCTCGTAACACTTTTTCAAGAAGAGTAATACCTGAACTGTACACAAAAAAAAAGGCAAAAATGTCCGAACATATTGCCAATGCAGTAAGTTTACCCAAAATTGCTTCTTTATCATTCACTTGTGATTTGTGGACATCTGCTAGCAACAAAGCATTCATGTCGCTGAAGAAGTACTGTTTAGGGTGTTACAGCTTTCCTGGTGGACACACTGGTGAGGCAATTAGTGAGAAACTAGTAGAGTGCTTCAATGAATGGGACTTATAGAATGCAGGGACACTCACATTGTGAGTGATAATGAACGAAACCTTAAGTTGGGACTTTCACTATGCAAACTTAAGTTTACGCAGCTGCAGTACTTTGCACGTACACTGCAGCTTGTATTGCGAGATGCTGTTAAAGTAACATGTGAGATCAAAGAGGTACTGAAAAAGTCACGTTCGATTGTTGGACGATACAAACACAGTGCGCAAGCAACTGAACAGTTGTATCAAATTCAAGAAGAACTAGATCTGCCGGTACTAAACTTGATTCAAGACTGTCGGACAAGATGGAATTCAGAGTTTTTAATGCTAAAGAAATTGTTTGACAACAAGATACCTCTTTCTCGTCACTTACCAACACTGAACATGGACAATCTGCAGTTGAGTGAATGGAACCTTATTGACTCTTACATTAATATATTGTAACTATTGTATGATGCTACAACCCAACTTTGTGGTAAACGTTCACCATCAGCATCAATGGTCATTCCGGTCATTTTTTCCTCTAAAACAGGGATGCCACCAATAATGGTTATAAAATCCTGTATTAGACCATAAAAAATCCTGTAAGAAGAAAATTTTTTAAACAGGTTTTTCATTTGTGCCAAATTTTGTTTTGCAGCTAAGACACAGGAGAAAACAAAGTATAAGCATATTTCTTCAAAAATCAGCTTTTTCTTCATTCCAGTTGCAGAAACCTACTTTAAAAAAAATAATAATAATAATAATAATAATAATAATGAATGTAGATAAAAAAACTCATAAGTTTACATGTAAAGAGTTAAGTACCAGTATGAGGTTCTCACAAAAATCACTTTAAAAATATACACACATACACAAATAAAATTCGCCCACATGAGCTCTGCATCTACAATTTTGTTGTCTGGTTTGCTGATGAAAGATGTGAGAGAAGTACTTTGTTCAGCAGCCCTCTGATTTCTCTGGTGTATCTGTGTGCTTTCGTGACGCCTAAGATATTTCAGACCACCCTTTTGAATGTTAAAGTCCGACTGACACAATGAACACACTGCAGTAAAGTCCGTTTTACCGGGTTTCAGCCACTTTAATTATATTTCCCACTCACGTTTATATCTCTTTTTTATTCAGCGTTCGATCTGAAGATGCCTTGCATTTTCTTTCCATTTCTTTCAATTACAATCTCCACAAAGATGCAAGCCGAATTTTTTGTACGTAACAATTACTTTAAAAATAACAACAAACTGTAAACACTTGGTCAATCCATCATAGAAATCGTGATTGCATGGTATAACAACACAGACTGTAAAAACACCGTCACATATATCACTTCGCACAAATATTACTGGGTGTGTACCGTTACATGCACGAACGCACCAACGCGCAGAAGAGAGAAACAGAACACTGTGTCTAAAACAACTGTCATAGATATTACGATGCATGGTATTCTTTCTTCCGTGAAATAAAAAAATGCTTCCAGAAATAAAAGGTAGAGCGTGAATTGTTATCATCTTAGAAAAACTGAAACGACGTAGCAAAGTGAAGTGTCTCTTGATGACATGTTATCTATGAAGTGGAGCGGGAGCAGTAAGTAAATATTTGTGTTTGTGCGTTCATCAATTAAAATATCCGTGATTCGAAGTGTTTAACCGTTAATTCGGTGTAACTCCAAAATATCCGTGAAAACGGA
Organism: Bacillus rossius redtenbacheri; assembly: GCF_032445375.1. Lineage (NCBI taxonomy): Eukaryota > Metazoa > Arthropoda > Insecta > Phasmatodea > Bacillidae > Bacillus > Bacillus rossius. The sequence goes on along the minus strand of NC_086330.1, from coordinate 196,752,225 downwards.
TAAAATCCGTAAAAACGGCAACCCTGCTCTAAAATATGTCTGAAGGCCTACATCAACACCAATGCATAGAGCCAAGATTATATGGTTTTATTTTGAACCTGATTTCGTCATTTAAAACCACACATTTCGTCGTTAAAAAATATATGGGATTTTTAAGCTCTTCATGGTACTTACACAATATATTTCAAATTGTGACATAAAAATAGCAATTGGGCCTATTGTGTTGTTTAGTATCACATGTAATCAACATTTTAATGTTCTGGTTAAACATTTTCTCTTAAAAAGTACCATCGCTCATCAGGTCATCACAGTTCCAATTTTTTGGATGACACATTAAAATAAGACTCTGCAGAAAGTTTTACTATGCACACTTTTACACAAAAATTACGAAAATGCTACCATTGTTAAAAGTTCTGCATGTTCTGCCTTCAGCGATCTTCTTCTGTCACTAACAATTAAAGAGTATTTTGAAAAAGACCGTTCAGAGTCGACGTTTAAGGTTGGTATTAAGAGCAACTTCAAGGCTGCTGTTGCAAATTCTGAGTAATCTGCTTTCATTCGACAGAAAATCTCCATCACATCGATGTGGTTCACGTGTGGCTTTTGTTGTTCTTCAGTGACAATTTTTTTCAGGGCTACATATCCGCCTGCTAAAGCTTTGGTACCTGTTTGATGAAAGGTAGGGTCTGGGTGTGCTGTAAGAATTCTTTATCATCCACATTAATGTTTCCCATATTCTGAGGGTCAAAAAGTGCTCCAATATTTGTAAAAAGATGCTGAGAAGGATCACAAGAGATCAGTTCATTAAGTTTCAGAAGACTCAAATTTGCTGTATGCTTTGAACTTCTCTTTCAGTTCTGCAGTATGTACAGTTATTGTTGACAAAATGTTGTCAACTGATTCTGGCAATATACCTTTTGTCAGCACCATAATTACAGACTGCAATTTGTTTAGTCTGGATGACAGATGATGAGCACAAGGATATGAGCTGCCTTCCAACCAGCTGATGCATGACGTCATACAGCTTACCTCCCCTTCCCTTGCCCAGACTTCAAGGTTCATCCCTCCCAGGCATACAAACCATCGTGTCTCTCTCCCCATCCTCCCTCAACGTCCTTTGGCATGTGAAACTGTCAACATCCTTCCTCCCCTTCACCAAACTGCGTGCGACGAAAGCCAGGTTTGTAAAGTCCATTTCTGGTAAAATGAAAAATTTTTAAGTGCCCCCGCGACAGCCATTTACCATTAATTGTTTTGATACAATTTGTTTGTTAAGCCCACCGCACACGGTACAATATTTTCTACTAGTTTGCTTACTAGAATGCTTACTGTTTCTTTACTGTGTAGGCTACAAGCTGAAACACTAGGTGCGCTACAAGTTTCTGCTGCACACTATTCTAGCTGCCTTACTAGTCTTGTTAAGAGAATATTCTCCACAACAAATTTTTATTATAATAGGGTAGACGGAGGGAAATCGGGTCAATTCTTTGAAATTCCTGAATAAGTATAAAACCAATATTAATTTACCATAAAAAAATCTACAGTAATATCAGTCATACATTTATGTACATATTTACATACAAACATTAGCCAATCTTCCTTACGAATTGACATTAAACTTGATAAAAGGAAAATGAAATGTTTTGACCCGATTTGGACAGAAGTGGGGTAAATCGGATCACAAGTGGGGCAAATCGGATCAACAGATTTTCTTTACTGTTTTGACAGACACATTCCGCATAAAAACTGTTTACACTGAAAAGCATTGACACAGCACTCATGGTACCACATTTTGCAAGACTGGCACTGAATCCAGTCTCCATCAGTGCAGCTTCTGATGTCTTTGTATGCAATTTTGCACATGTTGCAGAGAAAATCTTCCTCATCATCCTGGCCTTCTTCCAAAATTTCCAACTCGGATGTGTTTTTAGTTTTTGTTCGCTTCTTCGTCTTCAGAGGTTCAATTTTTCTTTGCTTTGAACTTAATTTAACACCTGCTTCTTGCTTTTCAATTTCCTGGATTCCAACAATGTGTGATTTTCTTTTGACAGTAGCCTTAGAGAAGCAACAGTTTTTCGTTCACCTATTCTCTTTGGTGTTAATTTTTCCGGTGTTGGTAACAGGCATCTCACTTCTTCTGTGGTGCTCCTTCCACTTACATCTTTGGCAGTGAACTCGTAATTCTATATTTACATGGATAATATTTTCATTATTTTAACATTTCCTAAACTTCAATATTATTATAAGTACTTACAAATTTTAACTAATTTGAAGTCATGTGCCTTAAATTCATTTTTTCCACTTATTTAGAATAGGTCTTAACTTAAACATTGAGAAAGAAGAATAAAGTGCTTCACAATATATAGCAAATATATAAAGCAACCCGATTTCCCCACTGTACGCCGTGACTCGTTTTACCCCAACGACAGTGACCCGAGTTACCCCATTTTGCACTTAAAAAAAAGAAAAATATTATACATTCTGTCAAACATATAGAGCTTCAGTAATGCAGAAGAATGTTAATTGGGTACATATTTTTGTACTCCATTACTTAAACTACAATACTATTACGAAATGCGAACGTAAAGGCTTATTTGAAACAAAATAAAACTTACATTGTTAAGAATTTTCCACTTCAGGACTACACAGGTTCGGGTTCATGTCGCACAGACTACCAGAATGTTGTTACATACGATGTTCGCCTTGTAGTGGACGGTCGTATAGACAGATAGCAGCACTCTTTGGTAGGTTCCGTAGACTCCAGTTCATTTTTTCACCACAAGACAGCAGATCTTGTTACGATGACCCGGTTTACCCCATGACCCGATTTCCCCCGGTCTACCCTAATTCACATTTTTTACTGCATACAAACAAGGCTCTTATTTGTATGCATTTATTAAAACGAGGAGTTGGTCACTATTCCACTTCTTTCCGTCCATGTTTATCACGACATGCGCGCTTAAAAGTGTTAACAACCCCTCATGCTGTTTTCGTGAGTTCTGATTGGCCACTCCTTAAATATTGGAACACACCAAGCAACGAAAATAGGACGCAGTCTATTACGCAAAACCAGTAGCCCAGCTCCTACAGCTACTAATATCCAGTTTGAATTCAAGTGAAGAAACTAGTACATGGTGGCCACTCAGTCACCAAAATTATTCCCTGATTTTTCCCTGATTACCCTGATTAAAAATTCAAAATTTCTCTGATATTTACAATTACAAAAAAACATATTTTGATGAAAAATTATAATATTATAGAAAGAAATTACTCATATTTTAGCACCCTGCAGTATTTTCTTCATTATATACATACGGATGTTCGTTAAATAACAAATACATTTTAAATATGTCACTTTACATTATAGCGTCCCGTTCAATGACCTGCAGTCTGTGTTTTGTTTTATGTAATGGGGTATTTCAGTGTCGAGCACTCAATCATTTTTTCACGCAACTTTTGATAACTGTTCTTTAATTCATTTTTGAAGTTTAACATTTCTAGTTGTGAAATATTCTTAGTCTTAGTACTCTCAACAAGGGATAACAGTACAGTGCAAATTTTACTTTGTGTTTGATTTAAAAATTAAACAACTAATGGATAAATCTTCACTGCATTACAATCAGTACTCCCATCTGTATCTAAAGCAAATGGTCCACTTACTAAAGATTCAACAGTTTCAATTTAGTTTCACTAGCTATATACTCCACTAAGGCAGATGTTTTTGCTCTCGCACAGCTGTATTTCTGTGCAATTTTTGAGTCCAGAAACATAGCTCTATACAAATTACCCGAATGATCGGCTACTGCTATCGGTAAATTGTGTTCTACCAAAAAACTTGTAAACAATAACTCTGCGTTTGTTACTTTCGTTTCTTCAGATGTAGCAAAAAACGACGATATAGATTTATTGCTCGTCACGGCTTTAAAATGTTCTGCATGTTTCTTTGATTCAATATGCCGTCCTCAGTCATCCCTTCCACCATGCGCAATCGAAAAGTCACATGTGCATACATTACAAAAAGCGTGGCGTTCCAAAACATTTGAAGATGACAAGCATGGCCATTCTTTTATATAGTTTGGTCGAAAGTTCTGAAGAATAACGTTCTTTTTTTTTTTGCCCCAGATACACATTCTTCTGTCACACGCTTCATTTCTACAACCGGCACTGAAGAACACAACACTATTGAACAACATAAACAGGTTTCACGTCTGTACACACGACAAAACACTTTAATGAAAAAAATGGCTTTCAAGAAAGTAAATAACACAAGACAGGTTAGCCAAAGTACCGTACAAAAATTATCATGATGTAAGTAGCTAACAAACGAAAAGACCGAGAATATGTACTAGTTGTATCGTACAACGGACGTAATACCGTACCATTTCTATTACAAAACACAACAACTAATCTACTTATTTCGACAGTACATGCGCACATTTATCAGTTCCGTTATCTGCGCAACCACGTGATGTATTCACGAAACACGCACAACAGAAACTGAATTTTTTTCCATTACCCAGCAGCACAAAGCCTCGTTTCCGTAATAAACGAGCGATGTTCCGTAATTCCGTAATATTGTGTTAAATCCGTAATAATTACGGAAAATCCGTAATTGTTGGAAGCTCTGCGGAAATATACATGACACAAAAAATTCCCGGTTATTAAAAAAATTCCCTGACATTTCCCTGATAATTCCCGATCAACGTGATTTCCCTGATAAATCCCAGTTTTCCCGGTGAGTGGCCATCCTGTAGTAGTAGAGCCAGTACGACTCTTAGCTTGCAATATTGTAAGGAATATTGTACCGTGAGCGGGGGGCTTTAGTTACACATCATTTCTGCTGGAAAATCACTGAAACTTCAAAAAATTTCTTTAATGGAAAAATTTTGCAGGACCGCAAATGAACTATACTCGCCCTTCCTGCCGGACAAAATTCTCAGCGCGTGACGCATGGCAACTACAGTCGTGTCCCGCGCACAGCCACGAAAAACCTACGCGATTTCCAAACTACACTAGATATCCGACTGGAGTCTGTTTACGAAAAGCATTTAAGAATTTGTTAATGCCCAACTGGTTATTTTGATATCGGATCAAGAGGATTTAGAGGAAATAAAATGGCTAAAAGGCATGTTTTCAAAGTTTTACGTGTAAAAAACCTGTTACAAATTTCTTGAAAGTATTAAAGGGAAATGCATTACACCTTTATCTTTATTTTTTCGCCATGTAATATTACGGTCACCGCTCAAATTTCACAGTTATCTGACGGGAACGAGATGACTGCACGCCAGTTCAGAGCCTTGCACTTAGAGGTTTTACCGTGCTAGAACTACCATTGAGCGTTGCTCTTATCATCCCGCTTCACTAACACACACGCTGACCAGACGGCGCCCTAAAGCTGATTTGAGGAAGCAAAGCAGGAAATTCTTCCAGCTTATCAACCAGGACCCGGGCAAGTTTTGACTATCAAGCTTCTGTTGCTATTACAGACCTGCTAACATTCAAATTTAAAAAATCATGAGGTCCTCGATAAAAATTTTTAGGCCCACAAATACATGTTAGGTATAAAAAACAAATGAGAATCTTTAAATTTAAGTGACATACCTGTACATATGTTACATGGTCTCTGCTTCAAAATTTATTTCAACAAATTATAGGTTGCAGATTTTGCAGCCTTCAAAAATTTTTCATCAAAAAGTTGTTTGTAACACATGCCCTCTAGTGCAGATTTTACTTTTAGCAATGTTTCAAGCGATTTTTCCGACAATGACGATCTTAATTGGGTTTTTGTCTTCTTTACCTGGCTGAAGATACTCTCACACTTGGCGTTACTATGAGGAATGGATAAAATACCAAGCATAAGTCGAGCTAACTTGTCATACTTCGAACTCTCATCTGTAGTTTTCATCTGTCCAATCAATGACCATTAGAGTCAATTCTTTCCTGCTTCAATATTTCCTCAGGAATATCTTCTATTTGAAATGAAGAAAATTGTGACTCCAAAACATCAATTGCAGCATCCATATCTTGTCCTTCCATAATAATAATAATATTTGGAAATTTATCAACAAAATATATTGCACTAGAAAATGATGCATGGCTTATGGTTTCAATGCATGCTACTTCTGCATGAGCTAGAAATGTACTTTTTAAAGGAAATTTGTGTACTATGTAGTCACATGCAGCCACATAATACTGCCTAATTGAACTGTAAAACAATTTGCCCTGTTCAACACTCAAGCCACCCACAATTTTGAATGCCGCACTACCAATAACCAAATCGTTATCCTTTTTTTTTATTATCATGAGTGTGATAATCTCCAAAAGAGAAGTAGATTATTTTACTACATCAGCACACACAAATTTTGAAATCAAGTTTCACAACAGGTCGTAAAGTGTGGATTTCAGTTTATCTGAGGTTCTTGCGACTGTAGTAGTACATTGTCTTGTCGAACATAGGGATTACATTTAAGAGAAACATGCAAAATGCTTTGTTTAAATCAATAGATAAAAACTAGTAAGTTTGGATGACATAGGTCCACCTTTTTCTGCTGGTACCTGAGTAACTGATGTTTTCATTTTAGGTCTGTGTGTTAACTTGATTTTCTTTGAGCCGGTCACATCCATTTTAGTACTGCGCTTCTTTGAACTGTCTGGTTTAGAAGCTATTTTACAGGGAAAAGTGAACTTGGAAATTTTTTTTTATCATTTGAAGACACTGCATGGCTACTGTTTGTACTACTACTACTTTCTGTGTTTGTGGCACTGGACAAAACTGTGAGGTTACTTTGACTACCTTGTTGAGATGGAATTGAACATTCACCTATTTTTTAAACTAGTTTGGGGATTTTTGTAGTTCTGAAGTGTGCTCCTGCTTTCATCTACAAATTCAGGCCGATATTCTATCTACCAAAAAAAAAAATCTAGTTAATGGCTGCCATTGTTCTACCAACCTTGTCAAGCATTTTCCTAATGAAAGCCATCGTGTACACACATGTTTGAGGACTTTCCTAGTGTCTACGTCATGCAGCATCTGAAATTCTTTTAGCTTTTCTTTCCTATTTACACTCTTTTCCAAGTAGTAAAATATATCAATCAAAATGTCATCCACTTTAGATGGAAAACAAGCAGCAGCTTTTTCAGCACATAAGTTTATCAAATGGCATGGACAACCAACAGCAATCAAATTTTCGATTTTACTTTTCATAACAGCAGCCACACCACTTTTATGTCCCATCATCACTGGCGCATTGTCAGCGCTTAGCGCCAAACAATTTGAAAACAGGATGTTGTTTTCTTTTAAGGTATCAAGTAAAAGATTACCAATATTTACTCCTGTTGAGTTACCTTTGAGAACTGGTACTGCCAAGAGCCTATTTTGAATTTCAAGCTTGTCTTTACTGTGGAAAGTAACCACAATGGGGTAAAGTTTGCAATCACTTTCATTACTACCATCGGTTGCGATGGAAAATGGTTTATTACGTAACACAGATACAAGTTTCTCATGCGAGCTTTGATCCATTTGTCCCAATATTGCTGCAGATTTGGTCCTCCCAAAGCCTATTTTTTGGCAATGTCACTATCGGGAAACATCTTTCTAAAAAGCGGCCCTGCATGATCACTACACGACATGGCTAAATTATGTTCAACTAAAAAAGATGTAAAATAACATTCTGCTCGTGTAACACTATTATCACTGTTCACAGCAAAATTTAGTTTTTTATTGGAAGCAATACACTTCACATGTTCGTTGTGTGTTTTTGTAGCGACGTGTTTCACAATGTCTCCTCTTACACTATGCGAGATAGAAAAATCAGCACGGCACATGCTACAAAACGTTAATTGCTCCCTTTACGTGACTCGAGTATTGATGGAAAATCGTTACTGTAAGCTTTCGTAAAACTTGTTTTGTAACTTTTACAAACAGTTCTATCAGACATGTTGACGTTGCTCTAGACGAACAAACACCGCCGCCATTTGCCAAACAAAGGGAGCAGCGCAAGACGAAAATAAAAATTCGACTTTGACACAAACTACTCACTTACTATCGACTATCGAACACGGCGAAAGCATGGTATGTGGCTCGGCTACGCCAAACAGCACGGCCCGGCTCAGCCAAAGAGCATGAGCTCGGCACGGCCCGGCCGGAGGCGAAACGTAGCCGTGTAAAATATCAACAACAGGTTAAAATATAACAATACTGTTACAGTTAACACAAATAAATCATAGTATTTACATAGCTGAACCTCAAAATAAATGCAACCTTAACATCATATTCACAGTTGCGTTGCCACTAATATTCCCCCTTGCTGATGCAATATAATTATGTCGTTAAAAAAATCTCGGGGCCCCGAAAAATCGTGAGGAAACACTATTTTGGCGTGAGGGCGTGAGATGGACCTTAAAATCGTGAGCCTCACGCCAAAATCTTGAGAGGTGGCAGGTCTGCTATTAGCATTAATATTCCACACTGTTCACAACTGGAAGATGGGAGGACTATTCACGCAATCGTAGAAATAACAGTTAGTATAAAGCGGGCAGGTTTAATTAACGTGGTATCCTGTCGCGTAACAAACATTAAATAATCTTGAATGTTTGCTACGCGACAGACGGTAGCCCAGCACTGGGATGGGAAGGGAAGGCAGGCGGCGGGCAGGCGAGTGAGTAAGCGGTCGCTCGTCTCCGTGGCGCCGGCGGCCAGCTGGCGAGGCGGGTCAGCATACATTCCATGTTCACACGCTTCCGTCGGGGGTTTTCTTTTTGTTGCGTAATAGTAATAATATTTAAAAGTATATTATTTTTATGATCAAATACACACGAATAATACTAGAAACATTTAATACAAACGGAAACCAATCTTTTTCTTCTGGTTGGTGGGGGTCAAAATGGGCAACCCCCGATTTTACGAAGGCAGCGATTTTACGAATGCAATCCGTGGAACCGTGAGCATACGTAAAATCGGGGTTATAGTGTATGTAGTTTTCGCTTCATGACTTTTCACATTAAAATATAAGAGACTTGTATTGTGTAATTTCGGTGTTATTTAGCGGTTTTTCTGAAAAATCGCTTTTTTCGCATTTTTCATATAAATTCGTGGAAAATTTCGCGATTTCGCGATTCACCACATAATCGTGGCCCTACCAATGCAAAACACGGACGGGAGTTTGCAAATGAAGTACTTCTGGCTCTCCAAGCACAATTTACATGCTATGATCGAAAAGAGCCATACTATACTGCAATGTTAGTAGACCCGAGGTTTAAGGCTGTTGTAATTCAGACGGAAGAAAAACTTTTGGCTCGTAACCACCTGGATAAAAAAGTAAAAGAAATCATACAGGCAACAGCACAACCAGGTATTGTTTAATTTATTTGTAGGCCTAGTTATTTTATTTATACAAAAGCCACTATAGCATTGTGTAAGTATGTGGTGTTTCTTTTTCTTTCAGTAACAACTGCAGGTACCATTGAGTTGGCACAGAGTTCTACTTCTCTCTGGAGTGTTTTTGACGAACTTGCTGAGAGCGAATCAAGTAACGAGATCATGTCATCAGAAACTGATTGCTATTTCAGTATGCCTGTTGTACAAAGAAGTGATGATCCCCTAAAGTGGTGGAAAGAAAAAGGAAAAGATGCGTTCCCTAATGTGTGTAAAGTTGCAATGCAGTATTTAGGCATCCCTGCAACAGAAACTGCAAGTGCACGTGTGTTTTCTTCTGCTCGGAACATTCTATCCCCCAAGCGTGTCCCTTTCCTCAGAACATTCAGAGGAACTGGCGTTCACACACGAAAATTGAGGCATTTAATAGTACATATTGTTTATTTTTCATTATTTTAATTTTAATGCTATGGCTTTTAAAAGTTTAAATGATATGGTTTTGATAGCCCATTTTGAAATAAATAAATTTGCTTGGATACATATTGCACTTTTAAATAATTCCCGTTCTCGTCCCGTTTCCCGAGGGAAATCATAGCTTCCTGCCCAAATTTTTCCCGAACCAAAATTACCTATCCCGTAGAGCCCTAATTTGTAATCTTCTCTGTAAAATTAAGTAAACAGATAATGCAGTTATCAACACTTCCAAGCATCTAGGATGGGCCACAGCATAGAGAGGGGCTAGTGAAAAGGGCCAGTACGCATAAGTTCATACGCTGTGGCCAGAGGTTATTATTATGGATGGGATTTTCGAATCTTGGATTTGTCGAATATACCGAATCCTATGGATTCGAGGATTCGTAGGATCGGAGGTGGGATTTGAGGTTGGATTCGAGGTGGGTTTTTAAGAGTTTTAGGTGGTAATTGAAAATTGTAGTGCTGGGCGAAGTTCTAAAATTTCGAACCGAACCCAACCCAACCCTTACGTTCGGTTCGAAACCTTATAAAATACAGTACACTCCCTATTTAACGCGGTTGTCGGGGGACATAACTTTTACCCGCGTTGTTGCATAACCGCGATGTTTCGATGTGACCAAGGTCAAAAGGCATAAAACACCGCCTGTGTTCTAATAGGTTGGCAAGCACGCACAGTATAGACGGCCCGCCGTTGTGCGGACTTTGCATCTGCAGTTTTCACTAAACGCGGGTGAAAAAATAAAAATAATAAATTTTAAAGATAAATATTAAAAGTTTAATTGTTTTTATTTTTCCGCGTGCCGCGCACAGTTTGTCGCACGGCCTACGAGCGCGCCACACGCCGCCATACACACGTGCGGCACACAAGCTGCTGCCAGTCTCGTGGTGTCAGCCAAAGTATCTGCTTCGTCAGTGTCCGTAACAAAGTAAGTGCAGTGTGTGCGGTTACACACGATTCTGTGGTCGAAGTCTTCTTAAAAGAAAGGCCATAGTGATACTTCAAACCGAATATGAATCGCAAAGTACCGAGTTTGATTGACAAAATAAAAATTCTAGATTTACTTACAGATAGCTTGTCTTTTGCAGAAGTAGGCCGCAGATACAGGAAAAAACAATTCTAGCATTCGTACAATAAAAAATAAAGAATCGTATATCGTTGTAAGTGGTTAAACTTTATTATCCATGCTTACAGTAAATTATAAATGGTCACGTGTGGGAAACAAAAATTGAGCCAATTTTTTTTAGCGCAATCAGTGACGCCGTATTAAAAACCGTGTTAAACTATGTCTTTACTTATTTCACCAAACGCTGTGTCGAGTTGCTGAGTGTGTGTGGCTCGGATCGGCAAGTGTTATATTCCCCAGCTTCTGGTTAAAGGTCGGGAGACCGTTACACATAAACATTTCCGGGACTTGTTTACTACCTCACGGCAAAAGTGGTACAGTATGGTTGGACCACTGGGAATTCCAGGGCAAAGATTAAAAAAACGCTAGCTGATTTACTTTTCTATTTAACCTTCCGTTAGGCGCGCGCGCCTGACAGGTGCATTCTTATCTTGTTTATGTTCCCTGCACGAGGTCGTGTGTCGGGGAGGGGGCTGCTATCGTCTAGCTTCCTAACTTTTGTTTCTTCTCTGGTTAGTTCATGCATGACTGTTGACGGAGTTACTTCAAGGCTGTGGCAGCCATTTTCACCCTGCAGGTGCAGCGCGACTACTGACGTAAGTTTTTCGACTATGATATTTTCAATTGCTATCTTCACCAAATTGCTTATTAATTCTATTCAATTACACACTTATTAGCTAAGATTGTGAATTTAACATTAACTACTGAAAAAATAGAATCACCTAGTAGGTGTGACGCGACTTCATGTGTTTGTTTTACAATATGTGTTTCAGGATGGCTGGGAAAAAAATAATTTATAACTTGGATAATCCTGAAGACGTCAAGAAAATCCATAGTATGCTGTTTGATGATACTTCGGGAGATGAGGACTTTGGAGAACAATCTGATTCTGATAGTGAAGATCAGATACACGAGCGAGAGGAAAATTCAGACACTGAGCAAAGCTGTAATGAATCAGATGGTGATGATCCCGGTAATGATCTTACTACATGGCAAACCATAAGAAAAATGGTAAGATCGTCGATTCGTACCAATGGAACAAATGCCCATGTCCGAACAAGAGGAGAAGAGGTAAGCAAAATTTGTTATTACACATCCCTGGGGTTATAGGAACAGCAATGAATGCTGAAACCATTTTAGATACCTGGCTTATTCTTTTTGATGAGTCAATACTCGACTCTGTTGTTGCATGGACAAACCAACATATTGAACTTGTAAGACCTCAATTTAATCGCCTCAGAGATGCACGTTCGACGGATGTAATAGAGATGAAGGCTTTTATGGGTTTGTTGTACCTAGCTGGTGTGTATCGTGGGTCACGCCTGAACTTAGAAGACCTTTGGGATCCCTCTGGGGATGGTGTTGAAACATTTAGGCTCACCATGTCCTTAAAACGCTTCCGATTTTTGATGAGGTGTATTCGATTTGACAACAAAGAGACGAGAAATGAAAGGGAAGAACTAGATCGAATTGCACCAATACGAGAATGTTTTGAAACATTTGTTGCTAATTGCCAGAAAAGTTACTCTCTTGGAGAGAATGTCACACTTGATGAAAAATTAGAAGCATTTCGGGGTCGTTGCGGTTTCCGCCAGTACATTCCCTCAAAACCTGCCAAATATGGAATCAAGATCTTTGCACTTTTAGATTCCAAAATGTATTACACTTTCAACATGGAAGTATATGCTGGGAAACAACCAGATGGACCGTATGCTGTCAGTAATCATTGTACAGATGTTGTTCATAGGATGGTATCGCCCATAGTCAACTCAGGACGAAATGTTACTACTGATAATTGGTTCAGTGATGTTCCACTTTTGAGTGATCTGGCCGATAAAAAACTATCCCTTGTTGCCACACTGTTAAAAAAATAAATGGCAAATCCCTGACGTATTCAAACACATGGCTAACAGAAGTGAAAAGTCCAGTATATTTGGATTCAGAAAAGAAGGGACTTTAGTTTCCTATGTTCCTAGGAAAAACAAAAATGTATTTCTCATATCCAGCCTTCATTTTGACGATGCAATCGATGATTCTACTGGGCCTTCAAAAAAACCGGACATCGTAACATTTTACAATGAAACTAAAGGTGGTGTGGATACGGTGGATAAATTGTGTGCAACGTATAACGTGGCGAGAAATACTCGGCGGTGGCCTTTGGTAATATTTTTTGCTATGCTCAATGTGGCCGGTATCAACGCACAAGTCATTTACTCTGGAAACGGTTATGTTGTAGCCAACCGCAGGACATTTTTACGCCAACTTGCCAAAGGTCTTGTTTCAGAAGAAATGACACGACGCAGTGCTGAAAAACAGAATTTACACATAACACTTCGGCACAGATTGACAGAAGTAACCAAGCAGCCTCTCAAGTGTAGGGAATCGAACAGCAAATCACAAGAGATGAACGACCAAAACAATAAAAGGAAATTGTGTGAGCCTTGTCGCGAAGACAAACAACGCAAAAATACCAAATATTGTTGCGCTACTTGTGGCAAATATTTGTGTTTGAGTCATGTCACTATTATTTGCAAAGATTGTTATGAATGTAAGACATCTTCTGCAGATGATGGTTTGGAAGTTGATAGTGAATAAGTGCAAAAGGCCTGTGAGTTAGTGAAAAAAAGACAGCTGAAAAACAAACAGTGTCTGCAATTTTTATATTTTATGTGTTCTCTGAATTTTTAGTGCTTTTGTTTTTTCATTTTATCATGCTATTTTACTTTAAAACATATTTCCATCTGGACTCATTTATACGAGAAGAAAAGTTTGTATATTACCTATTAATTTCACAAAGATTTGGATTGTGTATGTACCAAATAAGAAGTGTAAATAATGCATGGAATTAATCGAAATATAAGAACTTACATATTTCATAACATATCTCACGAAATTATGTTTTATTTAAATACTGAAAAATAATTTTAAAATATTATACCTCAATTTCTTTGTTACTGATCTACAGCTATTGTTTTGGATTTTTTATGCATTTATACTGTGGTAATATTAACAATAAATTATGAAGATTCTTATGTTAAATAAATTTTAAATTTAATTTTAAATCTTTACATATATACAGTTCAAATTTACATGGTATTGTAATGAAACTCTTCAGTAGTGGGGATTTATGTTGGTGGAAATAGGAGGAGCACCTCACAGGTGCATTGCGCCAATCCATGTTTGAAACATAGGTGCGCCTATCGGAAGGTTAATGTTAAAACATTATACCAAAGTAAAAAGATGAACGTGTATAATACAATGAATTACCCAATAATATTACGTATGTAGGTTTAAGTTCTAACAAAACATTTATATACAGATGTCCAGTAAAGTACAATTAAGATTCTGGAGTGGAATTTTAAACACTGGACTACCTGATTTTGCCTTGTACGCAGGGACGCTGCTCAGTCAAGTGACTCATGCTCTGCCTGTGTGCTGTGTAAACAGATTCCCTCCCCCACTCCCCCTCGTGTTTCTGCCCGCTCTAATCTCTACCTCTCTCCATATTCTCGGCTCGCCTCTCCCTACCCAGCGCTTGCCAACAACCAAGCCTATCCAACATCAATCCCCAGCCGAGTCACGCTGGATAATGTCGCTGGACTGTGGGCTTTATCAGGTCCCCTGTCCGATGCTTCATTTGTGAGATAAATCGACGTTAAGAACTAGTGTTTCAGAAAATATCACTGGGCTGGATTGGACCATAATTTGAAAACCATACAAGATAGAGGAATAATGTACAGAGATATCTTGTTTAGAATTTCACTGCGGACATTTTCTACGCCTAGGCTTTTTTCTGCCCGATGCTTAGTTTGTTAGATACAACGCAAAATTATCCTAATCGGCTATCAACCATTCATTCCATTATTTTTCATTTCTGACTGGGGGACATGGTTTGACCCGTGATATACCCATTTCCGCGATCAATCGGGGCGCGATATACCGGGAGTTTACTGTATATTCGAAAAACCGAACGTTCGTTTAAAAAAAATTACGTTTTTTTCTAATTTTCTAACCCCCATTTGAGACCATTCACAAAACAGCACAACAAAATTCCATTACTTGTAATATTCCGACTTTTATTGCATAATCGTTGCCTCAACAGTTTCAAGCGCAGACAAAATAAAAATAAAAATTATTAATCGTCGCATAACTCGCATAGCATTTTTTCATATAAGCGCACTTGGTTTTTTGTTTACTTTAGAGAATTTTGTATGCATTTCTCGTACTACGTAATATAAACTATCGTACAAATGCCAAAGGTATAGTATATTATACCTTTAACTATTGTGCGTGTACGAGAAGTGTTGTAAAGTCACCAAAGATTGCGTACCCCATACGTTAAACTAAAGCGCATGTACGAGAACTCTCGTATTTCGGCAAAACTAACGTGATCAAGTTAACAAAAGACAAATGCGGTAGGAAATGATTACGTAAATTACGTATTTTAAATTACTGGGATGTATTTATTTTCTTTGGCCTTTTTGGTTATAACAGTCAGGTACTGAAAATATTAATTTAATCTTGTGTATTAAAAGTATTGGTCCAGTAAATTTTACAGTACGGTACTAAGTTGACTAGCGTAGTCGCGGCAGCCATCATTATTTCTCGTGTTTTCTTTTTTCCGACGCAAATTTCTATAACCACACTTCTTACGTTACGTTTACAATATTGTTGTTCTTGAGGTGATTTGCGATGAGCAGGCTAACGTCTTTTAAGTTTTCCAAATGGAGAAAAGATAATGACAACCCAGATGACCCAGAACCACCCCAAAAAATGTCTAAAGCTTCTTCTAACCAGCAGCATTCTTCCAAGAAAACAGCAACTGCAGTCAGCGGGTTTTGTAATATAGATAGGTAACTTAATTCACATTCGACTTTTTTTTTAATGTCCTATTAAAAAGTTTTACTTATTAAAAATGTTAGGTTATGTCTACCACAAAAATATGTTATGTGGCCTTATGCTGAATGTTCGTCATCTTTATAATATTATATTTTTTTTAAATGTAGGTTAGTGTACAAAGGAAGGTAGTCTTTTTGAAATTTAAATGGAACTTCATCATGAATTAAAAGTTGGTATAATATATAAGCTAAGCTATGTTTTAATTTTACATGTGGCTGGAGAACCTGTCTTTCTCACCACTCAAAAGATTAAAATGCTGGTCATGGTTCATTTTAATTCAAAACAATTATTTCTGTATGAGGTTCGGTTTGGCTCGTTTCGAAACCAGAGAACTGAGGTACGTCCAGCTCTAGAAAATTGTATACCTAAACTATATTATAAAGGTAACGGAAATAGCACAAACCTAAGATAAACTACGCTACATTTTGTCAATTAGCATAACTACTCGATCATTTCCAATCTTCAATAATATAATATTGCAGAAAAAAACATAGCTTTTTTAAAATGGTGTCTGTTATACAAACGTATTTTATTGAAAACATAGGAAGGATTAATTTAACAGAGAATTAGACAGATGCAAACTTACGTGTGTGGTTTTTGAGGTTATTTGCCTCTATTTTATATCAGGTGTATACACTATGCACTTATTTTATAATTTTATAATTTTATAAATAAATATACATGTGATTTTTTTTAATACATAGGCCTATGTAATTTTTTAAAATAAATGTGTGATTTTTTTTAATAACATGTGGTGAAGTTTAGTGTGGGACTGGGATTCGAGATTCGATGACAAACACTGAGGATTCGAACAAGGATTCGGATTCGACCAAAATGTGGATTCGTCCCATCCCTAGTTATTATTCTTGTTGTATTAATAGTATTTTATGGTATTTACTATGACCAAATACACAAAAATTATACCACATATATTTGGTTCAAAAAGTAAAATATTTTTCTTCAGGGGTTGGTGGGGGTTGGTGGGGGTTGGGGGGGGGGGGGGGGGGGGGGGAAACGAGAGGAGGTCAAATGGGCCAACCCCGATTTTATGAACATAGATTTTACGAATGCAATCTGTGGAAACGTGATCATTTGTAATATGTAGGGTTGTGCGAGAATTGAGATTTAGGCCTCGAGAAATTTTCGAGAAAGAAAATATTTTTCTGCGAGAAACGAGACGAGAATGAGAAATTTTTAAATAATCATGATTTACTGTAGATATCACTTTCAAAATATATATATCTGTACATAAAACTGTTGTTTATCATATAGAATGACAATTTAGTTGCCTGTGCACAACTGACATGCACGACACGTTATGTAGGCCTACACTAAATTATAAATAAACATTCACTCACTTAGGTAAAAGTCTAGTAGCTAACATGTTAATTGTGATGATAAGCATCAACAAGAAATCATCTAAGAAGAAATAAAAATAACCTGTACTAATAATAACAATAATCATATCAATAAAAATAACAAATTATGAAGAAAACACCTTGAATTATTAAACACACTATTTTTACATCCTTTTTTTATTTTCATGGAGAAAAACATGTTCTGTAGCAAGAAGTTGTCTCCTGCAGCTCACAATGTTCCCAGCTCCTAAGAACACTCGTTCACTGGCTGCCTCAGTCGCAGGAATCCCGAGAAACTGCATTGCAATTTTGCACAATTGGGGGTAAAGACTACTGCCCTTCTCTTTCCACCATTTTAAGGGGTCATCCGCTCTTGGAATAGTAGGCAAAGAAAGATAGTCTGACACTTCCATGTTGCCATTATTTTCTGCCTGTTGTGCCAGTTCATAGAATGCATTCCAGAGAGATGATTTCTTTTGCTGAGCTTCAGGTTTTTCTGAATCAGAGAGAACATATTTTGCTTTAAATATAATATTTTGACAACCTCAATAAATACACACTTATAGATATACAAACTTTAAACAGCTGTACACATTGTTAAAAAAATAATATAGTAGGCATTCAAAAATTATGTAAGTATGACAAATATGTTGTTTTTTTTAACGTTAATGTAGGTAATGTTGAAGTTAGTGTCCTGAAACATACATGTTACTCATAATATATTTAATATTGATCAATATTTGAAGCCTTAAAAAAATTTGAATTCAACACTTGAGCTTACCTGGTGTGTTTGTTTGTGAAGGCGAAATTTGTTCCACTTTTCGCTTCAAATGCTCAACTGCCATCATTTTTTCATCTTTGGGTACAACAACGTGCTTGAATCGTGGATCTACTAGCATGGCAGTGTAATATGGTTCACTTCTCTCAAACAAAGGGAACCTCGCCTTCAAAGACTGAAGCAGTGCTCTAGCAAACACCACACCAGCTCCCATTATTCCCTTATTTTTATTTACATAACCTGCGAGATATTGTGTCACAGAAAATAAAACCGGTATTACCATTGAAGCTGAAGGAGACTGTTTCATACTGAAACTGTTACCAGATAACATGAAAGTCAAAAACGATAGCCGGACGTCCGATGACGCCGGTACCAGACAAACCACTGAGTCTTTCCTGATGGCCACCAGGATCGCTTGAGTTAATGGCAGCGAAATGGCGCCATATTTGAATTTTGAAGCGTCCAACACTTGAATTAGTTAACATAAATCTAGGGTAAGCACTATTTACAAATCCAACATACCGCCCACCAAAATGCATATTTTAAACATTTATTGGGCTGGCAACGGGCACAGCTTCACCACAGGCCGTAGAAAGGTGCCTTGTTGGGTCTTCACCTCAGCCACTCTCACGACACCATCTGAGCCAGGAAAAGTCTTCACAATACGGCCTAACTTCCAGCACAATGGTGGTAGATTCGGATCTTTGATGAGAACCAAGGTGCCAACACTGAGGATGTCTTGGTCAGTTAGGCTCTTGGGTCGTTGCTGCAGCTGTTGTAGATAATCCTGGTGCCAGCGCTTCCAGAATGACTGATGCGCTTGCTGGATGAGTTGCCATCGAGACAAACGATTTAGCTTGAGGTGGGACAAATCTGGTTCGGGCACTAGTGCAGGAGGCCCCAAGACTAGAAAATGACTGGGTGTCAGAGCAGCCATGTCGTTTGGATTATTTGAGAGAGCACACAGAGGCCGTGAGTTGAGAATGGCCTCCACTTGTGTCATGAGAGTGTATAATTCCTCATAAGTGAGTACCTGAGCACCTACACTCTTTATGAGGAGAGACTTCACAGACTTTACACCTGCCTCCCACAGGCCTCCAAAATGTGGTGCTGATGGGGGATTGAAATGCCAGGTAACTTGGTATTCAACCAGCGACTGAGCAAAGGAGTCATGTGTATCCTTGCTTGACATGAAGGCTCTTAGTCCAGTCAACAAGCGACTGGCACCGACAAAGTTAGTCCCGCAATCGCTGTGAAGGTCAGAGCATCGCCCCCGACGAGACAAGAAACGGCGAAAGGCAGCTATGAAAGCATCTGTCGTCAGATCAGAGGCCAGCTCCAAGTGGATTGCCTTGGTGGCAAAGCATACAAACAGGCACAAGTAGGCATCCTGGATGCGGGCCTTCCGCAGTCGGGACATGGTGATTTTAAAGGGTCCAGCATAGTCGACTCCTGTCTTGAGAAATGGCTTGGCTTGTGTGACACGGTCGACTGGAAGATTACCCATAGGTGGGTTTCGAGGCACAGGGCAAACTCGAAAGCATAAAGTACACTTCTTCAGCCGTTGACGAATGAGGCCCCGAGCACCTACAATCCAGAAGTCACGTTGCACAGCAGACTGTAGTATGGTGGGACCACAGTGCATCAGATGGATGTGAAGGTGGTCAATTACAAGGTCTGTCAATCTGTGGTGTTTGGGCAGTAGAATTGGATGTTGTTGGTTGTAAGCCAAGTCTGATAGTTCCAAACGTCCGCCCACCCTGAGAATGCCAGCAGGATCCAAGAAGGGAGACAGCTTGAAGAGTGGACCCCGATATGGTTGGTTAGCTTGCAGAGCTTTGATATCAGATGCAAATGCTGAAGCCTGGGCTAAACGAACCCATACCATCATGGCATCTTTAAGCTCATTAGCATCTGGTGGACTATGGGGGGGAAGTTTCTTGAAGCGCAAACGTTGCACAAAGCGGAGACAATAGGCCGTAATGCGTTTGACCTTGCTTAAAGATGAGAACCTTTCCAGCAGCGTAGTGTCTGCCAGAGGGTTGACACTATGCAAGGTAAAGATCCGTTGTTCCATCACTGTTTCGTCCATGCTGTCCATCAAGCCGGTGAGTTGTGGCCATTCCTCTGGTGGCTTATACAGCCATGATGGACCGGTCCACCACAGCGAGTGGTCAGCTATCTCACTTGGAAACAAGCCCCTAGAGGCACAATCAGCCGGGTTGCTGTCTGACAACACATGATTCCAGTGCTTTGCTGGGACAAGGTCATGGATTTGGCCGACACGATTTGCAACAAAAGTTTTCCATTTATGAGGTGATCCACGGATCCAGTGGAGGACAACTGTAGAGTCTGTCCAGGCAAATATTTGGTCTAGGTTCACATGAGGTCCATAATTTTGCAAGATTCTATGCATTGTGCGAGCAAGCAGCAAAGCACCACAGAGTTCCAGGCGAGGCAATGACACTCTTTTAATTGGGGCTACCTTTGACCTTCCAACCAGAAGGTATACAGATACTGAGCCATCAGGTGAAGTGGCTCTGAGATAAACAACTGCCGCATAACCTTGCTCCGAACTATCAGAGAATCCATGGATCTCTAGTAAGAGTTCTCTTTGGATCACTGGGACAAATCTTGAAATAGTGATGCTAGCCAGACTAGGAAGCTCTCGCTGGAACCGCTGCCACGTTGCAAGGATGTCGGCAGGAGGAGGGCCATCCCAATCTATGCATCGAATCCACAAGTGCTGAATGAAGCATTTTGCATGCAGGACCACAGGTGACAGCCAACCTAGAGGGTCAAATATTCGCGCCAAGTCGGACAGTATGCTCCGCTTCGTAGCTGTCGAGGAAGTAGGTTGAACATTGTAAGCGAATGCATCCACTTCAGATTGCCACTGCAGACCCAATATTTTGACGGTGGGAAGTCCACAAGTGTTGTCCAAGGGGAGAGCCTTGCTGCCCTGCACCAAGTCTTCGGAAAGCCAAGAGAGCAGAGATAAATCATTACTGGCAAATTTTCGCAACTGAAAACCACCAGCCTTGAGGAGGTCAATTAACTCTCTTTGCAATGAGATAGCATCACGTGCATTGGGTGCTCCAGTTACAACATCATCAACATACGTGTCTTTTAGGAGGACTGATGATGCCCGAGGGAATCTATCTTTCTCATCTGCAGCCAGTTGATGGAGTGTGCGGATAGCAAGGTAGGGTGCAGATGACACGCCATAGGTAACAGTGTTGAGCCTGTACTCACAAACTGGATCATCATCAGATGGTCGCCACAGAATTCGTTGACAGTCGCGGAATTCCTCTTGAACTAGAATCTGACGGTACATCTGTCGTATGTCAGCAGTAAATGCAACTGCATGATCTCGAAATGAGAGAAGAACGTCAGCTATGTCTCTCTGCAGTTTGGGTCCCGTAAGTAATTGGATCATTCAGAGAAGTTCCTTTGCTGTCCTTGGCCGATGCATCAAAGACCACACGTAACTTTGTTGTACTACTGTCTGGTTTCAAAACTCCGTGATGCGGAATATAAAACGATGGTGTAGTCAACTGGGGTTCTTGAACCATTGACATATGACCCTGGTCAACGTAATCTGACATAAATTTTACATAGGATGCCTTAAAATGAGGGTTTTTGTTCATCTTGCGTTCAAGGTAGTGAAAACGTTTTAGTGCTTGAACACGTGATTCCTCGAAATGAGGTGAAGGCTCCTTGAAAGGTAAGGCCACACTATATCTACCATTCTCATCTCTTCTGCAAGTCTCGAGAAAGATCTGTTCACATCGAATGTCCTCAGAGGAAGGCTTTGGGGGTACAATAACCTCTTCCACCTCCCAAAACTGCCGAACTGTGTCGTCAAGTGTTGGTGTAATAGAATGAAGTGATACACAACTGAGCGATACTGCAGATGTGGGTACTCTCCCCATCACTACCCATCCAAAGACAGTGTCAATCACTACAGGGACCTGGGTACTGAGACTTAGTGTGCGTCCGCTCAGCACATAGGGAAACAGATCTGCCCCAATTAGCACGTCAATAGGCCCAGGCTGTGCATAGTGAGGGTCAGCTAGTTGCAAATGGGAAAGATGATCCCATGAATGAGGGTTCAGTTGTGTTGTAGGCAGTGAGCCAGTGATCTTAGGCAAAATGAAGGCAGTGAGTGACAATCGCGGACCCTCCTGACCAACTGGTTTCACTAAACAGTCAACTACTCCCCTAGCGACATGCACTGGTACCTGGGAAACACCGTAGACTGGCAGAGCTGCCTTTCGACGTATTAAGCCTAGCCTCTTCACACAACCTTCTGTCATGAAGCTGGATTGGCTGGCAGAGTCCAAGAGTGCTCGAACTGTGTGAGTCCTGCCAGAGCTGACTGGAATTTCTATGAGTGCAGTGGACAGCAAAATCGTAGATGGACTATCTTGATTATGCAGTTCGGATGCAGCCAAATATTGTCCAGGAGATGAAGCACACAACGCATTCACACCATCATGGTCTGGTGACTGTGGTCGCATGTCACTAAAATGAAGTAGTGTGTGATGTCGAGAGTCACAAGACCGACAATGAGAAGACGAAAGGCATGCACTTGCATGATGAGACGTTCGCAAGCAGTTCAAACAGAGGTTTCCTGACCTCACCATCTGATACCTTTCCTTTGGGGATGACTCAAGGAACTTGGGGCACTGGTAGATTTCGTGAGGTCCACTGCATATGACACACTTCACTGACTTGGAAACAGTGTTTCCTGCGAATGACTGATGTTGCACATATCTAGAAGCTGGCTTAGAATAAATAGACGACTTGCTCTTAAAGGTTTTCCCAGACGTCACTAGCTGTGACTCAGCTGCACGGCGATAACCCTCTAAAAATAACAAAAACTCGGTAAGCTTGGGTAACTCTGCTCCCTTGTCATTAATAAACAGCTCCCACTGGTTACGCAAAACCTTATCCAGCTTAGCTTCAATGATATGCAGCAACAGCGGGTCCCATTTTTCAACATTGACATCCAGCACTCGTAATGCCGCAATGTGCTCTGCCAGAAGAGACATCATCTTATTCACTGATGCTGGGGCCTCTAATGACACAGATGGTATTTGCATAATTGCTTTAATGTGCAATGAAACAATCAAGCGCTTGTTACTGTACCTCTTAGACAGTAGTTCCCAAGCAATACTATAGTTCGAATCAGTCAAGGGTAATGCCTGAATTACTGCCAACGCGTCACCAGACAAAGATGACTTTAGGTAAGATAGTCTCTCTACATTGGTGAGACTTCTGTCGTCTACAACTAGAGCCTCAAACAGATTTGAGAAGCTGAGCCATTCTGTTGGATTACCCTGAAAGTGGGGTAAATCAATAGCTGGCAGACGGGGTGACGACCCAGCTGCACATTGATTACGTGTTTCTTTGTTCCGGTTCTTCGAATCCTGCACTAATGTGTCCCAGATTGCATTAACTTCATAATAAAGAACGTCGAAGTGATTTAGCCTACTTGTATGCCTTGTGTCATCAAAATCAACTTGCTCCTTGCATGCCAATTCATAAGCCAAATGGTCATCTTCAAACCCATTACGAAGCTGAGATAAGTCCCGACAGGTTGCAAAGAATAATGACTGCTTGGAAGTGTCTGTAGTAACCCTTTTGGCCAGATCCGCGGCACGCTGTAATCGGTTTTCGGCACGCTCCAGAGCTGAAACACTGTCAGTCATAGTTGTTTATTCTACTTAAGTACACTCAGTCAAAAATGGGAGCACCAACTAAAAATTTAAATGTAAACGATTTTTCAGCAAAAAATCGATTCTGAACCGAGTGGTGTTTATGAAATCGATTTTATAACTAAAATCGATTCTAAACCGAGTAGTGTTTAAATAATCGATTTTCAATGTCCTGCGAATTGATTTTGTATCGATATGTGTAGTAATGCCGAACAAAGACTTGGCAAAATCTATGTTAACGGTCTACTTAATAATTCAAAGTCATATTTCACCGCCAGTCTTAGAAAACACGCAATCTTATAGCAGACCTTGTCATTATCAGTATCTGGTTACCGTGGAAAGATAAGAAATAATAGTGCGGCACGACACAAAAGGCTTCGTCAGCACCAACACCGTCAGTGTGATAAAGGCAATTTTTATCTTCCCTTACGCACTCAGTTCTTATCTTCCCTTACGCACTCAGTTGTTATCTTCCCTTCTACGGGAAGCTAATAGCACATTAAGATGATAACCCGTTCACGTTTTTATGGCGGGGCAACGACGGACAAAGGAGACTCGGTACAATGAACGACGCAAACAAACACTCCGAATCTCTCCACGTAACTAGAACTGAGCCCGATAGCTCAGTAATCGCGATTAGCGGATTGATCCGGCCCGGAGGACCAAATGTTTCGTACTGAAACTGTTACCAGATAACATGAAAGTCAAAAATGATAGCCGGACGTCCGATGACGCCGGTACCAGACGAACCACTGAGTCTTTCCTGATGGCCACCAGGATCGCTTGAGTTAATGGCAGCGAAATGGCGCCATATTTGAATTTTGAAGCGTCCAACACTTGAATTAGTTAACATATATCTAGGGTAAGCACTATTTACAAATCCAACAGAGACTGTTCTGCACATAATTCAGTTGTGGCTTCATATAACGGTTTCAAAATTTCGACATACCCTTGAACGAGTTTCCATTCAGAGACTGTTAAGTTGTCAATATTTTGAGTGGCCAAATGACATGCAAGTGCTTCTTTATTTTCTAGTAACCTGCTGAGCATGAGATACTCTGAGTTCCATCTAGTCGCACAATCTTGGATCAAACTCAGTGCTGGCAGTCCAAGTTCAGTTTGAATTTTATGAAGTTTCTCGGTAGCACTGGAGCTATGCTTGTAATGTCCAACAATTGCCCTAGCGCTTTTCAACATGCTGCCCATTCCATCCGTCTCCTTCTGTGCATCATTTAATCCTAACTGCAATCTATGTGCAAAACATTGAAGTTGAAGAAGTTATACACAGCACATTGACATACCAAGCTTTATGTTTCTACCATTATCTGTAACTACATATAGGGGTATTGCATCTTTTAATTTGACAATGTTCCACTCTTGCAAGACTGAAGTAAACTTATCTGCAATGGCAGCACCAGTGTGACCTCCCGGAAAGTGATGACAACCAAGACAAAAAGTCTTGAGGGTAAAATCTTTGATAAAGTGGCATGTCACTGCCATGAACGCATCATTGGCAAGAGAAGTCCACAAGTCACATGTGAAAGACATGGAAGCTACACTTGCCAATGCATCTTCCACTTGTTTGCTCACATTTTTTTAACTTTAAGATACAAGCCGGGGACTACACTGCGTGAAAACGTTGTTCTGCTAGGTACTCTGTATAGAGGCTGTGCAGTACCAAGAACTTTTATGAAAGACGTGTTCTCCACTTTGTTATAAGGTAACATAGCATCAGCCAGCCATTCCCCAATTGAATTTGTGATGGCTGCAGCTTTCACATGAGTTGGAGACCATTTAAATGTATCCTCTATTTTAAGCTGTTTGGGCACAGGTTCTCCAGATACACTAGAAAATCTAGGCTGTGCTGATTTTTGTTTCTGAAGGTCATCAAATTCAATTTTTATGGCAGAGTGCTGTGAAAGATGTCTCAGTAGACCTGATGTATTTCCGGACTTCGTTTTGATAACTTTTCTACAAATGTTACACGTTCCCGTTGACTTATCGCCACTTTTTGTGTAATACTGCCACACTGATATGTCCACATCTTCCATTTTATCTTAAAATCAAAGTTTAATTTGACAACAAAGTTTACTTCTGTTAAACTGTTATATTCCCACAACACTTTTTTTTTCCACTTGGTTACGCCGCAGTTGGAGATAAAGCAGTATTAAGAAATTATTCTCATATTCCTAATAACATTTTACAGGCGTCACATTACATTTATTCATACCCGCAGAGTTGATCGCGTAAACGGGAAACTCTGGTACTGTAATGAAAACAAAGAAATTGATACTAGGGAGGCTTTGGCGGGATTCATTACTCGTGACGTCTTACGACTAAGTGAAACAAAGGTGGAAAAGGAAATGGGATGAACATACTATTTATTCTGCCTTTTCAACGGGTTTGAACACACACATTCACTAATTTTACGTAATACAAGGGCGTGAATTGTTCTGCGTGTTCAATCCATTCCTTTCCATTCCAGTCCAGTCCATTTAACACTCACATGACTTGCGCATTCTTTTATTGGAAATGAAATAAGAAACGGAACAGCGAAGCAGACTCCCGTCTGGCAGCATGACCACCATTCCCATTTGTTCGTTAAAAAGTAAATTTTGTATTTTGCCGTAATAATCAACATTTCAGTATGCTATTAAACATTACCCGAACAAAATATTATGACTAAATTAAAGGTATTGCATGCTTTTAATAACTTGACCGTAATAACGTGTATGTAAACAAAACCAATTTTGTAGGTTAGGTTCGAACGTAATTTATTATGTATTACTCTGACGTAACTTAAAAATTTAATACGGCAGTTTTTCTTTCAGGATAAATTGGAATTTAATATGAAATTTTTATTCACAGTTTCGGTTATTGATATGGTTTTGGATGGTTGACTATCGGCTAGTCTAATATCTCTTAGTTTCCATACCAAATTGAGTTGTTACCGGTACCAAAAAAAAATCTCTTTTTTTTCGAGAAATTATTTTTCTCGTTCGCTGTTCGAGAATGCAATATTTTCGAAATTTTTCTCGAGGTTCGAGATCTCGCACAACACTAGTAATATGGGGTTCTAGTGCATTTTATAATGTACATGATTTGTAAGTAACATCCAGCATCAGTACAATTTTTAATTTATTCTTAAATTATAGTAATATTATGATAAATATTTTAATTACTTTGCAATATAATATTTCAGGGTACCGAAGGCCTTATTTATTTTAACTTTCTTGAATCATAGAGAAGGCTCTATTTATTAAGCATTTTTAGATAGTACAGTAGAATCCCGCTGATGCGATCCCTCACGGTTTCCAGAAAAACGGACTTATAAACAGAATGGTCGCAATAGACAATTCGGGCCAATTTTTAACCCCCCCCCCCCCCCCCCCCCCCGCCACAAACCAGGAAATATATCCAAATACATAAAAAAATCGCCTTAGTTCACATGTTTGCACGCGTGTGTGTGAGGCTGGCGACCAGCAGCATCGTTAGCTAGCGTGAGTGTGACGATAAATGTCGACCTTGACCACTTCCGCTTGCTGCAGGGCTCGCTCTCTTCTATCTGTCTCCCCCTCCCACAAATATATTGGCTGGCAGGCCTCGTCCTTCTTTATCTTATCTCTCACGCACACTTGAAGCACCTAATACATCATCTCCTTAAATACAATACATACTTACAGTAGAATCTCGTTATAAAGTACATCAATACAGCTTCAACTTTTATACTTAGTAATGAAAGTACTTTATTCTGAAGTCTATATATTTACCTTTAAAACGTAGTATTTTTTAATTTTTAAAAATAGTTTAGTAGGGGATCAAATGTTACATTAGCTTGAAAGCGAAATATTTTAAAACAACAATAATTTTAAAAAAATTACTGAACTTAATACAGTATCCTAAATTCTAACCCTACATATTCAAAATTTATATCTTACGAACACAAAATGACATGGGTTATACTACAGTGAAACCCCTTATTTACGTTATCGTTATTCACGTTTTCCCGTTATTTGCACTATATTCTTCAGATACCGTTTGGTTCCCATTTAATCTAATACAATACTTTCACGCGAATTACGTCTCAAAAATAGAATCAATCCCTACATTAACATCACGTAACAACCATAGTAGGCCTAAAAACATTGTGAAAAACGTAACTTTTATAGTCGGCAGTGAACATTTTAAATCGCAAAATAAACATATTTTATAACATGAAAAGTTGCTTTTATTTCAAAACATATAATAATTTAAGCCTAGGCGTGTAAAAGTCCGAGTAATTATGGCAGGAGACAATCTAAAATGCACTCGGGAAAAATGTAAACTCACGAATGTATAAACGTTCTGATACTATATTTATGTCACAACTTAGCTGAAATACTCGTACGTGACATAAACTTCACTAGATAAAATGAGCGGAGTCTTGGTAACTGCTTTAAAAGTATTTTATAATTTCGGAAATATTGTACAGTTGACGCATATTTTTTAAACTAACCACATATTTCCGAGAATCATCAATAATTAATTTTTGGTATCAAGAAATCAAGATGAACGTAAACTTGAACACGTCACGGCAGCGAGAAAACTGGTGTGTATACCAATAAACTGGTATTAGAACTGGACAAAACTAGTACACGGGAGGTGGAGCTTATATTTTTTTCCGCTAAGCTCGCATCTATTGGCTGGCTGCTGATGGAACGTCACGAGTCTGGGCGGAGCGTTGAGTGAGTTATACTGCGCATGCACAGCTCAGAGATCAGAGAGAGCCAGCCGGCGGCTACGCCACGCCGTAACAACAGCTGATCGAGTACAATGACCTTTCTCCGCGCACGGCGCGCTATTGACTGTAAATTTCCAATTTGCTGCCCTTTTTTATTTTTTTTATTTTTTTTTACTGTGGTGCAATGCGTTATGTGTAATGTAGCCCGCATTTGTTATGAACGCTGCAGGATACGACTGTATTTTAATCAACTTTAACGTATTTCTTACTTTTCCCTTCATTTACACTTTCCCGCTTTTTACACTTTTTTACGTTGTCCCCATGAAAAGTGCAAATAAGGGGTTTTGCTGTATTTTGCAGATATGTACATTTATTGGGATAGAATTCCCTGAAAATACTTACCTTAAATATTTTAAAAATCACTGGAGAAAGTTTTTTGTTTGTACAATACAGCATGTACAAAAAAAGTTAACTTCAACATAAAAAACACAGATAAACAAGAAATTCCATGCAAGTTTAGGCATGACCACTTTTTTTTAAAAATGATTATTGAGTTTTTTTACATAAACACACTTCAAAGAAGAGTGTTGGCCTTTCTTCTAAACAAGAATAAATTTTCTTTTTTTTTCTTGAAAAACAGAGAAATTTTAGTTTGCTTTGTGTGTTTTTAAGTGTTTGTTGCACAAACTGTTCAACATTGTGCATGGATTCCATTACATGTATGGGAACATTTTCTGTTTTTGAAAGAAATGATGAAAGTTTTTCAAAGCACATCATGGCTTCTTTTGCAGTGACTGGCTCCTCTTCAACTTCTTCATATTCTGAGAATACACTGACTGCCGCTTCCATCACTTCATTTACTATTTCTGCATCAGTCAACTGTGGTGTAGTTTCCACATTACAATCAATACCTTCATAGTCTTCAAAAGAAATGTTGTCTAGTTGCAAAGTACTTGACACTTCTTGCCAAACTTCTGGTGAGATGTCATCATCAGCAACAGCATCACTTGCAGAACTTGTGGTTGCCTGGTCCATAGACAAACCATCACTGCTGTCTTTATCACTTGCCTTTATGATGCCAGATTTCCTCCAACAATTGGCTATTGTCTCCTCCTTAACATTCCACCAACCACCTGTTATAAGTTGAATGGCTTGACGGACATTGACATTTGTGGGCAAATTGCACCTGATGTTGATTAAAATTCTCTCAACGAGCCGCTTCCGAAAATGTACTTTTGCATTTTAGATGATGCCTTGATCTAAAGGCTGCAACACGGAAGTGCAGTTCGCAGGAAGAAATTCTAATTTTACATTTTCAAGTCGCACATCAACATTATGAGCTGCACAGTTGTCAACCAGAATGATGATCTTTTTGTGTTTCCTTTGCATTTCTTTATCGGTCTCAACTAGCCATTTAGAAAATAAATCTTTTAACATCCATGCCTTTGTGTAGCTGACGTAGTCAGCTGGAAGGGATGCAACACCTTTAAAGAATCTTGGATTTTTGAATTTTCCAATGATTAAAGGACGTAACTTCTAGTCATCTGCGAATTGTGATTTTTCCGTTCGAATCGAATTCGAATCGAATTTCAAAAAAAAATTCACGAGTTTCGAATTTTGTTCGAATCGAATTTGAGAATTTTTATTAAAATAACATAGATCATTAAAATTTTTTAGCATACCACCTTTGAATAACTTGTCACATAATTCACAGTTTAAATCAAGTAACTAAAATTAAAGTGAGACTATATTGAAGAAGCACAACCAGATTCTCAAAAATTAAAAAAAAAAAATCAAAAATTATGTCTGTAGCAATAACATAAAATCATACTAATTACTGTATTTTGTAAATTTACAGACTGGCACTAATTAGTGTGTTTGAACGTTTGACAGTTTTAGTTGGTTATTTTATAAAGTGGAACATGGCTACGCACAGTATTTACAGTAAAACTTATTTCCACTTTTTCTTCATGCGGTCAAAGTAAAAGTTTAAAAAGCAGGAAAGTGTAAATAAAGGGAAGACCATAAAAAGTATCACAGCTTACCATATTTAGCATGCTTGACTTTCAAGGATAAAAATATTAATAAAAATATCACAGCATAAGGAAGTTGTTCAAAAGAAAAATAACAAATTTCCCGTTTTTTTCGCTTAAGCATCACACATTTTATTCTAAAATAAAGTTTGAAAATTAGCGGTGAGACCGTGGATGCTACTATTATGCAAAAAAAAAAAAAAAGTAAAGCAATCCATAAAAACAAAACCTATTCATGAAAAGTACGTTTACAGTAAAACCCCTTATTTGCACTTTTCAAGGAACCCCAAGGAAAAAGTGTAAATTGCGGGAAAGTGTAAATTGTGGGAAAGCACTTTTATATGCAGTTAATGCTAAATTTTAGCTTAAAAAAATGTATCAGCATTTACTGGTGCTACAAGACAAACAATAGTTGTTTACAACACATTTAGGGCACTGCAAAAATATAATTTTCTTAAATATAAAAAACAATGCAACATAAAGCCTACATTAAATTTTTCAATAATTTTAATTTTATCTTCAATAGATAAAGTATTTCGTGGAACTTTATACCTATCCATCTTCAATCAAAATCTTGCCATAAATAATATTGTGAACGATAAAAAAACACGTGCTAACCAAAACGAACGTTGACTAATGTAAACAATGAAAGCCATCATAGATATGTACTGTACATAATGCAGCACTACTAAATATACGTACTGTGTATGAGCGCTTTCCGGTAGTATCGATAGCTCAGCGCTTCGGACTATGCTCTGCTACGAGAGTGCTCTATGACACCATAAATAAAACCGTTTGTGGTTCTGCTACGAAAGTTCTCTATGGCAGCAAAGATTAAAACGTTAGTAGAGGAGAGGCACCATAGAACTTGTCGATACATCAAAACGAAAGGTTACAGACAATAGGCGAACTACTTCAAACTTTTCACATCTATGACTAACGTGACGAGTATTTACATTTTTACCGTGTTTTGAAACGTACATTCCGGGTTTTTTGGTTACGTAGCGGTGTAATTTCAGGGAAAATGCAACACGAAAGTTAATGTACAATAAAACGGACCTACATAAAATGACGTTATTTGCGGGAAAACGTAAATAACGAGAACGTAAATACGAGGTTTTACTGCATTTAAAAAGTAGACTTTGCGAAAGCACGCCAAATAATTTAAATTAATGAGTGATGCAATAAAACCATTTTATTCAACATATAAAAAATAAATAGAAACCCATGACAAGAACGTGATTTGTAACTACAGAAGAACCTCGTTAATTCGTGATGGTCGGGTCCGAGATAATCAGGATTACCGAATTTCACGGACTAGCAATTAAAAGCCCGGAAGGTCTTGTCAAGCTCTCAGACACCGGCGTGCAGTTGGGTTAAGGCCAAGGTCATGTGACTTAACATCTCCCGAGGCTTACTGCGCCTTGGCAGCAGATGGATAAAAAAAATAGTAAACTCCCCTTTATTCGTGTTGATTTGGACCCACCGATGCCCGGATAGTTAAAATCCTGTAAAAAAAAATAAATAAACCCGGATAATCCGTTCACAATGTAATGTTGCAGAACCCTGCCCTCCTAATTAAATAATTTTTCTTTTAAACTATTTTTATGCATGTAAATATTTCTTAAAAAGTCTTTCTAATGATATTTTACCGTTTGTTATATATTTTAGGGTTGATATTTTTCACTTGCTATGTTTTTAAGAAGGTATTTTGTGTTTTAACAGACATTTTCTATCATTAGTAATTTTTATGTAATTATTCACAAATGAGTCGCTGTTCTAGATTTTTGCCTGTTTAGGCCTACTTTTTCAGGTTATTTTTAATGATTTTAATTTGGTAAAGAAATTTGTATTATAATTAATATTTGTAATGTTCATTTAACGTGTGGAATGGTTCTAGAACAAGGGACAGAGGCCTGTAAGTGGGAGTGAGAAAGGAACAGTGCTTCCCCGCCAACCGAGATAAAGAAGGTAATTCCCCCCCTGCATGGGAACTGTGTGATAACTGCTCTCTCACGGTGTGGGAGAGAGAAAGAGAATGGGAGTCCCCGATTTCGAGGTGAAATTGAAAAGAGACTGATCAGGGGAAGCCCAGAGTTCTGTGTGTAAAAGGTTTTTTCATGTATTGTAACTTGTTCTGTGATTGGCTGATATCTGTAGCGTGAATGAAGAGTGCGTGTGATTGGTCGGTGAGGTCATGTGACATCTACTCCCTGCGTGGAGGAGACGAGTTCATGAGATCACCAGTCGTCTGTCGAACGCTGGACGAGTAGGTCGCGTTCGATGGCTTCTCGATAAATTATAATGTAATTTACGAAGAGAAAATTTCACGTTGGTGGTCGGAGCCAGGCCTATATTTAAATCAACCTAATTTTCTTTTTTTTCGTTTTGGATATAACTTAATTAGAAATTGTGGCCACCTTCGTAGGCATGTTGGCTCGGGGCAGAATTCGTTTTCGCTGGGTGCGGTCCTCTTCGAGGTCGTCCCATTTTTTTGTACTTGCAGTAAAACATTACTGAAGGACTCAATCTACGCTATTATTTTTCGGTAATTTCTCATCATGCGAGCTACCAGCAGTATTTGCGACAGTCAGATATATGTGTGGAACGAGTGAATGAACTATTGTAAGTGTTTGGATTCGTCGGGGCATTCTGTTTAAAAAAAATAAAACTATAAAAACATCTAAATTTGCAATCGGCGTTGAACTGTTTTATTTTGTATATAACGAAACGTTATATTTGGCGCCCGGCCGCACGGCTTGAATTTGGACACGACCCTGAGATTAAGACGGACATTTTCGGCAGTAAATAAAAAATATAAACATTCTCAAAACAAGTTTGCGACTATGATAACCTCAAATAACTACAATCTACGATAAATAATGAACAGTTTAGAAGAAAACTGCAAAATGTTTCCAGAACTATCGGCGCAGCTGAGCGGCGAAGGCGGTTTTTGTCCGCGACGAGAGTCTACGAGCGGCTTCAGCGAGTGAAGTGTTCCGGAGAAACGACGGAAAACGTTACTTCGAGGGACAGAGCGACCCAAGGCACCGTGGGACTTCAGGCCTGTTGCATCGCGGGACTTCGAGATCGTCACTTCGCGGGACAACGTGGGATGAATCGCCGAAATAGCAAGTGGAAAATTTAAGAAAACTGTATTATTTGTATTGGTTTTGAAAATTTAATTTGTATTTGTGTAAAATTTGGTAATTTGTGTATGTCAACATGGATAACGCTAGTACGAACAGCAGCGAATCAGATTTCATGGGTTTTCAGGAAAATGTAGAAAATTCCGAACAGTCAAATCCAAATTTGGAAACAAGTTTAATAGAGCAAGATTTTTCATGTCAACAGGAAAAACCTGTAAACATGGAACATCCTGCCAAACTAAGTCAGGATATGGAATCTCACACAATTAGCAGCCCAGTTGAGGTTATGGGGGGGTCAGAGATGTTACACAGATTGATGGAAATGATGCAAGGAATGACACAAAAATTTGAACAAAACAACCAGGAAATGAAACAAGGACAACAGGAGTTAAAACAGGAATTAAAACAGGAAATGAAACAGGGACAACAGGATCTTACTCTAAAATTAGAACAGGGTCTAGCACAAAACACGCAGGAAATAAAACGGGAATTATCACAGATGAAGGATGAAATTATTGAACAGGTAGCTACATGTACAAACAAAGTAGATGGGTGTGCAAATAATGTGGCAGAAATGCAAGTGGAAAGGGAACCAACTAATATAGAAAATTGTGAAAGGGAAATAATAGTGTCAAAAGAAAATGTGGAAGTTGTTGTACATGATGTACATGAGCAGGTAAACATTGTGAATAAATGTGAAAAATTCCTAGATGAGGGAAACAGGGAATGTTTGGACAATGTGGTTGAAAAAATTAGTAAATTCAGAGGTAATACACACGGTATCAGGATGTTGTGTAAACAAATGAAGAAAGTAGAAATTGAAATGAAAACATTCTCAAATACACTTAAGGACGAATTTGATGAGGAAGTATTCAGTGAGTTGAGTTTGACAGATTGCGGAGAAACGATAAAGGGGAAATTTGGTCAAAATGTAAGCAGTAATGTACGAAGATGTGGGTTGTGTGTATTGAATAGTGTACAAACTAAAAATTTTGCCCTGATCCATGTGAGAAAAACTGTGCAACATGGTCAGAGGTTTTGGGTGTGGAAGCATGTGTACAGAACTATCGCCGAGATAGTAAACAGTTTTTTATTCTGTTCAAAGGCAGAAGAAAGTTATGGTAAATGGACAGGGGTAATGCAACATAGTGAAACAGTGTGTTTTGACTTGTTTGGCCCACTGCCTAGATGGAGGGGTGGAGTCAAAACTAGTTGTGTCGTGTTTGATGTTTTTTAAATTTTTTGCAAATTTTGCCATTTTTTTTATTTTTTATGTTTTTCAGATTTTTTATTTTTTGAATTGTATACTTGTTAATGTTTTGTATTCTGTAGAGTTTTTGTATTTTTTGAAGAAAAATGATAGGATAATATAGAAATGCACACAAATAAGATTATGACAGCAATTTTTTACAAGATTTTAAAGAGTAGGAAGATAAATACATCAAAGTTAATGTGAATATTTTCTGTTGTAATAATAACAATGGTATAAATTATTTTTGAGTAGACAGTTATTAAATATTACGTGAAGAAATGTTTACATTGTGAGAATTTCATTGCACTTGGTTAATGTTTGTTTAATGCTGTGTCATGAGATGATGTTAACGGAAATTTAGTATGAGTTGTTTTTGGGAAAATGATATAATTTTGAAATGGTTAAATATTTTAAATGAAAATGCTACACATATTGGTAATGGTAAATGTTTGTTTTGGATTGATGACAGGGTGACAACATCCTATATTAAAGGTATGAAGTGTAATACTAAACGTTAATGCATAACAGTCGTCGAGTTTTGAAGCTACAGAAGCATTTGTGTGTTCATGATGGCAAGAATTAAGGTGAATTTTTCGTATTGTCCTAAATAATGCAGCAAAGGTATTTTTCTTGGTGTAATGTGTTTTGTGAGGCAGCTGGGAGCCAGGAGGTTAGTTTTAAATATGTTTGCCGGCATGGAGTCCGATGTTTTTTTTTGCAAGGGTGAGTCCCTTCTCCTTGGTCGCTCCCACCCCTCATCAAGGTTAATTTTATGTGCTGTTGTTGCTGAAAGGGGAGATATTGTTTGAAACCTAAGGAAGGGCATTGGTTCATGTAATTTGTTTTTGAAGAATATAAGCATACGTCTGTATCTTAATGAAGTATTTGTCATGCCATGACTGTAGAATTGTCAACTTGTTGTTTATGGAAAATTAAGAGAGGTATGTAAAGATTAAAATTTGATGTGTAATGACAAGTGCAGTGTATATTTGTGTATTTGTTATGTATAATAGGTTAACCGAGCTGACTAGCAGCTAAAAGGGTTGTAATTGAGCGCCCCTTACCTTTCGGCTAGCTCAGGAGCTAGGAAGGAATGATAGAGGAGTTTGGAAAAACTGTATGTAATTTGTGGGTATATTTTTTTGGATAATAGGTTAGCCTAGCTGACTAGCAGCTAAAAGGGTTGTAATTGAGCGCCCCTTACCTTTCGGCTAGCTCAGGAGCTAGGTATGATAGAGAAGGAAGTTGGAGGAAATGAACTGTATATTTTTTATGTGTGATAATGATGTTTTTGTGTATTTTTTATACTATGGTTAATGATACTAAAAATATATAAGTGAATAATGTCAACAAAAAGAAATGCAGTGTTGATAAAGAATTAAGTTTGTGTGTATTTTGGTGTAAATATTATGAGGTTGTGTAACATATTTATTAGAAAGTTTGAATATGATTGGTGATGATGTAGTGGGTTATATAAAAGTTTTTGAAGTTTCAAATAACTAATTTAATGTTTTCTGGAGTTGTATTTGTTGTGGAAGATTTATTATGTGAGTTTCTGTGTATTAGGAAGTTGAGGCATTTAGTAGAAGTTGTAGTTCATGGGTTATCAATGTGGAGCAGTCTAGTTCTAATTTTGAAATAAGTGTTATCCACGGGTTGAATTTATGATAATGGTATTGTGAAGAATCTTAAAATTTTAGAAGTTGTTTTTTTTTTGGATGGAATTAGGAAAATTTTGTGTCAACAGTTTTGAAGCGATAGTGTTGTCAATGTTTTGTTGGTGCAGATATGAGGAGTGGAGATATTGGTGGATTTGTGAGTTAAAGTGGTTATTTCGTGGGATTTGAGGAGTTTGTCAGAAGCAGCAGAGAATCAGAGTAACAGCGGTTTTTTTTTTTAAGGGATTTTAATGGAGATAATTTGTTTTGAGGTTATTTGTCGTCGTCATTGAGGTTAGAAGTTTTTATCGTCGTTGAGAAGTTTTTATCGTCGTCAAGGTGTTCATGGAGACGTAATTCCTGGAGTTTAAGATTTTCGTCGTCATTGAAGTAGTTATGAAGTTTATTGCAGCTGGTGTTGATGTTTCCACAGTTGTAAATTAAGTTGTTCAGAGTTTTTTGTTGTTATTGAAGATTCTTCGTTGACCAGGGGGTGTCTGCTTGAAGCTTATAGAGAGACCAGTTTCAAAGTTATTTGTATTTTGCACTAATGAGAGGGAGATAACCATTTGTTAAGAGTTTTTGACGCTTTGTAAAAAGAGATGTTTTCAAATTTTGGCTTTTTAACAAAGAATTGATGTTATTGCAATTTTTAAGTAACAGTTTTTTGAATTTCTGTATAAACAAGGGTAATAACTACTGGATGCATTTATTTCTCAGGATGTTTTTGTATTTATTTTGTACAGATTAGTTTTTCACTTTTGTAACTTTTCAATTAAATGTAGTGTTAATTTAATTGAAAAGTTAGGGGGGTAATGTAATGTTGCAGAACCCTGCCCTCCTAATTAAATAATTTTTCTTTTAAACTATTTTTATGCATGTAAATATTTCTTAAAAAGTCTTTCTAATGATATTTTACCGTTTGTTATATATTTTAGGGTTGATATTTTTCACTTGCTATGTTTTTAAGAAGGTATTTTGTGTTTTAACAGACATTTTCTATCATTAGTAATTTTTATGTAATTATTCACAAATGAGTCGCTGTTCTAGATTTTTGCCTGTTTAGGCCTACTTTTTCAGGTTATTTTTAATGATTTTAATTTGGTAAAGAAATTTGTATTATAATTACTATTTGTAATGTTCATTTAACGTGTGGAATGGTTCTAGAACAAGGGACAGAGGCCTGTAAGTGGGAGTGAGAAAGGAACAGTGCTTCCCCGCCAACCGAGATAAAGACGGTAATTCCCCCCCTGCATGGGAACTGTGTGATAACTGCTCTCTCACGGTGTGGGAGAGAGAAAGAGAATGGGAGTCCCCGATTTCGAGGTGAAATTGAAAAGAGACTGATCAGGGGAAGCCCAGAGTTCTGTGTGTAAAAGGTTTTTTCATGTATTGTAACTTGTTCTGTGATTGGCTGATATCTGTAGCGTGAATGAAGAGTGCGTGTGATTGGTCGGTGAGGTCATGTGACATCTACTCCCTGCGTGGAGGAGACGAGTTCATGAGATCACCAGTCGTCTGTCGAACGCTGGACGAGTAGGTCGCGTTCGATGGCTTCTCGATAAATTATAATGTAATTTACGAAGAGAAAATTTCACGTTGGTGGTCGGAGCCAGGCCTATATTTAAATCAACCTAATTTTCTTTTTTTTCGTTTTGGATATAACTTAATTAGAAATTGTGGCCACCTTCGTAGGCATGTTGGCTCGGGGCGGAATTCGTTTTCGCTGGGTGCGGTCCTCTTCGAGGTCGTCCCATTTTTTTGTACTTGCAGTAAAACATTACTGAAGGACTCAATCTACGCTATTATTTTTCGGTAATTTCTCATCATGCGAGCTACCAGCAGTATTTGCGACAGTCAGATATATGTGTGGAACGAGTGAATGAACTATTGTAAGTGTTTGGATTCGTCGGGGCATTCTGTTTAAAAAAAATAAAACTATAAAAACATCTAAATTTGCAATCGGCGTTGAACCGTTTTATTTTGTATATAACGAAACGTTATAACGGTAAGGGCCGTCTTCGAATTAGTGTCTCGGCTTAAAAAAATACAGCACTGCCTAGCCATTAGTAGAGTCCCGTAAAAATGGTTTTATTTTTCCTTAAATTTCGTTTTGAAAAAATCAAATTTCGGTTTTATTTCGCTGTTTTGGTTTTTCATGTTTACTTTAACTTTTGAGAATGGTTTTATGACCTACAAGTTTTGCTTGGCTAAATAATAGTGGCACGGCGTATACTCGTATACTGCACTCTAAAGTCAACACTATTGGCAAATAAAAATTGTAGGCTTGAAACAGCTCGGCACGGCCCGGTGCCGCCTAGCGCGCTGCCTCGGCACGGCCCGGTGTCGCCTAGCGCGCTGCCTCGGCACAAAATGTCTCAACTTAGTATTCTTTTAATATTTCTTGCTGCTGTTCTTTGTCCCGTTGACGCCGTATTCACTTGCTCTGCGGTCGTATTGCATTTGCTGAGAAGTGTAGTTACGGCAGTTAAAGGTCACTGATTTTGCTTATCAATCGGCGTAGTGCCATGTGTTCATGTTTACGAGTGGTAGAGGTGTAAAAGTAACGAAAAAAAGTGTACCCGTATGTATTCTTTACTATAACAATTAGTACTCGTTACTATCGTGTCGCTACGTTACTCGTTACTTCTGATACCGCATAACATGCAATGTTATGTTGCAGCAACGAATCGAGTCGTATTGCGTACGCGTACAGTATGACGTCACGTAAATAATAATAAATAGAATATAAACAATTAACAATATTTGATAATTAACAGTTTTTGTTAACCAAGAAACAATTAAATCTCATTAGAGCGGTTTTATTATATTATCTCTTTTAAGATAAAAACCAAAAAAACACGTGAAAATACGCGATAATAAAGAACAAAAACATACATATTTCTAATTTGTAAAAAATACTTTCTTATAAACAGTAAAAAACTTGGACGACAAATTTCCATATTATACTTTAACAAACATCGTTCTTTGTAACGTAAATTCATCGAATATGCGCGCGCATGCGTAAAACATACGAAAAATGCGAGTAACGAAATCCAGCCGTGTGTAACGTTTCGTTACTCGATACTAGATGGCGCACCCGTTACTCAGTCAGTACCGAATACATACGGTTTGCTACACCTACAGCTCTAACGAGTAGGTTGCCAAGCCAGTCAAACGTAGTTGAAAGCATGAGGTTGTTAACTGTTCAACATGAAAGGAAGAATTAAAATTTTATATTTCTCTACAAGATTAATGTGTAAATACAGCGGGTTGAAAATCATGGCAGCGATATTGTGTTGAAAACATCGCCGGTATTTTTTATTAACTTTGTGTTGATGCTCAGGTACATTTTTCTCTTTTTAATTAGTTTATGATTGCAATTACTGCTTTCGTTTCAAATTGTCATGATTACGTGACGGGAATACTGTAAATCATTATTTACTTTCATTACTACAAAGCGGCCATGTTGGAACTTAGAAAAATGGCGATGTGCCGTCAACGTCGTGTTTACTTGTTTTTCGCGATGTCTTGCATGGGTGGTCTAATTCATTATTATCAGTTTTATTTCTCGATGCTGTGCGATTTCGGTGTTTTGTCGCGAATTAAGGTAAATTGCGGTGTTATTTCGCGATATCGCGATTCGCGAAATTTCCGTGTCTCTAGCCATTAGTTCACGGTCATTTACAACAGCCCAAGAGGGAAAGATAAGATCGTGCTGACCTTGCACACATAAATTTTGGGTATGCACCCCCCCCCTCCCCGCCCTTCGTACAGCCGAATGCCAGGCGCCTGCCGCGTTGGCGGGCGGAAAGTAACTCAGCAGTACGTGAAACAACATTAAAAAAAAGGGGAGACGGGAAGCAGAGTCATGACATCCCCCTCAAGTTTAAAGAGTGATAAATGTGACAGCTGAAAGGGGGGCGACACAAAGGGTCGGTACAAACAGTGTTGCAGAGTTTGGCGGCCCACGTGATGGCTTGCAGTGTTTGCCGGCGGCCGGCCCGCGTGACGTTTATTTTAAGCGCTGACAATTTTTACTTTTATTTTATTTTTTTCACTTTTAAATCGTCCCGGATTATCTGATTCCCGAATTAGCGCGTCATGGATTAACGAGGTTCTACTGTATACGCATAACGATCGTGTGGGTTAACTCGGTTCCTGACAGAGCGCGCGCGTGCATGCAGTCTGCGAGCTATCGATATAAATCTTAGAGTACGTGCGCGCGCTCTATACGGGAATACAGGAATCAACACAACCAAACTGGCATTGCTTACGATTTATAAGCGGTGTAAAGCGACTCCCGAGACGTTAAAGATGAAGTTTTTAACTTTTAAAAAGACTTTTTAACACGATTTACACATCAGATTACTTTGAAATAGGATTAATTAAGTTAGTAAGCAGAACAAACGGCGTAAACTGCGTAAAGCAATAGGCGCGTTGTAAACAACGGGAATTTATTGCATTACATCAAATGAAGTTAAAACGGGACAGAAATAAAATGGTTCAATTAACGGGAAAACGTAAATAACGGTAAAGTAAATTAGGTGTTTCGCTGTATAATTTTTTTAAGTGGAAGATGTAATTGTCCATTTACATTTATTTAAACATTTGGGGGGGGGGGGGGGGGGGGTATGTCTTATATTAGTGTATACGGGCCAGATTTTGCAAGTCAAATTATTGTAAAATGAATTCGATTCGAATTTACGAATAGAATATCAAAAAATTCGAACTCGAATTCGGAAATTTCGAATATTCGCAGAACCCTAGTAACTTGGTGGTTCCAGTTCCATTGCAGCAGAATAATACTGACCTCTCTTTGGATTTCTTTCCACCTGTGCACTTCTCTCCTTTGTATGCCATAGTTTTATTTGGTAGAAGTTTATAAAAAAAATGCTGTCTCATCGACAATAGGAGAATAGGACTCTAGTATTCCATTCAATTTGTCAACATTCCATTGCTCTGCAGCTGCCGTATCAGCATCTTTCCCTTCCCCAGACACAACGTTCCATGAAATTCCATGTCGTTCACGAAATCGATGAAGCCAACCATAACTTGCCTGAAAATCTTTGATATCCATCAAGAAAGAAAAATTTTATGCTTTAGCCTGCAACATGGGTCCTGTGACTGGAACATTTTGTGCCCTCATATCCTTCAGCCAGTTGTTCAGCGCAATTTCCAGGTCCTTGTTATCTCCTAGGAGAAGTCTCTTGCGACCAGCTGATAAAGATGACTGTTCGTACAGTTTAATAATTTTTTCGCGATCTTTTACGATTGTTGACAATGTAGTGGGCACCAAAACTAAACGACCGTGCCACTTCTGCATTTTTCCTGCCTTTGTCCACTTCTTATAAAATTTCCACCTTTTCCTTCAAAGTGAACTGCTTGTGTTTCTTTTTACCTTTTTGGCCATCCATCCTGATTAAAATAATCAACAAAACCGTTTACCACACGCCACGTCAAACGTAAACAAACCTCGCATCCATAGATAACCATAGTGCCGCACTAGTAGCACGCGTCGCGAGCATGGCTGTGCCAGGCAACATTCTGACCTTTATGGCAATACAATTAAAGCATGTCGGCCATGTTGTGACAAACATTTCAAAACTTAACCTGCATAAATTAACATCATTGGATTTTCTATTTCGTCTATTAGTTAAAATATAATTTTTATTTAACGTTTCTATCTGCAAATATACATATTTGCGTTAATTAAAACTTTAAAAACTTGCTCTACAAATAACCATAAGATGGCGCAGCTAAAAACAATTGTCGAGAAGAGGGGTGAGACAGCAATCGATTTTTTGGGATCGTCTCGTGCACTTAAGTGTGTGATCCATGGAGGAAGAAAGGCACGTTATACTGTACTATGATTCTATGAATCGTTGAGACAGTGTTTGTTTACGTTTTATAAATGTTAACGATTCTTGAAAGTGATAAAAAAAATCATAATAATGTGCATTTATATTAAAGAACCCCTGCGCAAACACCGTAACAATTACAGTAGAATCTTGATGATGCGACCCCTTACGGTTTCCGGAAAAACCGACTTATAAACGGAATGGTCGCAATAGAGAATTTGGGGTGTCACCGCATCGTCGGATACATACACATGAATGCCGCTCG
Organism: Bacillus rossius redtenbacheri; assembly: GCF_032445375.1. Taxonomy (NCBI): domain Eukaryota; kingdom Metazoa; phylum Arthropoda; class Insecta; order Phasmatodea; family Bacillidae; genus Bacillus; species Bacillus rossius. The sequence continues at coordinate 196,709,558 of NC_086330.1, read as the reverse complement.
GGCAGTGTCTAGCCGAGCTCGGCACCTCCACTATCGCACGAAAAGCCATCTCAGCTGTCATGTTATCTTACCCGCCCGCAGGAAAATCCGCTGTGGTAGCTGTGTTTTTTCTTCTTTTTTTTTTTTACGCTGTGAAGGGACGTGGAAAAGATAATTGCTTGAGCTGTCAAAATAAACATCGCTGACGGCAACGGCGGGAGCGCATCCTGTCGGTCTGTCGCTGTGATTATCTACTCCAAAAACATGTCACAGCATTTCAGGATAGCATTGTTCTTATATCTTTCGTTTATAGCCGAATGTTTTCTACCTGATCCACACAAGTTCCTTCGCCACGTTTTGAACGAAAATAACCACCAGCCGGCTAGCATAGCCGAACTCACGTGACGCGAATTCACGTAGTGCAAGTATTATTGGAACCCATTGTTCGGGGTATGCGAGTCTGAGGTGTATAGAATAATTCCACGCAATTTTTTTTGTTTAGCTGCGCATGTGCGAAGTCAGCGATGTTAAAGAAAAGTAGCCAAGAACCAAACACCTGGCAACGTCGTTAACACAGTGAAAACAGCTTTGTGTGGCCAGTGACACCTGAGATGCAGCTGGCAAGATCACACTAACCAGTCGCAAAATAAAGGCACGGGACCGGGATGGCAATAGACGCGCGCGTAGATGCTATCAGGTGATGCGTGCAGTTTACTGGTGTTGGCTAGCGTGGACAGTCTAGAGGGGTGGTATCTATTTTTAGCCGTCTTTTGTATGCCTGCCTGCTTACAGTACAGCGCTCGCCAAGATAAATGTGAACACATAGCGCCCAACAAAGTGTGACAAACTTGTTTCTCAGCCGATTTTACTCAAATTTTCGACTTTCTCTGCTCAAATTTTTCACGGTTTCTCAAAAACGGTCATACAGTAAAACCCCTTATTTGCACTTTTCAAGGAACCCCAAGGAAAAAGTGTAAATTGCAGGAAAGTGTAAATTGTGGGAAAGCACTTTTATTGGCAGTTAATGCTAAATTTTAGCCTAAAAAAATGTATCAGCATTTACTGGTGCTACAAGACAAACAATAGTTGTTTACAACACATTTAGGGCACTGCAAAAATATAATTTTCTTAAATATAAAAAACAATGCAACATAAAGCCTACATTAAATTTTCTCTAGTACAGTTTTATAGGTACATACTAGTATAAATTCAACACTTTTTAAAGAAATCTGAAATTTTTGTTTGACTTTTCTTTTGTTCAGTTTGTATGGTCTGAATTTCTTTTTCCAAGGAATGAAGTGCATCAACTGCATTTTCACTGTTTGGTGCACTGAGAATATAATTCCTTAGAGTCTGTAGGGCTTGAAGTGCATCGATCGTCGTCGGTATGGGAGTTTCCACTTCCGAATCATCATCTTCACTACTTTCTTGTTTTTCTGCCAGATGACTATCAACAATGTCCTCCACAGTCTGGACTTCACAAGTTACAACATTATCATCCAGTTGTACATAGTCAGTGAAGTCTCCATTTTGTGAAAGTTGCAGATATTCTTCTTTCACTTTATCTGCTCCAGGCAAGTTTTCACTGGATCCAGCACTCTGTCCACTGTCAACAAAGAAACCAGCTTTCTGGAAACAGTTGGTTATAGTTTCTGGTGTAACTTCCTTCCATGCTCTTGCTGCGAAATGTAGTGCAGTTAGTAGATTTATTTTCATTTGTGTTGGGTCCTTGCCATTGTCCAGCATGGCAACTGCTCTGGATACAATGCATATGTGGTAATAGCACTTGAAAGAGTTGATGATACCCAGATCTAGGGGCTGGAGTGTGCTTGTGCAATTCGCAGGGAAATACACAATCTTCACATTCCTCAGCTCTATGTTTATTTTGTGGGCAGGGCACTGATCAATGAATAGCAAGACATTTCGGTTACGCAGCGCCATTTTTCTGTCAAAAGCTTGGATCTGTTGCTGAAAAAGAGACCCTGTCATCCAGGATTTATTGTTTGCTTCATACAAAGTTGGCAAAGTTTTAATGTTTTTAAAACAACGTGGTTTTTTTGATTTGCTGATTACAAACAACGGAAATTTTTCAGAACCATCAGCATTTGTAAGTAAGAGAATGGTAATGCGATTTTTGCTCAGCTTGCCACCATGGCATTTTTCCCCTTTAAAGCATAATGTTTTATTAGGCAATACACAGTAAAACAAAAACTTGTCTCATCAGCATTGAAAACATCTTTAGCTGAGTACCCCTCCAACTGTTCCTTGAGCGACGTGTTTTTCCAAACATCAGCAGTTTCCTCGTCCACACTCTTGCTTTCACCACACACAACCTTATAAACAACATTATGGCGCTGGCGAAATCTGTCTATCCATCCATTAGAAGCTGAAAAATCATCAATTCCAAGCCTCAAAGCAATGACTTTTGCTTTCTCGCGTAGTACATTGCCATTGATTGGAAGATTTGAAGAGCGAGCACAAATGAACCACTCATACAACAAACTTTCAAGTTCTTTAAATGTAGAGTCTTTCACGTACTTGCGCTTCTTCGCACTAGGCCCGCATTGGGCAGCATTTGCTTCAATAGAACACCTATTTTTAATTATTGTGTTTAAAGTATTAACAGGAATATTCAGTTCCTTGGCCAAAACCACTCGGGTACCCACATGCTTGTCAAACTTCTCAATAATTTTAATTTTATCTTCAATAGATAAAGTATTTCGTGGCACTTTATACCTATCCATCTTCAATCAAAATCTTGCCATAAATAATATTGTGAACGATAAAAAAACACGTGCTAACCAAAACGGACGTTGACTAATGTAAACAATGAAAGCCATCATAGATATGTACTATACATAATGCAGCACTACTAAATATACGTACTGTGTATGAGCGCTTTCCGGTAGTATCGATAGCTCAGCGCTTCGGACTATGCTCTGCTACGAGAGTGCTCTATGACACCATAAATAAAACCGTTTGTGGTTCTGCTACGAAAGTTCTCTATGGCAGCAAAGATTAAAACGTTAGTAGAGGAGAGGCACCATAGAACTTGTCGATACATCAAAACGAAAGGTTACAGACAATAGGCGAACTACTTCAAACTTTTCACATCTATGACTAACGTGACGAGTATTTACATTTTTACCGTGTTTTGAAACGTACATTCCGGGTTTTTTGGTTACGTAGCGGTGTAATTTCAGGGAAAATGCAACACGAAAGTTAATGTACAATAAAACGGACCTACATAAAATGACGTTATTTGCGGGAAAACGTAAATAACGAGAACGTAAATACGAGGTTTTACTAGCAAAACCCCTTATTTGCACTTTTCATGGGGACACAGTAAAAAAGTGTAAAAAGCGGGAAAGTGTAAATAAAGGGAAAAGTAAGAAATACATTAAAGTTTATTAAAATACAGTCGCATCCTGCAGCGTTCATAACAAATGCGGGCTACATTACACATACGCATTGTAACACAGTAAAAAAAATTTAAAAAAAAAAGGGTCGCAAATTGGAAATTTACAGTCAATAGTACGACGTGCGCAGAGAAAGGTCATCGTACTCAATCAGCTGTTATGGCGCGGCGTAGCCGCCGGCTGGCTCTCTCTGTTGTCTGAGCTGCGCATGCACAGTATAACTCACTCAACGCTCCGCCCAGACTCGTGACATTCCATCAGCAGCCAGCCAATAGATGCGAGCTTAGCAAAATAAAATATAAGCTCCACCTCCCGTGTACCAGTTTTGTCCAGTTCTAATACCAGTTTATTGGTATATGCACCAGTTTTCTCGCTGCCGTGACGTGTTCAAGTTTACGTTCATCTTGATTTTTTGATACCAATAATTAATTATTGACGATCCCCAGATATAAATGGTTAGTTTAAAAAATATGCGTCAACTGTACAATACTTACGAAATTATAAAATACGTTTAAAACAGTTACCAAGAATCCGCTCATTTTATCTAGTGAAGTTTGTGTCTCGTACCAGTATTTCGGCTAAGTTGTGACAAATATAGTAACAGAACGTTTATACATTCGTGAGTTTGCGTTTTTCCCAAGTACACTTTAGATAGTCACGTGCTATAATTACTCGGACTTTTACACGCCTAGGCTTAAATTATTATATGTTTAGAAATAAAAGCAACTTTTCATGTTATAAAACATGTTTATTTTGCGATTTAAAATGTTCACTGCCGACTATAAAAGTTACGTTTTTCACAATGTTTTTAGGCCCACTATGGTTGTTACGTGACGTAAATAGCGGGATGGATTAGATTTTTGAAACGTAATTTGCGTGAATGTATTGTATTGCATTAAATGGAAACCAAACGGGACCTGAAGAATATAGTGCAAATAACGGGAAAACGTAAATAACGATAACGTAAATAAGGGGTTTCACTGTATAATGTTCCTGGTTATAACATCATACTTTAAGTCACAACATTTTTCCACAATGTATTTATTTAATGCATATAACATTTCACAAATAGTAAATATCCTGCTTATAATGTTTGCTTTATAAATTACAAGTAATGCAAAAATTGGGTTTAAAAACATAACTATTCGAACACTTATCCCATTTGTAAAGTTTGACTGTTAAAAGATTTACTTTATACGTTATAGTCATTTTTGTTTATAATCATTGCTGTACCATAGATGTGATTGTTCAAAAGGAATGTATGGAAAAAAACAAAATTTAAGTGTGCCAGAACACAAGTGATACGTGTTAGTGATAGCTAATGCTGTGTATTAAATACATTAAAAGTATACACATGGTTCGTACCCTCTTGCGCATTCAAAAATTAAGGAGATTTTAAGGACACCTTTACTTCATCGCCTCTCCACTATCAAGAGATAGAAAACAATGTTGAATAGTTAAAACATAAAAATCTATTTATTGGGTAAGTTCAATTCTTACATATAAGCTCCTTTGTCCAGACTTATCTATCTACTGTATTGTTGAAAATTAATACCGTATTTACTCGCATATAGGTCGCACCCATAATTTGAGGTCTTGAATTTGGTATTTAAGATTCCCCCCATATACGTCGCACCGGTAATTCATTACCGCGCCGTGCGCCTTGCGCGGAGAAATGTCATTTTACTCGATCAGCTGCTGTTACGGCGTGCCTGCTGGCTCTCTTTGTTCACTGAGCTGCGCATGCGCAGTATAACTCACTCAACGCTCCGCCCAGACTCGTGACCTTGCATCAGCAGCCAGCCAATAGATGCGAGCTTAGCGGAAAAAAATATAAGCTCCACCTCCCGTGTACCAGTTTTGTCCAGTTTATTGGTATACGCACCAGTTTTCTCGCTGCCGTGACACGTTCAAGCTTACGTCCATCTTGATGTCTTGATACCAATAATTAATTAATTATGATCCCCAGAAATAAATTGTTAGTTTAAAAAATATGCGTCAACTGTACAATACTTCCGAAATTATAAAATACGTATAAAACAGTTACCAAGACTCCGCTCATTTTATCTTGTGAAGTTTGTATCGTAACAGTATTTCGGTTAAGTTGTGGCATAAATACAGTATCAGAAATTAACAATCAGCCACGTTCATACATTCGTGAGTTTACGTTTTTCCCTCGTGCATTTTAGATTGTCTCCTGCTATAATTACTCGGACTTTTACACGCCTAGGCTTAAATTATTACATGTTTAGAAATAAAAGCAACTTTTCATGTTATAAAATATGTTTATTTTGCGATTTAAAATGTTCATTGCCAACCATAAACGTTACGTTTTTCACGATGTTTTTAGGCCTACTAGCTAATCTTATCTACTCTTAAAGTACCCACGGTATTTTCTGGTTGTTTATGGTTGTTACGTGACGTAAATAGCGGAATGGATTTGATTTTTGAGTCGTAATTTGCGTGAAAGTATTGTATTGGACTAAATGGGAACTAAACGGGACCTGAAGAATATAGTGCGAATAACGGGAAAACGTAAATAACGGTAACGTAAATAAGGGGTTTCGCTGTATGTGTACATTGTAAATAAATTTGCCTATACCTATATAAACATCTTTTTCGCATTTTAAAGCAAAATATTGCAAAAAAAATTCCTCAAAAATTTAAAAAAAAAATTTTTCTTCACATATAGGTCGCACTTCATTTTTTCCCCATCAAATCTGGTAAAATTGCCGCGATCTATATGCGAGTAAATACGGTATTTAAGCTTAGCACTTCTCTCGATCGTTAATCAAAAACTACGTCTGGTGGTGCATCTCCTGAGGTACAGCACTGGGCAAGACCTTCATTTACACCATTTTTTCTGTCCCTTGAATAGTGCAAGAATGTACTCAGTACATGAACGGACCTCTCCGCACTATCCTTGACGTAGGTGTCGATGAGCAGGCTGTACATCTCGGAGTGGATGTTCTCAATGGCGATCTGGAAGCCATAGAAGCAGCGCGCCTCGGTCACCTGCACCTCCTGGCTGAAGCGCTCCACCAGGTTCTCGTTCACGATGCCATCTGAGGCCGCGAAGAATGCCAGCACATGCTTGATGAAGTGGCGCTCGTCCGGCTTCAGCTGCTCCCAGTGCGTCAGGTCCTGCATGCAGCACATGCCTCAGCTTGTTCAGGTTACATTGATTCTGCACCCTGATCATCAATCTAGCCCTTCATGAACATCTATTCATGACTGTCATCAACAGTATATGTAATCATTTGAGAAAAATATCAACTAGATATGACAAGAAACAAAGAAGGGGGAAGGACAACAAGGTGAACTTCTGCGCAGGTTCCACAAATTGATACTATACAAAAATATAAATTCAATGTTATGCAGAGAATGCCAAAAACCAGCTAATTTTGTTAAGGAACATATGACCAGAAATGTCAAAATGTAACACTGCAGTTACAGATGCAAACATTAGCATGCAAATTTGAATTTAACGTACATCCCGGCACTATTTCACTGACTGAGAGGACGCACCACACTAGTGACATTCAAATGCTCCATGTCTGCAGGAAGCAGGCAACAAGACTGCAGTGCAGATGTTTAGTGTTAGCCATATGCACTAGCAACCAGCAGCCTTCATGATATGAAACTATCCATTTCAGGCAGGCGCTGGTTAAGCCATTGAAGCTCTTCCTTTATTACACAGGTCTGTTGTGAAAGAGATCTTAGTAAATTTACACTGATCCTACTGTAATTCCATTTGACTGCCCATACACCATTTAACATATCAGCCATCTCTGTGAATGTAAAGTCTGTAGTGACATTGCTGTTTGTCAAATCTGTAACCGCAGCACTGTATTCACTAACAGACCACACTGTGCTAATCGTCGAAATCCAATTGTGTAAATTCCCATGACCAACCACTGCTGGTTGCTTACCGTCTGTACCCCTCAGTTGCAGAGATTCTCGCAGAGCATAACTCAGTCAATCTCTGCCAATGAAAAAGGGCCCTTATGCACACAATTTGCAGTGTTGCATTTACGGGGATCAATTCCTCTATAAAATTGCTTATTTTGCAATCAACTTTACCCCCTAAATTCACAGCCAGCAATTTCAAACCATCCTGTACTCTAAAAATAATATAAAATACTATTTTACCAATTCACTCTCAAAATATAAAATATAATTTCAAAAATTTACAAACAGAGTTATAATACAGCAACACTTTAACAAATGTTAACTGCATCAACAATCTGGGCCTATGTACAATCTATTCAGGCAGCAACTGGCGGAGTCTGGCCTTGAGTAGATGACTCAAGAAGTGCGAGATCCATTTATTGACAAATGTAATTTTAAAATATTAATTACAATTAGACAAGAGTTTATAGTTTTATTTTTAGGATAATGTCATTTTTAAAACAGGATATAGCAGTGGTATTGTTTTTATTTTTATTATAAATTACCTTTATTCACTGAAAAAAAGTGTATTATTCAACAAATTAGAAACAAAATATTTCTTAATACTCATTTAATAAAAACAGTCGTCTCATTAATCTGTAATTTTTGTGTTTGAAACATGTGCCATCATTAATGTAAAAATGTTTTACTAATGTAAGACATCCAAGATCAATATAATATTTTTTTTACAATCCATTCAGGTCATATATTTTTATAAAAAAATTAATAGTAAATAAATTACTTTCAATGATTTTACCATGATTAAACATCAAATTTTTTGTAATTCAAGTTAATTTTTGCCAAAAGGCTCATTGCTTTTGTTCTGTCGGTACAGATTTACTTATTGTGTAGTACTGTGATCGTATCAGTATCACCAGTGGATACCATCCAGAAGATTGATACAGCTGACATAAATTGCTAATAAATACAAATAAAACTGAGATACGTTGAGAATATAATAAAATATGTTAATGGTGCGGAAAAGGTTGGGATATATGTGTGTGTGTGTGTGTGCGTACATATATATGCATACATATAAATATATATACATACATATAAATATATATATACATATATATACATATATATATATACACTGTAATAAGAAGATCTTGATGGTTTGGGGCACAGGACACAAAAAACATTTAATATAATGATAACACTACACTTACACATGCATATACGCTTACAATGAATTAAGAAATAATATATAAACAAGAACACAGGCGTTAGTATGCTTTAGATTGACAAAAATTAAAATAAAAAAATATGATTGTTGTTTAGAGAATTTAAGGCAGACCTGGTGATGTGTAACTAGATCAAATTGACAGGAGATAAGGTGCAATAGATCATTTCAAAAGTTCTTTAAGTTCGTTCGGAATGAAAATAGGTCCAGAAAAGATTAACTCAGCTTTTAATATTTTTTTAATTTTGCTGTATGCAGTTGTATCACAATTAATTATTATAATGTACCCCAGCTAGTTAGTTCAGGGTTCACGATGATAACTTGACAAAAAGACCTCTGATATATTATTCCAACTTACGATGTCCTCGAAATGTTAATTAAAAATGCTATAACTGATATAATTACAGTTTTCTTTGATATGTATAGCACAGCTAGTAATGCAAAACAAAGTTACCACGAAGTTACTAAATTGGTAAGTGGCATTACTAAGAGAAGTGTGGCTTTAATGGCGATGGCTTAGGCTTCCATCGAAATATTGAAACATGGTTACTTCTTGCCACATTTACTCACGGCACGCCTTGGTATAGTGTAGATTCTGATGCATAATATAATATCACAACACGTAATAAATATTTTATATTGTTACGATTTTACGCGGGTTCGTAAAGGATAGCCCAATTAAAGATTTTTATCACACACAGTTTTATTTATTGCCACTACTTGTTACTTACAAATAATCTTCTAAAATCGCAAATAATTAATTACACTTAAAAAAATGTCAATTCCCCAGTCACTCGTTCCGCACACCTCGCTGGGCCGCACCTCTGGCGCAACTCTCCCCGCAGTACCCCTCGTGGGTCTCCGCCGCGGGACTCCGTCGCCACACTCCGCCGCCGCCGTCACACCCTTCGCCGAGATCCCACTCGACGCCTCGCTCGGAAATTCACTCGGGACTCCGCCGCGCCCGCGACTCTATCGCCCGGAAACTCCGCCGCGGGAAAACTCCTGACTCCACCGAACTCACTCACTCACTCCCTGCCCTGGAACCTTCGTCCAAGGACTTTGCCACTCTACTGCACCCGCGGCACTATCGCCCGGAAACTCCGCCGCGGGAGAACTCCCGACAGAACACTTCGAACTCCCTGACTACCCAGACTCAGACTGCCTCGGGCGTATATATAGGCCCCAGCGAAATTCCAGAACTCACGAGAGCGGCCAGGGCCTGTCGCGTCATCGCGAGCCGTCCCGACGGCAGAAATCTCTCGAAAACACGCGTCGGTGGCTCGCGCAATTCCCAGCTGTCCGGTGTCAGTTACGTGTCAAAGGCAGGGTGCCGCGCGGGGAGTGCAGAGGGCTGGAGCAAGATAAAGCGGCGACCCAGATGTGCACGGCACATCTCATGTTACGGCGTGCACCTGCGCATGACGCGGCCTTACTAATGTTCGTAACAATATAATATTAAAATTTCTACACGGCGGCGGCGTTACGATGTACGCCTCAGACATTTTTTTTTCTATTCTAGTACTTCCTCCCTGTTGAACTAAAGTCTTATTGCTAACTTAAAATCTGGTTGCTGATTGGCTGCTGTAAGACCATATCCGGCGGCCTTCGTACACATGTAAGCAGCAAGATACAGGTAAGTTATATGAATTAATAAACAAAATAACATATAATTTTATAATAAGTTCAGTTCAGGATAGATTGCAAACTTATGTGATGTAAATGCCGTAATGTCTATTGTTGATGTAACAGGGTGGCCACTCTTCTGGGATAATAAAATTCCTGGTTTTTTCCAGGTTCTTTCAAGGGTGGTTTTTATCAATATTTGCATACAATTTGCATTTTTGTTACACAAAGCACACACAATATGATGTTTTATTACCGTTAAACAATATACAACTTAACTATAGGCTTAAAAATTAAATCAATGAACTTGCTTAAAACAAAACCTACCACCAACAAAAAATTTATAATCTCACGTCACAAAAATTACTTGACACCAAACGCACGTGTTTTGCCCCTCTTGCGTGGCTGGCTAATGCTTTTCTTCCCATCCATGCTACCGATATAGATTTTAACATTACAGAAATTGCAAATAGCGTTCGTCCCGCACTTTGGATCTTTCTCCACCCATTCAAACTCTTCCGTACATTTGTCATTGTATGTGGTGACCGAACTCGTTGACATTTTGATAGTCTGCGCCAATTACATGTTAGATTAAAAGATTCAAAACAACGTCCCGCACAACTAAACTTTAAAAAAAAACTCGAGAAAAGTATCCGTGATACCGTGACGCAACATGAGTGCAAAGTAAAAACAAATATACATACAAAACTAGTGCTACCAACATGCCGTGCGAGAAATTACTACCATCCTACAACAACATTTTCAGCCAAAATGCTGTTGCTTTTGAATACAGAAACATAATAAGTATGGAAGTCTGAATTGTTAACGGTTTCTTACGTACTACAAAAGTTTTTAAATGCAATATGAACAAATTAACTTTCACAAAATATAGCACACGAGCACACTGTCGTGCTTCGACGGGTGGTGAACGTGCTCATTTAACAGCCGTATGTTATTGTGATCGTTACTTCATAAAAAAAATTCCCGGTTCTAATAAAAATTCCTGGTTGATTCCAGGTATTCCTGGTTTTTTTAAGAAATCCTGGCTATTTCCCGTATTTCCCGATTTCCCGGTTGGCTGGCCACCCTGTGTAATATAAAAAAGAGTTTTAATTGTTTCTGGCTGGATCTCGTAGAAACATATATAACAATATAAAATTAAATCTTACATTTCCATACTGATATCTTATTATTTAACATTTAATTTCACAATAATAAATAAACAAAATCTGAACGAAAACCATGTTATCGTACACTTTCATGTTTTTAATTAAATTTCTGTGCTAAATAGTGAATTTAGGAATGGGTTGGTCCCAGTTCTCGGTTCTCGTTTTCAGCGGTTCTTAGTGTTAATGACCCGGAACCGGCATTGTTGTAACCTTGAGTCCGGTCGTTTACATGGTCGTGAACACCCTTGCAGGTTACAAATTACAGCATTATTTGTAGCGCAAAATAAATTATCTGCCCATTGACGTAATTTTTAATTAATATCTTGAAATCTTAGAAACACAAAATAGTATTTCTGATAACCTTTTCAGTTTTCAGACATAAACAATAAACATCAAACGTATTTATGTGCGCGAATGTGATGTAAACAAGAGAAATACCTCCATATATATCTATACAGATGTGTGCATCACAAACAGTCATCACCTATGACTTTATTTGGTCTATTTGGTCTAAGCGGAAAATTAACGAAACGTTGGAAAGTGAGTAGTGAGATTGCCATGTTTTGGAGCTTATCTGTGGCGGCGAACGTTTCCGTGTTTTGTCGCTATTTGAGGTTATGAAAAAAAAAAGTAAATATAAATAGTGGAAATGACCTATATATTTTATCCACAGTTCAAAGTCGAAACTCTACAGCTACCTACTGTTCGAATTGTGACAATTTAAGATTACATTTTTTGTGCAGAAGGCACAACTAACTTTATTATTTGGAAATGGCTATTTTTTTCATTAAGGTGCAGTACATTTTTTTGTGTCAACGTAACACGAAATGAAAATGAAGTGGTAACATTGAAAACATTTTATTTTCGTTAAAGTGTATAAAAATAAATGTCGTTTGGGAAAATTTTTCCATTGACTCCATGGACAGTGAATATGCATTATGCAACTACTGCAAAAGTCGCATAACCTGAAGTTCTTCTAGGTCAACTTCAAATCTTCATAAACATTAAAAAAAGCAACATCCCAAAAGACAGAGTAAAATCTTTGCAAGCTGGTCCTTGTTTTTCAAAATCTGGTTGTTCACAATCAACTGTTAAAGAATTAGCACCAAATGAAGGCTTGACAAGTTTGTCAAATGTGGCAACGGCAAGCACATCCATGTCTACTAGCTCAGAAATGTTCAAACGGAAAAAAGGGCCTCAGTATCGGACATCTCAAAAGCAGCAGACCTTGACACAGGTATATGGTAAAGCTACTAAATTTAAAATTGATTATACAAGGCAGACAAAAATTACACATCTTGTTGCAAAAATTAAAAATATTAAATAGTTCATTCTTATTCCGTAGGAAATCCCTGACTGTACTTCATATCCCTTATTCTATGGGGAACACTTGTTCTACGTATGTAGAATCTTCCTCCTGTGAGGAAATACCCCTTTCTGTGGTTAAGTCATATTCAGACAGGGCTGGAAAAAAATAGTTTTTTTTTGCTAAAAAACCAAGTTTTTTAGGTTTAAACCAGGTAATTTTTTATTTTGTTCTCACCACGTTCACACTAAGTGTGTATATAAGAATTCAGATCAATTAATAATTTTTGACACAATTTCTGATATCAGCTACAATACGGTATGTACACTAGAGTCCCGTTATAGCGAGGTGTCACGGTTCCGGGTTTGATCCTCGCTATAACCGAATTGGACAGATTTTGGCCCCCCAAAAATAAAAATTAACCGAAAATAGCATAAAAATTGTGTTGAAACCTGTATAATTGGAAAATAACAGGTTATATTAACGAAATCTTAATTTCTGTTAGCTGATGTGTAGGGTTGTGCGAATGTTCGGTATACCGATACCGAAATCGAAATTTTGCTACTTTCATTTTCGATTTCGGTAAGAATTTCATCTGTCGAAGTTCGTTTTTAGCGAAATATTTCGAGCCAAACGAAAGTTCAATAGCTTACCGAAGTTTGTTTGTTCTCGTTGAAAAAGAAATCGTAATTTAATAAAAATGTACAGTAGAATACCGGTACAATAACATACCTTATTATAAAGTATATTTCACTTAACGAATTTTTTTTAAGTGCCCGCAAAAAATTGTATCTTCGCCATGCAAAACGGTTTCAGTTTAAAATATCATATTTTCACTATAACGTATAAATTCTACTAGTAGCGTGGCATTACTACACCAAAATTTACTTAAACTGGTAAATAAATTTCCAGCTAAATGATTAATGTAGTAGAACAAAGATACACAAATACCACCGCAACGTATTTTCTAACCTCTAAATTCTCAAAACAAAGTTAACACACAGTTGCGCGCACAACCATAGATTATACCGTACGTAGTATGCGACGTGAGCAACACAACACCATTCGATACATCGAAAGACGGAGGTTTGAGAGAAGTATTAATTATTTAGACAAAAGTGTTACGCTACGCTAAAAATACTGTTTGATGTCTGTGCCGGGATTGTTTATTGTTATTGTTGAGTTTCTTTTCAGGTTACGTTATTTAGACACCGCATTATATTTGTGCTACAATATGAATGATCCTGGAGATAAAAAGAAACGAAAGCAATTCACGCTTAAGGAAAAAGTGGATATACTCAGAGAACTAGACAAGGGGAAAAAAGCAAGTCGCAGTTGCGAATACATATGGCATTGCGGCTCTCCTGTAGCTATTTTTTTTATATTTTTTTTTCTCTTTGTAAAGATATGTATGCATGTTTCAGTACTAAGTACAAAAACTTGAGGTACCTGTAAGTACTTAGCACTGGGATTCTACTGTAATGTCTTTATGTGATTTGCTTGTTATTACTAATAATGTAATAACATATGCAAATCATATAAAGACATTAATTAGACAAAAGATTTCCATTAAGATTAATTTACGTGGTGATGAAAAAAACTCACGTTAATGAAAATACGGTAAAATCATAATTTGAACAAACATGGCAGATAAAGTAAACAAAATTCAACCGTGATTACAGTAGGCCTAGGTATCAAAACAAAATCATGCAATATTTGAAAAATTACCTGATTCATTTGCTTTCAAACAGTAGTGTAGGTACTATATTCGTAAAACATACATTCCAGAACTGTTAGTACACTATTTAGTATTTACCGTACACACATAAACAAAGAACGTACCTACTTTTATTCGCGCACAGCCAAACAAAAACATTGTCGTCTGCTTTATTTAAAATTTACATACTCTGACTGGCATATAAAATCCTCATAATATACAGCCAATTAGACAAAAAGGTCAACAAGTCACTTGGCAGCAACCATTTGTTATGTTTTGTTTTGACCATGTCCCTTGCCTGGTTTACAGCTTCCTGAGCTAGCCATGTGTGACAGTGGTGCAAGATGACGGCCGTTCCGCAGTAGTCACGTGTTTTTTCATCAGTACCATGCACGTGATAAATATATTATCATAGACTGCGACATTACGACTGTAAAGGAAATAGTCTGTGCGCTGAAAGATCTGGATTGATTCTTGAAATTTACGAGTGACATGGGGCTGTGTTGTGTGGTCTAGGGCGGATGTTGACTATATTAAATAGTAATATTTATATATACATCAAAAGGTACAAAAATGATTTATGTAATAGAATTTATTACTGAAGAGCAAATTTTGGGGCACTTTTTTTCTTTGTTAATTAAAAAATTTCGCTTAACTTTCGTTAAGAATATATTTATCTCATAGAAAAATTCATTTTCGTTTCACTTTCGCGAAACTTGATAAATTTTCTTTCACTTCATTTCGTGTGGATAAAGTCACTTTCGCACATCCCTACTGATGTGTGAATTCTCTTTAAAACGATACCCCACAAGTACGGATGCGATCACTGATTGCGTCAAAATAACCAGAATACCCTACCACACCACGTAAGTATAGCATCTCAGCCCGCGGCAGACACAGAATTGTCCTGCTATCTATCGTCGACGCGGGCTGTCTGCTGGCGGCCATGTTGGTTCGGGATGTTACTAACCGATGGCGCTAGTGTAGCGCGATGATTTAATTCCTCACAAATAAGCAGGAGTGCGGTAACGCACGTACGCCTCAAACGAAATAGTCGCTGTAAAACTAAACTTTTTCATTTAAAAAAACCTGTAAACGTTTTTCGAAAAAAAAATTCGGAATTAAACTCAAACCATCACCACCCCCTTCCTGGACAGATACCCCACCAACTGACAGAAACAAAAGTTACAAGATAACTGTCCTAGCGATTCGGAAATAAATACGGTAGTGCCTACTATTTGCCAGCTAGTAAAATAAATAACGTGACGTGTTTGTAAACGTGTCACGACTGAAATAATTCCAAACAAGTTTATAAATATTTGTGTATTATTAACGCGATCAATTAGCAACAAGTATAAAGACGGCTCTGACGTTTTTGGCCTAACATAGTTATAAACAATGTTATTATTCGTTAATGAAAATGTCCCAACAAATTAATTAAGAGCATTTATATTTAAAAAAAAAATGTGCATTATGTTTAATGGTGGGGAAAAAATAGATTTTGTATATTTTATAAATAATAAGAAATGCGTACAAGTATATGTATATTCAAAGGCTTGGTTTATTCG